>NW_009269997.1:567347-633508 GCF_000687185.1 Egretta garzetta
GCAGGAACTACAGTGTGGAGACCTGGTCCCAAACATACATTATCCAGCCCATGTTAAGACTCAATTTTCAACCCAGTGTTCTACCCCTAACACTATTAAAATGAAAAAACAAAACATTCAGTGACTTCTGTGAACGCATTTTTTCTTTTTTTCTGTTAAGATGTTGACTAAGGTTGGTTAAGAAGAATCTAAATGAGTGTGATGGAGAAAAACAGCTGCTGTTGCTTTAGATTGGCTTTACAAAAACCTGTTCAGACTGAACATGATGAATTAGATAATTAAATTTCACTGAAAGTAGTATTCTTATTGAAAATATCTTTTCTATTACAAGCACCCCTATAAGTATGTATACCTGTTCTTTTATGGTTTAAACTGGTGGTGATCACCAAGATGCACCTTCTCAGCAACTCGTTCAGATGCAGACATTGTCTTTGTGGCTATACACGCAGAGGCAAAGGGACACAGAATGGAATATTATTATAGCCAACATGTCTCAAAGGCTTTGGTAAAAATATCAGGAGTGAGTGAAACCATGAGTACTGGGTCTTGTTCCCAGCCTCTGACAGCAGCTAAAGCCAGGTACCTCTGAACAACATGCAAGGAAGACTTTTGGGCCAAGGTACAGGATGGCATCCTCCCAACTTCAAATAGACAAATGGTGTTTCCTGTTATAGTTCTTTTACCTCTTCCAAAATCCTCCTTTGATTAGTATTTTCTGTTGCCACTACACATATCTAGTTATCCCAGTTTATCTTTAATTCTGTTAAGATTTTCACCTGACAGCTTTTTGAGGAAATGTGTTTCATAGGTGAATAGAATGCAGAAGAAAAAAAAAAATACTGCCTATACACAGGTTTTTACTGTGTTTGTTATAATGGCTCCCTTCATCAAAAATTCTGCTGGCCTACCCACAGCGTTAGGAAACAGAAAAATCTTTCCTGGGGCAGGGTAAACCCTCTCTGGGGGAGATCCCGGAGGTGTTTTAGCAGTCAGCTGTTAGGCTGCCACATATAGTCTTCCTGGTGCAATGACAAGCCTATGAAAAGAAGAAATCAGGCTGTGATACTCATTTTGGGGGTGTGTTGACCTTGAAAGAAGCTGAGGCTGAGCAGTTTCTGAATGCACTAGGTTCTGTTGAGGAAGATTTTTTCCAAATATGAGGAAGCAAGGTGTTTTAATGTACAGCCAACCCTGCAATGCTGGACCATGAAAAGATTGTAACAGCTTGTTACTTTGCATTTATTAGGAGCACCTTTATCACACACATACAAATAAAAAAAAAAAAAAAAAGGCAGAAAGGCCAGGCATTCTTCAGATAAATAGTTCACCATTTCAAATAGCAAACCAAAGAAACAATTAAAACACTTTGGCAATAAAAGCTTAACAGATGATGCACTGACAAACCACTACAATTACAAAACATATTTTCAGCTAATATGGTTAGCATAATGTACTCCACAAACATTAATGTATTATCAAGGTGGCTGTAAATCACTTTATCAATTATTGAACTGCAGTAAAATATTTATAAATGGCCCTTAATATCAAATGTAGCTGTGATACTTTTAAACCTTGGCAAATGTAAGGGAATGTGCTTATCTTTTCATTAACAGAAACTTGTGGCGTGTTAATAAATGGCTTTGCCTTAACTCATGCTTTTCTTGCTTTGCATCTTCGGTAGTTCTGGCTAAATGGAATAATACAACTGAACAGTGACTCCATTTTGCCATAGTCTGTGCAATGAAACAACCCATTTATAAGAGCACATCGATATTGCTGTGAATTAGACACATCATGGGTAAAGAGTCTATCTAGGTTAAGAGGTTCCTTCCACAAAGACTACTGGGACTGAGTACATGGAGTGAAGTCATCAAGTCATCTTCTATGAACTTTTTTTTGACTTGTTGCAGCAAGAACTGGTTTGAAATCACTGCATTTTTCATTTAATTTGGGGGAAATGAGAAGAACACATAAAAACACTTTCAATTAAGTATGTGTGTCCAGAAATACTCAGTTTCAGCTAAATAAAAATTTTCCAGAAAAGCAAGTAGTTTGGCAAATACCACTCTGAAAAGCCTGAGGAGGCCCAGGGTGCTTCCCTCAGTCCACCTGATCACTACCTGACAAAAAAACAAAACAAGAGTACAAAGTACTCAGGGCAAAATCCGGACTTTCATCCCAAAAAGCCTTTGCAATGGTTCTGCTTAAATTCTAGTGAAAAGGGGAGTAATTGTTGAAGCCTCAAGAGTCAGCACCACTGTCCAGCTATGGTAAAAGTTATTATCGAGTGCAAGTGATAATAGTAACAGTTAATCAGGTGTCTCCTGAGTCCCTAAATGGAAATCATATTCGTTCTTTTTAATGTTACAAGGTTAAAATTCTGAGGATATTCTTTCATAGCAAAATTGGATGATAGTAGTCAGGCTACTATTATATCGCCCTTGATACTGCTGATAACAGGTAAAAAGTGAATTAAATTAGTGAGTGGTATTCTTCCAAGCAAGAAGTGACTAACTGCATTTTTTATTAGGAATCCGCTGGTGTTTTCAGCACAGGGTGCATGGCAGGGCTTTACTCATCCTGCTCTCAGGCCAAGAAATCTATTTTTGTTGATAAAGAGGGTATGCAAGCAAAGAGGACTCGGCTGCCAAGTGATACAGCAGGTAACAAGAGCCATTGTACAGATGCAGGTCTGACAAACATCCACAGTCACTGACAGACTGTACCAAAGCATACAGCCAGATGCACAAACTCTTCCTTCAAGGCCTTTGGCCAAAGTTCAGGTCCTCATTTTAAGATCACACTGTCAGAAAAGAGGTTGTTGAGAACTACCTCAGCTGCTGTCACTACAGCCACAAAATTGCAGCTGTCAGAGTGATTGTGAACTGTAAACCATCTAGTAACAGCCTGATTGCACAGTCCAAACATCATTTAGAAACACTGAAGTGCTGCAGAGAGCATCATTATACTTCATAGAACAAATTGCTAAATATGGGTATACCTGATGGGGTAAAACCACTACACTGGAAAAGTCTTCCTGCCCTCCCAAATGCCAGATGAAAAACATACTTTTATCTCACAAGGCAGGCTCAGGAAGCTCTCTGAAACATTGGGTATACGCCGTCACTAATGTATGCACATTAGGCTTGTCAAAACCTGAGATCAGTAATTTTACTAAGCACTGGTAGGAATTCTCAATGTTTCCTTCAAAGAAGAAAACCTTAGAAAACCACAGGTGAGATATATATATATATATATATGGTTGATCTCAATCTAGTTCTCTATTGCAGATAAATTCTGCTTTTGAGCTCCTGACAGCCAGGTTCCTACGAAGCATTGCATCAACAGCCGCATCTCAGTGCCTGGCAACTTCAGCTAAGGAAGGGACACGACAGGAGACACAGAAGCATGAAGGAAAGATCCCTCTGGAAGAAATAGGAGGCTGTCAGCAGTCTCCAAGCCAGCAGCACAAGGTGTTAGGGACCTGCACATGTCCCGCAGCCACCACAGCCCATTCAGCACAAATACAACTGGGACTCTCTCTCCAACACAGGCCTTCCCTATTTCTTCTTGCCATGACCTACCTGAACAAAATCCTTGGGGTGGGGGAGATGAGACCCTGCTAACAGTACTGTTACTGTCAGCTCTTCCCTGCAGGGACAGCAGCAGCATATCACAAAGCCTGCAGGAGACAAGCACTTGGATGAAGGT
The DNA here is from genome assembly GCF_000687185.1 of Egretta garzetta. Classification (NCBI taxonomy): domain Eukaryota; kingdom Metazoa; phylum Chordata; class Aves; order Pelecaniformes; family Ardeidae; genus Egretta; species Egretta garzetta. The sequence continues at coordinate 571,059 of NW_009269997.1, forward strand.
CAGCCTGTTCATGCCCAACTGGAACAGCACGATCCTGGCAGGATCCCCTGGATCATTTTGCCTGCCAGCTTCTGGAAGGGTGTCCCATCAACTGGATGAATCTTGCTTCTGGAAGTGCACAGATCTTATGAGTAGATCAAACCTCCCAGTACTTTTGTCCTCTGGAAAGGTTTTGCCTAATCTTTTCCATTTCAATCTCCAGCCAAAGATACATAATCATATTTTTAAGGGAGATAAGCAAGGGAAGAATAGAGAATACATTTATGGCCACTTCATTTGGTCTCTTGAATACTTGGGCTAACTCAATAATACTTCATTTTTTTATGCTGGACAACAGCATGTCTTTCAGAACACCCCCCTCATCCTGATCGCATGATGTAGGTGATAGAGAACCAACCACGCTCCTAGGTAAATTCCAATAGCTAGGTACGTTTGCACAGAACATTTCTAACTGTATTTACCTTTGGCATCCAGCCACTGAACTATCATATTTAGACATCATCTTCAAAACATGCAGTAATGAATTAACTTTGCTTCTGCTGCAATTAATCCCAAGCCGGTAAGACTACACAGCTGTGTCTCTCACACACCTGCAGTACAGGTACACAGCATAAGTTACACACTCCCCAACACTGTGCTGACTGCTTTACTGTATGCAAAGACTACCAACTTAAGCAGACTTTTTAGTTCACCATGAAAAATGTTTCAAGTTTCTTAGCTTCCCTTTACAATAAAAAATACACAACCACAGCAAATTTAGCAAGTGACAGAGTGTTAGGTGCTAGTGGTAGCTGGAGCAGCTGCTGCCCCTCCTGCCAGAAAATGCTGCTTCCAGAAATTACTGGGTTGCCTACAGAGAACTCCACATTGGTTTGCAGCCCAGCATATTATGGTAAACAAATAGAGGTGTTAATTTGCTTTACTGCATTAAATGGTAAAATCAAACCTTTTCAGGTAGCTTCACAAGAGCTGCAGCTTCTCTGCTGTGGCACAGAAACCCCAAGGTGAGAGGCATAATAGCCAGGGACAACAAGACAAGTATAATACCTATACATCGCCAGTCCAGATGTGCCCTGCCACTCTGCATAACAACTTTCACTTAAGCAACCTGACAGCTGAACAGTTCTAAAACCAGTCCAATTCAGCCATGTTCAATGCCTGCCCAGTTACAATAAAAGGGCTGAATACATTGAAATGTTAGTGTTGTTCTGCACATGGAAGATCTGCAGCTAAAACAGATGCTTCCAAGACACTTTTCAGTTACTGCTATCTCCCTTGTCATTGTTTTCCCTAGTCAAGAGAGGGTGTTTGGGAGAAGGGTTGGCACCCATCAGAGTCAATGGAATGCTGACCCACCCCATAATCTTTTGATAGCTAACTTGCAACTCCGGTGTCTTCAGGCTTGTTGTGAAAAAAAACAGTATCGGCAGGGAGTATACTGCCTACCACTACAAGGCCAGCATCCATGAAGGCTTTATCTTGCAAGAAGGAGAATCCCTTTAGAAGCTGAAGGTTGGAAAATGACTACCATTGCAATTCATCTCCTTTTAATTTATTTTTTAATTAAAACTCTAGTCTGAGATCCACTTCTGTTTCTAATAGCGTATTATTGTTTCACCAGCATCACAAAAGTAACTGTCTGCAATTTCCTAACTAGAACAAAGGGTTCTGTTATTTTCCTTTAGCCACTTCTGCAACCTTTGTTAAAGAACTCATTACAGAAACACTTCTGAATGAACGACAGAACCTAATGATATTCTCCTTATAGCAGCAATACACAAGTGGGACTATTTTACTTAATTTTTCTGCAATTGTAGAACACCCCTGCCACAAAACTATGCTAACTCAGGCTGCTCTCCTCTTCCCTAGTTATTACAACAACACTTAAAATGCAGATCTTAAATAGACTCAGCAATTATCTGGGGTTTACCTAACAATGACTACATGATAGTTATGCTACACAGCAAAGATTTTGCATCTCTTACATTGCAGAACAGTCTCTACCTCACTAGATAATAATTAAGTTGGAAACGGGGCCTTGTGTGCTTAATGAAAATACAGAGGGGAAAAAACTGATCAATCTTGGTATTAAAATGATCCCAGCCTAGTGGCTTTTCATTTCTGTTTTTACTTTTACTTTTTTTCTAGAAGCTGAAACCAGAAATTTTGTTTTACTGAAAATATTTCTGACAATTAAAGAGTTATTGCCTTGCTTCACATGCCTGAAATTTAGAGAAAAACACCAACAAAGTGCATAAGTTTAAAAATAAGTCCTTTGGAAACCATTGATATTTTAACCAGTTTTAATTCACAACCTGGGAGGTAGAGCCATGGTCACCCTACATCCGCTCTAAGACTCGTGCAAAGATGTTCTGAAGTAGAGAACTACTGATGAGGGAGGCATGTGGCAATGAAACCAAGTACAAGGGTTCTGCTGTACCCAAAATGATCCTGGCACAGTGATGCTTAAATCCAGTGTTTCAGCTAAAAATTAACATGCTGTTGAAAACAAATCATTCCACTTCCTAAAAAATATAAATTTCCAAGAGACAAAACATACTTCCTGTATTTTAAATATCTCACTAATTTTTTAAGTCCATAAATACAAAGTTTTTTTTTAGAATTCCAGTACTGAAGGCACACTCTTCTTACTAAGAGAAATCCCACTTATTGTCTTCAAGTATTGTCATAAGTCTAGACTAACTGCCATAAGTTAGGAATTCACTGTGCCATCTTTATACACCTTGGGTTGAAAAGACTGTATGAGCCTTTAAAAAGGAAATTTCATACTATTTGCAAGTTACTTTATCATGTGAAATAAGCTTTTATTTCTCAACTTTCTTTTTCAACCTTTCCCAGAATACCATTATCTCCTCATTAACAAGTTTTTATCCAGTTCATCTCACCTGCTGCCCTTGATAAGTTCCTCCTGCTTCATTAGGTATCTGCTGCTTTCGTGTTTTAGGAGATAAGGACCAAAAACAACACTTCACAGAGTGACAGAAAAAGTACTTCTGTCAATAAACAAATGAAAATAAGTATCTATACCATTCCAATGACCCATACGAATACAAGAAGCTGTCCACTTTGAGTGTTAACCAACCTAAATCTCTCCACACTGAGTGGCTTTTTTTTTTTTTTTACTATCACTTATGTACACATATGAGTATGACATGACATTCATTAAAACCACAGTATGGCCGATGTTCAGCAATGGATAGCACAGTCACAGGATAGATCAATTGTTCAGATGTTCAGAGCCTGAGATGGAATGCAAACAGCTAGCTCATTAAACCTGAGCTAGTGAAGTTGTGCGTCTTCTGTTTTCCACCTACTGCTGAAGACTGCATTGCGAAGTTGGGCTGATATCTCAACTCTCCTGTTTTACCACAGTTTAGATCTGTATTTCTGCTCAGTTGTAATGCTCCTATCTGAGATGAAATGGCATCTTTATGCATTTTGAAGGAAAGCTCTGATCTCTATCCAGATTACAACACACCTCAAACACTTGCCTACGCAACCACTGGAACAGGAGTGGACAGAGTGGGCTGGAAGCAAGTACATGCTTCATCTCTTCAGTGTCACAGCCAGCTACAGTTGGCTGGTGCTTCATGGGTCCTAAAGAATGGCTCCAGGATATCTCCTTCCCCCAAAACAAACCCAGAATGAGTAAAGTCCACATTGCACTCATACCCAATAACTGGTACTATCTTGGGACAAACAGGTGGAGCACATGAAGTTGTGAACCATATGAACAGCACAACATATAACAAGACATGCTCTTACATTCTCTGTGAACCTTTCTGCAAACAAAGGCTCTGGATTCATACGCATCATGTTCCATACACCCCAATCTGTAGAAGCGAAGTGCTTATCTAAATTCACTAAAGCTGATGCATACATAAAAAAGCACATTCAAAATATTCACTGTTTCCTGTGGGCCACACTCATGGAAGTTATCTCTGTCCAAGCTCCCCTTGTCCTACTGTCCCTAAGCTGACTGATCCCTAGACTCTAGACATCCCTAGACATCAGATCTCACCAAATCTCTGAAATGTGAAGCAAGTTCTTTTATAAACCTAGCTTTGTGCCTTGAACTATAACCAGCATTTGAAAATCAGAGGAGCTATAACATAAGTAAATGTACACTAGAAGTCTTATTACACTCAAATACTTTATTAATAAGCTTCCCAGTACATTCCAAAAATCTTCGAGTCTCATTAAAAGACTGTTCCGAGCTCCTCAAGACATGCCTCAGCAATGCCGCCACTCTAATGGGTTAGATGTGTTCCAAATAAAGATAATTACCCAGCAGAAAAGAAATAAGACATATACAGGCAGCTCCACCAGCCCTAACTGTTGACTTCCCTTTCTCTCACTATGCAAAACCAGAATATAATTCAGCAATTCATTTGTGAGTTCAGAGAAGGTGCCAGAGAAGGAGAGAGGGCGGGACTGGATGGAAAGCAATGGACTATTAATGTATTAACTTATCAAAACTCAAGCTGCTTTTGTTTTTTAAAAGCTCTGAACTCTGAACACAGGTTATTAGGATTAAAGCACTGCCAGCTCAACTGGAGGCAAATTTACCCCATGGTCATTTCAGAGTAATTTTCTCACACTCTAAAATAAACAGTCTGTTTCTACCGGCTCACCTGTTACACCACAACCTGCCCTAGCCTAAGGCACAGTGTCACTTAGGAATGCACAGTCCTGGACATATGCAGTCCAGCTTGGGACAGTGGGGACAGAGGAATCTGTGCATCTTAGCTCTGGGATGCTATTAGAGATTACCAAACATGAGTCCAAGGAAAGCTCTTTTAGAAGAGAACCCAGGAAAACATGACATTTAAAAGGAAAAAAAAAAAACCAAACTCTTCTCTCCCAGAAAAGCCATGTAGACTATTTTTAAGTATTTCAGCAAATACTCATTGCAATATGGACATTGTCACTGTCTGAGCTTGTTCTTAACATTTGGCTTATTCTGATCAGGCAAAGGACATAAATATAGCCCACAGAGAAGGAAGATAAACATCCGGCCTCCATCTAGGACATTTTTACTCAGGACGCATAGCCATTTCTTATGCTGTAAGACCTTTGTGATCTGAGCTTTAAAGTGCTATTTAGTTTTTCTAGAGCTACATGCTCATCACCAGAGTAACCTGAGCACTCTACAGTCACTAAAGTAGATATAGTCCTAATACTCTTTTAAAGCAGGGAATTATAAATATTCTAGAGTAATCTCCATGTGTTTCACTGTGGCAGGAGACCCCACCTCACTCGAGATCACCTCCACAGAAAGTAAAGACTGCCTTGCTGACAGCATGAATAATAACTGTGCTTTGCAAAATACTTCAATGCTTCTCTTCCCATGCCTGTGCAAATCTCTAGGTCTCTTTTATGGACATGTAGATCTTACCCCAGACATCAGGACCTGACAGCTTCAGTTTTGTACTGGCTCCTTCTGCCCTCCTTTCCAAGAAGCGTTTGAAATGCAAGTGAAATGCAATTCTCTATCCTGTATGTTGGCCACCTCAGCAGTACTTCAGAATCCCTTTTAAATCTACCCAGTGTAGAAGGCTGATAAAGTAGTATGTTTTCTCCTGATTTATGGGGTGGTGCAACACAAAAGAACACAGACTTAAGAGAGACCCTGAGCTCTCATGGAATGAAAGAAACCCAGCCAGTTATTTGAGCTATACCAAGGCACTCAGTGGTGCACTCTCCTAAGCTGCTTGCCCGAAAATCACATAAGGCAGCTGCACTGGCCACAAGTATGGCTCCAGACCTTCCAGGCTGCCACTCCTGTCTGGAGATGCAAAAGCATGAGATGGAAGCATTCTCTCCAGGCATCACCCTTCTCTTCTTCTAGGCAGTTTAGACCATCTATATAGTATAGACAAAGCTGGCAAGGTCATCCAGGCCTTGATGTGACGAACACTCCTTTGAAAGAGATGCTGAGGACTCCCAGATGATGTCGAGGACGCAAGCTGACACTTACATATTAGGCCAACCCTTTTCCTGAAGCAGAAACATTGGAGGGAATCAAGGAACTCAGGCCATTGGGAAGTGGTGTTTATAGATTTTTTTTTTTTAAGCACCAAGGGTTACAGATGTTACCGAACATAAATCTTTGCAACAAAGTAATTATATGAGGAAAAACCAGAAAATCGAACAATCACATCCACCAAATTACCTTGTACAAGCCAAAGTGTGGAAACTGTACCAGGAGGGTCGGCTGTAGCAAGTACGAGATAAAACAATGCAGCTTCACCCTCTTGATGGTGAAGGCAAGAGACTGGGCTGCACTTGCTCTATTCTAAGCACCTAAGTGCCACAGCCTGGTAAGGAGCCCAAATCTTTAATTGTTAACCCAGTTAGCTGCAGCTGGGAGCAATTTTTTTCCTGAATCTTTTGGAAAGCAGCAGACTGTAAGCACCTTTAGTCACTGTTCTGCGCTGTCAAAACAAGCCCCCTGTGATGCCCTGCTCAGTAATGATAATGTCCATTTTGGAGACAAAAGTAGTGTTTATTTTATCTGCAGTGCCAACATATCTGTCCTTCAAAGTAATCCCTTTTGGACTGAGCTAGCTGAGCTCAGCACTATGGACAATAATGTCTCAGGACGATCAACTAGGACAAAGTCAGTCAGATGTGCCGTGTTTGATGAAAAGAAAAATCTCTTAAATCTTTTGAAACTTCTTGGTCATAAGTACCCTATTTTTACTGCTCTCCAATGGCCATTGGGCACTTAATTCCCTTAGGTTCCTTGAAAAACTTCAGCACACATTGCTTTAACCAGGTCTATTGGCATATCTCGCCATAATGTTGTAGCTCTGCTGATATCATAGAATCATAGAATGTTTTGGGTTGGAAGGGACCCCTAGAGGTCATCTAGTCCAACCCCCCTGCAAGTGAGCAGGGACACCGCTAACTATATCAGGTTGCTCAGAGCCCCGTCCAACCTGGTCTTGAACGTTTCAAGGGTTGGGGCCTCCACTACCTCCCTGGGCAACCCGTTCCAGTGTTTCACCACCCTCATTTTAAAGAATTTCTTCCTTATATCCAGTCTAAACATACACTGGTTTATTCTTAGCCTATCCTTTTATTCACTTAGAGTGGGAGAAGCACCTTGATTACAACTGGGCAAAACAGAAAGTGCAGGCCTGCAGAAACTGGCAATTCCCTCCTGCTAGCAGCAAAACCGTCTGAACTGGAAGTTCTTTGACAAACTGCAAAACCCCCTGGGAACACAGGGTGACTTTGCGTGTCATTATCCCAGACTGATCCTGCTCTGTCATCCTTACTTTGCTGAAAACACACATCCAGACCCTTCACAGCTACTTTAGCTTCACCCAGCTAGAGTGACTAAACCCAAGATATTCACAGTATTTTAGTGCACAAGGTTTCAAGAACAAAACTATAAACTCAGCACAGAGTTCCTTTATTTTGGGTTGCCCTAACAAACAAACAAAATTTTCTTTTTGAACTACCTTCCGTAGGGAGAAGAAAGTTACAACACATCAGCCAATCCTGTAAAACTGAGAAAGAAGCAGTCTTTGTTTACTGTAGTAAGAAACAGGATTAATCTGTTCTAACTCATAGTGTCAAAAGGGAAAATTCATAATTCATAAGTTCTCATCAAAAAGTATCATCCCATGATAGCTGTTAGCTTACAGATGACAAGCCTTATTGCTCAAAACCCTCCTGAAATGAGACATTAAGTTGATATTTAGATCCAAATCTGTCCTGTTTTGCATGCACTTTTATATATTAAATAACTAGATTTGCTGCCAGTCTTCTCCCAAGGATGGTCTTTGTTTTTCACAGAATGTCACACCTTTCTTTTTATAAAAATACCATGTAATTTTTATCTACTTCTGTTCTCACAGACATTCTATTCTTGGTTAGAGCTGCTATGCGATATACACCCAAGTCTTTCCTGTTAGATCAATCAATATTTTATTTACAAGGAAAATGTCTTATTTACACTGTGGCAGAAGCAAGATCTTTGCTGAAACACTGGTACATAAATAAAATGCTGAAAAAGCTGCCTGAATAGGAAATTTTTCTCTAAAGAACACTGTCCCATGTAGAGAGCAACTCGTTGTCTGAGTTAACAAAAATCACTGGGTAAGCATTACATCAGGTTGTAACATCTGCTTTCAGAGGTCTCACAGACAGCAGCCTCTATCAAGAGTAGTGATGCCTGGCTACGGCAACTACAGCGCAACAACCGGCATGAAGAGATGCCTTGGCATTTTCTCTACGGCTATGCAGGAAACCATTTCCTAACTTTGGGACCCTCTTGAATTTAGGGGTCTTCTGTCCTGTATCTGGACAGAATGGATAGTTTTGAAAGGGTGCATTTGTTTTGGGAAAAGTTGTTTTTGCGAGAATGTGTTATTGATAATAAAGGGGAAGGAAAAGGTCAAGACAGAAAAGGAGAGTGAGAAAATAAAAGGGAAAAAGAAAGGGGGGAAAGAGCTATTTCCCAGAGCAGCAGGTAGTACAGCTGATGACTCACTCCCTTTCACGCGGCAGTAGGAAAACTACTATGAATTTTGTGCTATGACAGCACATAACTTTGCTTTCCACACCCCACACAATTACATTGCTTCTGTTGGCCCTCATGAAGACTGACTAGTTTTGGCTTGAAACACTATTCAGAGCTTAGAAACTTTTCCCATCAAAAGCATTTTCAAAACTTGTACCTTCTGGTTTCAATTCAAGACAATCTTATCAGAAAATTCCCAGTCAGTTGTAATTCTACCACCTAATGGTCCTGGGAAGACATTATGTAGATGTTACTGAGATCAGTTCTGTGAGATTAAAGAGTCCTCTTACTGCCTCGTTTCTTCTTCCCATAAAGGTCCTTTGACTGCAATCAGGTCACCTCCAAATCTTTTTTGCAAGCTGAACAGATGGAGTTCTTTAAATCTCTCACCACCAGGCATTTTCTCCAGCTCTCAGTCCATTTTTTGTGGTCATTTCCTGCATCTTCTCCAATTTTTCACCCATTGTCATATTATATATTTAAGTACCTAAATAAGAACTTAAAAGCCTACCTTCTAGGAATCTCTTATTAAAGAAATTGAACAAAGTCCATCTTCAGGTGATTATAAGTAATGAAAAACCTTATATTATGTATGGCTCAAATTAAGCCTTCCAATATGTATGGCACTGCAGTACATTTCTCATCCTGCAAATACATAGCCCTACATTTTCCAATATTTATTCACTGTGTTTTATTAGCTTGCACAGGTGCTCTTGACACTGTTTTTTAGTCACAGCTTTGAGTAATATGAATCCTTTACATTCTGATGATCCTCTTCCTCCAGATTTTAACTTGCTTTTTAAGTTGTGTTTTATTTTTTTCAGATGTAGCATGTTCACATTTCTGTTCAGAGTAAATACTAGGAGCTACAGTTTTAAATACTTTTTTGGGGCATGGTGACATAAAGAACAAGCTATAATTTGTTTCTTGAACCAGTGTCCGCCCATTCCATAGCCCTAGTTTTCACAGCAGGACCAGGCTTTCTAGAAAACACACTTTTTCTAATTGTTGGATTCTGTTTGCAAGTAACTGGATGAAAAGGATTATAACTAAATATTTGAGGAACCATAAAAGTGCTGTTGAATAGTGCCATTTCCCCTGGTGAACTGGTACAAGCAAACACACTTTTGGAGTCACAGGTTCCCCTACTGAATGGGGGCATCAGGTCAGGAGAAGGAAGAAGGATGAGTTTCCTACACTTACCATAACAGGAAAGCTTCCTGGATAATCCAGTTGTTTTGTGTAATGGCACAAAAATCCAGCATTGCATCCCAATGTCTCAGCTTCTCTTAGAAGGCAGTAATTAAACAAGGAATTATGTTACCATCTGCTTTGTAAAACATTTCCTCATATGAAGGGGCAAGACAATTGGATAATGAACATATAGCATGGCACCTGTGCAATCCTGTAGCCTGATCTCCAAGAACTGATCTCTCTTTTGCTAAAAAAAAAATAATCAGTAAATAATGAACAATAAGGAATGAGTGAAGGATGGTTTTGTGGCCGATATTCTGCAGTAAACTGAGCCCACAGCATCTTAAATGAGCCAACTGTCAATCCCACTGGCTCCGCTCCCCAGACCCCAGTCAGAACATTAAGAGGAGCTTGTGGAGGTAACCTCATTTCACTTGCTAAAAATATTTGCAAAATAAGGGTTTGCAAAAATACTGCCTGAAATTTTTCATTGCTTTAGATTCCTACTTCTGTTTCTCCACTACAAGCAATATGCTTCCCTTCGCAATGCTTTGATGAAAGGCTAATCCTGGTGGGAGTTTCAGATTTGCCAATGGAGGAGAATATTCATACAGGCAGTTCTGTCATTCCAGTTGGCCGCCTTGTCTTTGCTATGTTCTGAGAATACTGTGCGAGATCTTGGGAAGTGATCTAGCAGCAGCTTGTCTGTGCAAGCCATAATCTCATTACAATTTTGATCATTAGCATGCCATATATTTTTTGAATGATCCCTGTGCCAACAGGTAAAATGAGTACTGCACAGTAGAACATTTATTTTGCAAGAAATATAAGCCTGACTGATAGCAGAGAGTGCAACTAGGACTTGGGCGGGAAGGGCACAGGACTCTCCAAGATGGTGCACAGAAGGCCAGCAGAGTGCAAGGACTGTTTGTGTAAGCTGCCTGCACAGAGGTCACATGAAAAGGGAGGGCATTCAGACCTGTTCCATATAACTTCAGGTGCTTAGTTAAAAACACTTATATGAGAATCAATGCAGAGAAAGAGGAAAAAAAGGTGTTCTGAATCACCCTCTGGAGGGGCCAGAGATTTGAATTGCTTTTCATGTCCTGTTTCTCTCTGTTAATAGAAGGATGAGAGGAGCAATGCAGAAGCACTCCCACTGCTAGCTGAAGCACTCCCAGTTAAGTATTGCAGCAATGGATGGGATAAGCCTCAGCTCATTGCCCAGCCTTCCACAGGCACCCCAGTAAGAGATCATGCACTCCTATATAGGGTCTGGCTACCTCAAAGCATATACGTCAAATTTACCACATAGGCACAGAGGACTTAAGCAGCAGGGCCTGTACAGCTCAAAAAGCATCAGCCTTAGAGCTCAGGGGAAAAATAAAGGATCAAGATATTCATGGGAAGACTTACATTCTTAGACTAACCTCAGTATATGATGGAGGCTCAACCGTATTTTTCTTTTCCACAACTCAGGAGCTGAGACTCAGGGAAGGATTCCATTAAGACAATACCTTCTCATTTTCTCCACTGCTGCAGTAAATGGCTATAAAAAATTAAGCACAAATGGTAAATTCCTCTTCAGGGCTTACTGCATGGAAGGCCATACCTCCTTATGAAAAGGGAGCTTCTCTTTGACATCTGCAGGCAGAAGTGTTAGCATCTTTTTCTCTCATTCACAAGATAAAGAGCCCTGTAACCTTTAAATGGGTTGCAAATGTTTACACCTTATCTTTATGCCTGGAGGAGAATGCAGGCCACAGCATCACGGTGAAATGACCTTTAAAATCATCTTATGCTGCAGTGGAAATAGACGTGATGCCCCAGGGCAAAGCTGAGAATCCTCTGGCTCAACCTCTAAAAGTTCACTGTGGCAGAGGGAATAGAGAGGAAAAAATAATGTGGAAATTTGTGTAAAGCTGGGATAAACAACTGATTTATCAGGATGTTTGAAGTGGACTCCCCACCACAAGACAAAAAAAATGAGGGGAATATTTTGAGTGGGCTTGGGTTGAGAGTATAACTTCCTTCATGGAAGATGAAGAAACTTCAGACAGGACGGTTTATTCATTGAGCCACTTTCCAGGGTGGCAAAACCGCCTAGGAAGGATTGACTAGGTCTCCCAATTGCCTAGCAAATGCTATGCAAAGGACTGACAGTTACTTGAACTGGGTCAGTCCTGGGCATGAGATGAACCCCAGCTATATTTCCCTGAAGGCCTTAGGGGAAAAGAAAGTCAGTACTTAAAGAGGGAACATCTTTGGTGCTTACATGAAGCTGGCAGCTTTTTCTAATGACATTTTTGGGCTCTAATCCCTGAATTGCTGTGAAGTTTTGCTTTCAGCACCTAAATATATTAGGAGGCTATTTCTGTGACACAAGGCAGCTCAAGGCTCCATGAAGGACATCAGGACTTCAGAGTGCTTGGTGCAGAAATCCCTTTTCAAAATAGGACACAGGCTTCTAAATAGCCCTAGGAAATGAGAATGTTTTAGTCACTACATATGTTCTCTATATAGAGTCCTCAGCAAAGGTTTCAATCGGCAGAAACCAAGGTTCAATGAAGGGTTGAACCAAAGCCCCTAGCCCTTTAAACAGTCAATTTAGTGTCACGAAAGATGACATTTATTGAACTCCTATTTCCGTTCAAGCAATGCTATGGTGCTTGAATCTTAATGCATTCCTCAATGGCTGATTAGAGCAAACATAAAATAAAATGTTTGAATAAAACAGAAATATCAGTCATCAAATCTGCTGTCAAGCTTTCTGGCAGCCAGCGCAACCACAATAAAGCAGAGGGTTATGTGAAAGTACACTGGAAATCTGCTGCAGCCAAGCTGGTTGAGAGCAGTCTTTAATAAAACTTCAGCAGGGATACATATGCAGGTTTTTTTCGCCTCACAGAGGACAGTTTCAGAGCATTATTGCAGTAAGGTAGCTTTTGTTCCTTTTCTCACTGTAAAGCCCCATTTGTAACAGGCAAGCTTACAGATTCTTAGACCATTTTCTATTGAGAATTGTCTGGTGCTTTCAGTTTCCTACTGAGATGTGATCAAACCAACAGAAGCTGTCTATAGCATCTATTTCTCCAAATGACTCCGGGAGGGCTCCAAAAAAGATCTACTACACAACAGCCATGGCACAAAAAGAAGATCAGTCACAGGAATTTAGGGGGTGCTGCAGCATTCAACAGCCTCTCAACTACAGCGCATCTGCATTATCTTTTGTACAGAAGCATTGCACACCCATTGCGTATGTTCTTTATACTGTACTTGCCACCCAGCTTTAAGGTCATTTCACGGGTTATTCATGCAGCCCCTCTAAGCACAGACCCATAAAGCTGTCAGAGTAGGAGAGATTTCTAGATACATCCTTCTGCCTGTTTCACTGAGGTAAAACAAGCTAAATTTACATCTCTTTCAGTTCCTCTTTGCCTATTGCACTCTCAAAAACTTTCACAGGTGGTGCATTCCCATTCAGCACCATCAATGCTGTTAACACCACCCAGAAACCCAGTCCCAGAGAAGCAACATACTCTGCTAGCTCTCTAGGCCAAAACACAGTCTCTGTGTACCTCTACTATTTGGGGCAGACACCACTGTGTAATGAATATGATTACTTACAGTGGATTCTCTTCTAAACGTTAGTAGGGAGGGATTTAGTTGTGATACAGAAGCCACATTTAAGAAACCTTTGCAAAAACAGCTTTACTGGAGCTTCCAGCTGATGCTTGTTTGAAGCACAGAGGGATCTGAGCACTCTCTCATACAGGAGTTTTGGTGGCCACCATCTCCATCCAAGGGGAACAAATGATAGTTAATGGCATTAGCATTGTAAAAAGACTATGAGGCAAGGACTTTCCCAAACTCTGCAGGGTCTCTGGAAAGTCATGCCCCAGCTGCTGTCTGTGTATCATAGAATAGAATAGAATCCTTTAGGTTGGAAAAGACCTTTAAGATCATCACATCCAACTGTTAACTTAACCCTGCCATCCACCACTAAACCATGGCCCTAAGCACCTCTACCCATCTTTTAAATACCTCCAGGAATGGGGACTCGACCACTTCCCTGGGCAGCCCGTTTCAAAGCTTAACAACCCTTTTGGTGAAAAACTTTTTCCCAATGGCCAACTTAAACCTGCCCTGGCACAACCTGAGGCCATTTCCCCTTGTCCTATCACCAGTTACCCATGAGAAGAGACCAACACCCACCTCGCTACACCCTCCTTTCAGGTAGTTGTAGAGAGCGATAAGGTCTCCACTCACCTCCTCTTCTCCAGGCTAAACAACCCCAGTTCCCTCAGCCGTTCCCCATCAGCCTTGTGCTCCAGACCCCTCACCAGCTTTGTTGCCCTTCCCTGGACAAACTCCAGCAACGCAACATCTTTCCTGTAGTGAGGGGCCCAATACTGAACACAGTATTTAAGGTGCGGCCTTACCAGCACCGAGTACAGGGGCACGATCGCTTCCCTACTCCTGCTGCCAACACTATTCCTGATACAAGCCAGGACGCCATTGGCCTTCTTGGCCACCAGGGCACACTGCTGGCTCATATTCAGCCGGCTGTCAACCAGCACCCCCAGTTACCTTTCTGTCAGGCAGCTTTCCAGCCACTCTTCCCCAAGCCTGTAGCATTGCTTGGGGTTGTTGTGACCCAAGTGCAGGACCTAGCACTTGGCTTTGTTAAACCTCATAGAATTGGCCTGTAGCTGCCAAGAATTAGCACTTGTGAACAAGACTGCATTTGCGATGGAGGGGGCCAGAAGCAGCCAAGAGACGGGGCCTAATGTTACATCTTCCTTTCTCATTGAGAACCAAAGAGACTGTCCTCAGGATGGTCATTGGAGTCTACCACTATGCTGCACAGGCTTGTACAAATTAAACTCAGGTGACACATCCCTGTGTCTTAAGACCTGATCCAGGCCCACTGAGTTTAATAGCAAAGCGTGAATGCCAGCTAAACCTATGATAGGCATGCATTCAGGGATATTTGTTCAGTTGAGAGAAGTGCCATTGCTCCATCCTTCTACTCCACTACAGCATATGATCCCAAATCACAGCACACCAAAGCAAGCATTTCTTGCATGCAAATAATCAAATGTGCCTGCCTGCAGTAGTAGTCTCATATATAGACAGAGCCTTCTGAGATAACCCCTGCCATGAACAGCAAAACTTTCTTGTCTCTCTGGGACCATCTAAGCAAATGAATGCTGTGAAATTTTGTATTTGGGAATGACCTAGCAAAGTCAAATCATCCCATGTGCCATTTCAGAGCCCAAATAAGAGTCCTGAAGAGAACAATGCCTGCACAAGAGACTGCATATTCTGGTATCAAAAGCATGCCATAGACCTCCCCTACTGCTAATACAACATGTATTCCTCCAGAACTGGAGAGGAACCAGACCCAGAAGCCACTACCAGTCTAGACAAGCCCAGTAGAACTGCCTGACCAACACACAAAATGGCACATACCATCTTTCTCAGCTGCGTAGCAAGATAAGAAGGTAATGATCCCATTCCAAGAATGCCCACAGCAGTTATCCATTTGACATCAGTGACATAACAGACTCTTGGATTTTAAAGGCAATACCAATTACACAACCCTTTTGTGTATCATTAATAACCTGGAAGCTATTCACCTGCTTAATTACAATAGTAGCTTTGTGTCTGAGGACAGGACTTCAATCGTTAATATTTGACAAGCGCAGACTTGTCAATTATTACATTTTGGAATTAAATGGAAGTGCTGAAAGCTGACAGGCAACTCTTGAGCTATCTCCTACTTTGCCTAAAAGAGCTCTTTTTTACTGTCCAATCTTAATATCCTGTCTCCTGTTTCTTATCCTGGAACAGCACCCACCCCTGTACTAATCTAGTGAGATCAATGTTCCAGTAATTGTTCTCAGAAATATTCTGGTCTTTCAACTGACCCACCATCCCCCAAAACCCAAACAAACAGACAACCCAAAATAAAACTCCAACCACCACCCCCAATAAACCAACAATGGTCAGTTCAACTCTGCTATCACAAAATACACCTAGGATGAATATAATTCAATTTTCAAGCTCCAACTGGTAAGAAAAGTCAGCATAGATATGAACTGAGATTTAAATTCCATTACAACTGATATTTGTATTAACAAAGAATTAGTTAATAAGACAATAGTAAAGTGATTAATTGTGAGCAAGTGCTCACAGGTTCAATCAGCCTTATAGAAAGCTAGTGGAAAAGGCCACAACAGACCAGCAATGAACACCCTGTAGCCTGAAAGGTTCATTCAGAAATCTGAACAAGCAAAAAAGAATCATAGACCAGGAAAATCTACAAATTTGAAAGAAAGGAAGAACAAGTCAGGATGATTTGATTTTCTGAGGAACAACCAGTTTTCATATGGGCTTGAGAAACTTTTCATATCAAATAAGAAAAACAAAATGGAGATCTGAAACTATATTGCAAAAGTCAGCAGTAGAACCAGGACCCAAATCTTAAGGTAATACTAACAAAAGTCCTCCCTTTTCCAGTAACCATCACAAGACCACAAGAGGTGGTACAACTATGATTTTTATCTTCTTTCTTTTAATGTAATGGCCACCTAACTTCCAAGTTGCTTGAAAGAACCATTACTTTCTGCATTTATTATCCTTTTATTATTTTACCGCACCACATGGCTGCACACATAATTAAGGATTTAAATAATGAATAGATATTAGCATTATGTAAATCATCATAATTTTCCATTAATGGGAACTAGTGGTAACTGCCTGTGAATCACAAGCATTAGAAGTCACACTGTCTTATACATTTTTAAATTTGAAACTATATGCCTGTTATAAATTACAATCAAAGCAGCAGCTTTTTTGACTACTCTTAGATTGTTCCTAACTCAATCTGCTGTACATCTGTTAGCAAAACTTCATGTCCAAGGCCCTTAAGAATATATGGAATATATTAGTATCTTGAATTAAGAGAGCACAGAGTCCCCAAACCATGATTATCCCAATCAAAATTAAATCTGAGTTAACATTATGTATGTCTATTCAAATTACATTTAGCTAAGGTCAGTTATAAAAAACAATTGCCATCTCACCGCTTACTGCTCTCATACATATTTTTTACTAAACTCATTCTCATTACTGAGCTATAATTGGAGAGGTTTGCTTAGGCCAGGACTAGAAAGCATTGCTTTTCTTAATTCTTCTTGCACTTCTTGCTCTATATATTTCCACTGTGGCTTGGGGCTTAATCCACTGACACCCCAAATAATGAGTTCAACAAACAGGCAAGACAACAAAGTCTGTTCTGAACAGTGTGCCGGACAATTTTCCTGTTCTACATAAACATGTTTTAATACCAATTTCAATGAAAGATACTGAATTAACAACAAAGGCTAATGGGACACCCTTCTACATCACTCCAGAGTGCTCAAGAGTCAGCGATGAGGTCCACTAGGCTAACTTTGCAGCTATCCATATGTCAGCTATATTAATGATGAATGAGGTTCTTAATCTACATTTCTTGTAACACAACCTCTTGGTCATGCCAAGAGACCAGAAAATCCAGTGCTAAAGAGACTAGATTGCTGATGGAGAGGATTTGGAGAATAGGGTCTAGAACTGGAATCTAGATACTTAATCTACTCTGTTTCTTCAGCCTCTCCCAGCACAACGAAAAATAGGAGCTGTCCTGTTCTGTAGGATAAGACTGGCTACAGGGAAGTCTGTTGAGAGAAGTTCCATGTGCCAGCTACATGCGCACATAGACCCCACAGTGGTCACTCTAACATTAGGCTGTTCAGAGTTTCTTCATGTTCCTCAGAACATTTTGTCCCTGCCACATTTCCTTTAACCATCCTACCTGTTATTTGGCCTAGTTTTTTCACATCAAAGACCAGGATCTGTATCTTTCCCAAAATGCACATTTCCTGTATGTGAGATTATGAAATTAATTTATTTTATTAAGGAAAAAAAAATCAACAAGTAGACTAGTAGGACTTAGAAAACAGTAAAAGACTTGAATAAACTGTGTTTTGCTAAGAAATGAGAGATTCTGGAGTGCTGTGGCAAGAGTGACTCGGCTGTGTTGCCCATGGTACATATTGCCTGGTAGAAGACTGATATGAAAGGAGAATTGAGATAAAATAATTAGCTGTTCAACTGTGTTAGGATGTTCAGTGCCACCTTTTTTTTTTTTTATTTTTTTTTAATAAACCCCTCTCAAAAATCCCAGACTACGTGTGTAAAGACTTTAAATATAATGAAGTCGAAATGTTTGAAAATGAGAATGCCCAGATACCACCTAGGACAGTAACTTTTCTCCCATATTGGATGGAGGCAATCAAAGGTACATTCCCCCAAATACTTCCTCAGTCTTCAGTTGGTTTTGGTTTGGTGTACCTCCTGACTGAATTATTCTGGCAACTTGGTAACAATCAAACATTCTTTTTTTTCAAATGCTCATCCAGTCTCCCCAACCTTTGTGAACTTCTTGCACCCACAATATCCTTTGGCAAGAAATTCAAAAGTTCTGTGTACTGCACAAAGAACCTTCTCTTATTTGATTTGTCTGAACCTAGGCCCTACCACCTCCATTGGAAAGACCTCATTCCTCCAGTGGAAGAAGCAATGAAGAGCATCTGTATCCACCCTTAAGCTAAGATCATGTAGCTCTCCTGTATATCCTTCAAATTTTTGTTTTCCAAATGCACAGGTTAATAAGCCATTCCTTATTCAGAATCCTGTGCATAGCTCTAGTTTCTGCTGTCTTTCTCTGTAACTTTCCTAGCTCTCAGAAATAATTTCTGAGACAAGGGGACAAAACCTCATGAGTTCCTCGCGGTGTAACAGGAGTGTCGCTCTTGATTTCTTCATAGTGCCCAAGTGCTCCTGCCCTCACACCATTTCCCAGCTCCAAGTGGATATTTTCATGCAACCATCTTTCATAGCTGCAAGACTGTTGCTTGGTAGTAACAGTTCACTCAGAGGCTGTTGCTGTATCTATGGCACTGGATCTGCCCAGTGCATCATTTTGCTCCTGTCTACAGTGAATTTAATCTGCCATTTTAATGCCCATTCACTCAGTTTCATAAGATCATTCTGCAGACCTTCAGTCAAATCTTCAATCTTGCAAACCCAAATAACTTCATACATTAATCAGCTTTATCTCTTTAATGCACACCACCTTTTCCAAGCTGCTTATGAGCATACTGAACATCACAGGACCTACCAGACAGTCCAAAGGTTGCTAACTTTTCCCTAAAATAACTGTGCACTGACTGATTTACCTGACCTACACATACATCTGCACAGACTGCATGCTAAGGAATAATCCCAAGTTGACAGGGATGCAGTTGATCTATGTGACAAAGCCCTAACACCAATATCTTGAGTAAGGTGAGAGTTTCAGTTACAGTGGTTTAAAATGTTTGTAGTTCATATTCACAGATCCTCACTCAAGGAATGGTAGCCTGCTTGGCAAGTGGTAGTTGGTGAAACTTTATTGGTCTCTGTGTGTTTCTCAGAGTGGTCTTTAAGCACTTGGGTACTTCTGCCAGTTTCCTAAGCAGAAATATCAGCATGTGCATTAGCAGTAGACCCAGCCTATCCAAACTATATAATAACTATTCTTCATGTAGATATCCCAGATTCATGTTCAGCAATCTCAAATTGGGCTGGAAAATTGGAGGATCGGGTTTTCTGCACGTGCACTGTAAAGCTGATCTGCATAGGCACAGTGGCCACTTCTGTGCAAACTCGATCAGGCAGTAGTCAATCCAAAGCAACTGCCTGGCCTGGACTGCTCAGCATCCAGAATCACTAGGCAAATACACTAAGCTCTTTCCTGCCCAACTTATACAAAATTTCTGGGGAAGACAGAAAAGATTTTTGCAGAAAACTAGACACACTGTAGCACTACACTGAAATGGCGACCCTCTAAATTACTGTGTTAGTCCCACAAGGTCTTGTCTTTTCTCAGGTCTGGGACAGAATGCTTTAATAAGGCAGGGCAACATTTTGTAATGAAACCCATGAGAACTGATAAAACAGCCCTGAATGTTGTTTGTATTACATGCTCATACAGAAACTCCTTGCCCCTCAGCCCACTAGCCCAATGCTACTACTGGTAGTATTACAAGTTGGCTTTACACCTCTGCTAGATGGACTTGACTACATGACATCAGAGAAGGAAATAATGCCCAGAGAATTTATCAGGTTGAGCTAACGAAAGGCAGACATTAGACATTGGCTCTCAACTCAGAGTGCTTCCTTTCCTGGCGGAACTCCCATGCATGATGCACAACAAAACACTAAAGGGAAGTTATGCGATCACGCTCCAAATGTTACACAGGGTTGACTGCCAATAATATGCTAATTCTAATTAGGAACATCAAAACAAACACTTGCAAAATGTCATTTGATGAGCCAATACTCCATAAGCCCCTGCTGCTAGTTAGGAGCTATAGAGTTAAAGTCAAGCCTTTCTTACTCACAGTTTAGTTTGTCCTGCTTAGGTGTAATTGCCACATTAGCGACTTCCAGCACACAAGAAAAGAAGAAAAGTTGTGTTCAATAACTTCAGATGTTTTTTGAAACAACCACAAGAATCTACTGACTTTTTCAAAATATAGGCTAAACCACTTGAATTATTAAAACAGGGAAGGTATGCTTGAAGGACAATCTATAGTGTAGTCTGTCATGTTCCCCAGATTCCATCCCAAGAGGCTTATCCCTTTTTCTCCCTTTTGTAAACCCTTATGGCTTTTGGCCTTAGGGGCAGTGGGAGTGACCAGCGTCTGTTTAATGTTTCCCTTTCCCAGCACATACATACCCACTATTGATGGTAGAACTTATCATCTACTCTGTATCAATCCCTTCCAGAAAGAACATCCAAAATAGTCTTTGCTGGCCCAGAAAAACAAGTGCTCTCTAGCGATGGGGCACCTCTGCCCATTTTATTTCAGAAATGGACTTCAATTGACTGATTTTTCACTGAACTGGAATTCTGCTAAGATAACGACTGCAGTCCTTACCTGTCTGCAAACTTATGGAGTGAGAAAAAAATATGCCTTTGGTTTCCACAAGATGCAAGTGACTGAAATGTCACTGGATCCCTGCCAGAATACAGCTCCACGGTAGCCTTGCTCTGCAAGAGCAGCAAGATCAGTAAGCAGCCAGTCCTTCCAAAACCATTCTCTCAGGATTGGCCATTGCCCTGGGAGTCAATGTCAAATCAAAAAGAGAATCAGCCCCCTCCAAAACAAATGTGAAGGCCACTTCAGCTCCAGGGAAAACCTCATTAGCAGGATGGTCAGACACACACAGGCAGTATGGCAAGTTCCACTTCTCCTGCAGAGAAGTGCTAAGGGATCTGCCCTGAAGGTCTAGTGAGGGAAGAGCTCTCATGAACACCAGTAATACTCACAGCCAGGTCACCTCGCTCAGAGGGTTCCATTACTTCTGCTTCTGGACCTGGAAGGAACCCAGGACAGCAGAAACGGAAAAAGCAATGTTAGGAAAGCTGTCATCAATACAATGAGATGCATTACTGAACCTGGGGAGGCCCACACCAGCAGCAATGACCATCCTCTCCGGCATCATACAACAAACTTGCAACCATTCCACACATACAAACAAGGCCTCAAAAACAAAAACATGCAGCTGAAAGAGAGAAAAAGAGGTCAAGACTGTCCACTGATGTTCAGATCTCTGAAGTAGCAGGGAAGTTGTTAAACGAAAAGGCTCAAGCAATCTTGACAAGCAGACTCAGAGACCACTACACAGAGGAAAGAAAGAAAGTTCGGACTGGCATTCAGCTGAGACATTACCAATATTGAATGGGACTAATAATTTTCTGTATGAATTTTTATTATTCCCTCTGAGTCATGGAAAGAATAAATATGAGGTTTCATTTCACTTTAATGACTTTCAGAATGAGGCTCTGAAGATGAAGTCAGAAAACAAAAAAAAAACCTGTTTGGATATCTCTTTTAGTTTGCTCTGTCATACCACCTCTAATCCCCAGTCCTGGATGAGAAGTGCTGTGAGCTAAGTCATCAGCCTGGAGACAGAAAGGGCCTGCCCCACGTGTAATCTGTTAGGTAGGAAACGGACAGGCAACAAAACACAAGGAAACAAACTTGTCAGCAACATTTGGTGGATTGAGCACACCAAGGGGAATGCTTACCTACTTTATTTTAAAGTGCTTAGTTAAGAGCCCTGGATAAGTACAGTATGAAAGGTAATGGTATTTAAGTGCTTCAGAGAAATAAAATTAGGGTATAACCAGACCAGAATTTTGCTTCCACTGCCCAGGCACTGCAAAACTACTAAAATAAGCCTATGTTGAGATTGTAACAGAAATAGTAACTTCCTAGTTTTTAATATATGTGTCATGACTATTGATGAGGTCTAAACCTAGGTCAGAAAATTCTTCGTGATGGATGAATGTTTATCACACACATCCCCAGACAGCATACAATCAGGTAAGTATTTGATCCCAGTCCTCTCTGTTGAATTTTTACCAGTGGTGGGTACAGAATTCACAGCAAAGACCTTAAGTCCCTTAACCCCTGTGAGAAGAACCTCAGCTGCTGGCAGCAGACAGCACCAGTCAATGCCAAGCAGAATCTCTCAGATTTAGGCCAGCTCAAACTCAGGGCCTTTAAAGTTGTACAGGTGGATTCGAAGTCAGGCATTACTTAATTTCACAAAGCATTACTCCAGTTATTGTTCCCCTGATGCCACTGA
Organism: Egretta garzetta; assembly: GCF_000687185.1. Classification (NCBI taxonomy): domain Eukaryota; kingdom Metazoa; phylum Chordata; class Aves; order Pelecaniformes; family Ardeidae; genus Egretta; species Egretta garzetta. Next base: position 593,557 of record NW_009269997.1, read on the forward strand.
GTCCAAAGGCTGAGTCATTCTTCAGAGCCCAGGAACCCCTGGGACCATTATTGGGGTCTGATGACCACAGACAGTAGAGGATATGGCAGACTTGGGAGGAGGTGAAAATAAGAACACCCCTCTCTTCCCTCCTTCAGCTGTCTCCTCTCCCCTGCCATTTTCTCTGACAAGGAGAGCGAAACAGCGAGCGTGGCACATGTAGCACTCAAGGACAGGCCAGTGCACTAATGGCTGCCATTTCTGGAAGTCAGCCACACAGAATTGGGTCTGAAGATGTAATACATCTATGGACGGTTTATTTTTTTAACTGAGCTGAGAGAAACAAAAGAACAGGTCATGTGTTCAATCTCTCAGACAACATAGGATTGCTTCATTTACTATAAAGGTCAGAAACAGCAGTCTGGTTAAGGGTTAGGTGTCTTTTTAAAGGTGAAACACCAATGAAAGCAAAACATAATTTATTTTTAATTAGCTACCAGAATGGTATTTGATTATTCTCCAAGCACAGCACAAGCACAAGCATTCTTGCTGCACCTGCTTAAGTCTGGCAAAAAGCTATCACTGCCTTTGAAAAGGAACATAGTGATCTGGAAACTGTTCTGCAGGAAATAAGCTGAGCAGCTCTGCAGAGCAGCTGCTGATGAAGGAGCCCATCATCACCTTCCTGAAGGTCTGAATTCACCAGGGTGAGCGAGGCACAAGAATTGCAACAAAAGAGATTCCAGTTGCTTAACTGAGAGGTTTCCCAGCTCTGATCCGTGGCCATCTCTGTGACAGCTGTATGTGAGATGGGGCCAAGTGTCTAAGGAGACCTCTTCCCATCAGGGGGAGGGGGCTGCCAGGCTCCCACGTCCCAGCTAGATGGATGCTCCACCACTAAATACAAAGCCAGACCCCATAAGCCAGTGATTTGCAGTTGATGGATCAACTGACAAGAATTACCAAAAGACTCATATTTAAAATAGCCAGCTTCCCAGTGCTTCAGGGACTCACATAGGTTGGGCACATCCCAGGCTCAGTCTCCTGTTATGCCCGATTCAGAGTTTGGGTCTCCCTATTCCCAGACCAGCCCATCATAGTGTCTGATATTCTGCAGCTGGCTGAAGTTTGACAGCCCGAAGTTTCAGAAAATTTTATCCCTCAAAACCATCATCAAAATAGACAAACTAATGAAGCAAAGTATCATTTTGGGCAACACAGTATTTTCTATTTCACTAAAACCATCCCAGACTGCTCAAACTGTGAGATTATCTTCAACTGCTGCTTACTTCTCCTTTGGAGAAAGATCTCTTTTAGTATTCCTCTCATGTGGCACCAGATGGTGACTTGGACCTTGAAACTCTGCAGCAGGGCTGCAAAACACAGGTATTTAATCTGGATGCATAGACACATATATGCACAAAGCTCTGCCTGAAACTCAAACTCAACCAGGTGATGCTCAAAATTACTTTTTCTATGTTTATGCATTAGAGAAGAAAAGAAGCAATTCACTGCATTATACTGAATTTTAGCCACAATACTGATAAAAATCACAATGCTTTTTTAAAAGGGGCCGTTTTCCCTTTGTTCTTAGCATTCTCAAAGAAAATCTTATATATGGATTCTGATCCACATTCCAGATAAAACCACCTGTAGCTTGCTATTCTTTTTTATTAAGAAAATATTTTGCTTAAGACTGGCATTCTTAAGAAAGACTATAATTTTTTGAGAAGTGCAGTGTCTTGAGGTCTCACAGAACCTTCCCATCCATGAGCATGAAGCAAGGGGCATTTCATGACCCATGACACATAATGGAAAACTCTTATCTGGATAGCTACTACCTCTGAAAATTTGCTTGCATTCAGACAAGTTTATTTCCCTGACCTTGTCAAGCCACACAAATACATGACATAAGCAGACACAACAGCTCACATAAAAATTGTAGTCACAAACCTGTGATTAAAGATGTCCTAGACACATCTTTGTCATTGCCTGCGTTCAATTTTAGACATTTTCCCCTAAACAAACCTCATTTCCTCTTCTCTCTCCCCCTTTTTAATTAAAGCTTCTCTTTAAGATCATCTTCAGACGATCCGAGGAGTTTTCCCCTATGACATTTTACTGTTGAGCAATGAACTACTCTTGGTGGTTTCCCAGATCCCTTGCCAATGTAACCATGGAGACCTTGCCAGCTGCTACATCATCTTGAGGAATTTTCTCTCTCTGTCACTGGTTTCCCCAACGACAAAATGATTATCAAAAAACAGAGTCACAATGGCTGCAGGATTTTCTTCATTTTTGCAATACTCACTAGCTTACATACTTATTATGCCACCTGTTGAATTTATTGCTCATTATAAAACAACAGTATTCGCTATTTACATAAGAATAGCATGCAGGGGAAATGTATGGAGTTTATAGGGTAAATACCTAATATTCTAAACTGTCCAAAGACTCCAACCCAACCTAGGACATAAGATAGTGCGTAAAAATAAAAATGTTCAATTAGCTTAAACAAAAGACCATATGCATCCACCTTCAGATGGTGTTAGACACAGCTACTGGATGAGAACAGCATGGACTCTCAACTCAAAGGATCTAGAAGCATATGCCAAACCTACACTTAGCTGGTGAACCTACAACTGTAGAAACAGGTTCTGTTTACCATCACCTCTTTCCAGCATCCTTCATGTGGAACACGTGAGAAGGAAAAGCCAAGCAGGATACCAGGAGGAATTTCCACCATTTTCTTAGACCTTAATTGCCACTCTTTTCCACCAGTTATGGACACCTCACTGAGGTTCTGATCTCATAACAAGGCAGAGAAAGAGATTCTTCTCTTCTAGGTTTCTTCATTGCCCCTTCTTTTCTTCTCTTTCTTATCAATCTCTTTTTGTTGCACATTAAGAGCATGGCCTGTCCAAAGAAGGTGGAATTTTTGCAGCATTTCTATAAAACAATAGCTAAAAGCACAGTGAAAAGCAAAGCTTTAGACATCCCAGAACAAGCTAGTACAATCTTTGTTTGGGTGATGGACAATGAGCTCTGCCCATTTCTACACTTACAGCCAACACCAGGTGCAGAAACTCAGTTTGTTTATTTTGCTGTTGTTATCTTAGCCCTTTAAGAGGCATTAATTTCTAATTCCTTTCAAAGAAACATGATCACACTTCAAGAACAAGGACTCCAGCAGTTTTAGCCCATCTTGCCTATTTTGTGCTCTTTTTCAATCTTTAATTCAAACAAAAGCTTCAAAAACATTCTTCCCCTCAATCACTCCTAAGAAAAAAATAAAGCAAACAAGCAATGTTGGCTGAATATGCCTTATTTAACCCTTCACATTTCAAATGCTGCAGTCATTTTTTAGCTTTTCCTATTGCATTTATAAATGAATGGTAGCAACTATTTCTAACAGGCTTTGTTGCTCATGCACCAAGCAAGTTCATGTATCTCTATAGCACCCGTATCTCCTACCCATTTTTTCCATTGAAATTAATTCACCAGTGCTGTGTTCACAAACAGCAATAGGCAGCCTCCATCACAAACAGCTTACACAGGCTAGAGACACACAGACAAAGCTGAAGGAGAAAAAGCATTTGCCCCCAAAAATCACTATAAAACTGTCTCACATAAATCTCATAGCATCAGTCCATGGCTTGGCATGTTTGCAAACATGGTCTGGGATGACTAATCCCACCGGTCTGTGTCATGAGATCCAAGAGAATACTGAACTTTTCAGAACAGTTTAAACCACGTCAGAGAGACAGTGTCAGGGAAGGAATGAGGCATTACAAACACTGTGAACTTATCTGTGGTCAATGGCAAACCTGTCTGACATTGCTGGGCCCATGGATATTTCCTTCAGGAAAGCAAGGGGAGAGGAGGGTTGCATCAACTGTAAGGAAAAGACCTGTCATGATGTGCTGAGAGCCTGAAGAGCCTGTCAGGATATTTTCCTGTTTGGAAAATCAGGAGGCAAGTCTGCCCAAGTGAGACTGACAGCAACCAGCTTGCCAACAGCAGCTCCAGTGGGCTATGTCACAGAATCTACTGGAACTGCAAACCACAATTGCTAGTTCAAGATATTCCAGCTTTTAGATACTGATTCTTGCTATGCTTGCCCCCCATTCCTACATGGTTTGAGGTGGAGTAGGTGGTACACAGGTCCTGGGGCCTTTATAGCAAAGAGTGTTTCCTAAACTGTACTGTCCTGTCCAGTGAACAGCACTCCCTCTTCACAGCCCAGAAAGATAGGGCTTGATATCTTTTAGGTATTAGAGCATTTGCTGGAACCCTAGCTTTACTTTCAAAGTACATGATGATACCTCATTACTGCCAGTTTTATGCAATAAGTTTAGAACCTATTCCAATACGAGTTATAGAGAGTTCATGCTGTACTAACATGCTTCAGTGACATAGAGCTGTCCAACTTAATGTGACTCTTGTTCTACTTCAAAGCTCTCACAGGAAGCTGAAGTATACCTGTTAAGTACACAGCAGCTTGTTAAGCATGGGCAATCTTTGCTGAAGTAGCTCTCCATCATTTTATTAAGATATATGTGTCAGTGAAGAAGGAAGAAGGGAGATGCTAGGCCTTTTTTAAAGCTCATAAGGAGAAGATGCTAAATAACAACAGCTCAGAAAGTTCCATACCTCTACTAGCCAAGCATATGATTGATTTATTAATGAAAAATTTTGACAATGGTAGCGTGAGCAGGCCCCTCATGTGAATTGGTCAATGGACTCTACAGCAGTAGTCCTCAAATTTTGAATTAGTTCCTCCCTCCCACAAATCCTCCCCATCCCAGCCTAAGAGACATCACAGGGACTGGTCACATTCAGAAGCCATGAGTGAGCCTCACATACCATAAACATTACATAAAATGAAGTTGTTTATTTACTTTGATGTGAATCACATAGTCCAGTCACGTCTAGGATGTGTGCGTATCAGGACAACCAGGGCAGCAGGTCACCCTTTCAGGGAAAAGGAAACACAGTAACAGAGAAGTAAGGGAGAAGTCAAAAGAATGTGCTGAGAAAGGATCAATAAGCTGGAGCAGATGACGGCAAATTGAACAACCCCCTACTTGAGCCCCTCAAGCACGTTCTCCTGCTCTAGCGAAGCATCTTTGCTGAAGAGAGAAGACAGAGCATGCAGTAGGAGCAAGCTTCCAGCCTGGGTAGCCTGGCATTAGCTCCAGTTTGCCAAGTGGATACAGGGAGAGCCAGATATTTACCACAAGCACCTTTCAAGGGTGATCCTGCAGTAAGTGAAGTAAGCACAATCTTTCTTTTCCTTTTTCTTCACTTTTGTCACTATAAACATAATCTGCATCAACTTTGTTTATTTTGCATTTCATTAATAGACTCACATTTCCTTTAGACGTTGACTACAAGTGCTATGAAGGTAATCAGTTTCTTCTGTGGGTAGCGACACTTCAGAGCAGACATTTAAAGAAGAAACATCTTCTGGTGAGATGTATTAGCCAGGAAAGCTCTCTGACAGAGAGTGGGGTATCAGGTAGAAAACCTGAAAACTGAGAGTTCTCAGGGAGCATATAACGCCTTAAAATAATGAACTTGTTTTTAGCCTAAAGGGCAGAAACCATAATTTTACTATAAAAGCAAACAAACAAAACCAACCCCCACCTACCCCCCACCCTCCCAAAAAAAAACCAAACCCAGGTCCTCTAAACTCCAGACAGATAGCTTATATTTAAAAGGAAGACAAGACAATCTGCAATTTTCACAACTGTTAGCTGTGAATGTAGACTCTTCATTTTTAACTCACCCTGCTAATCCATGAGAAGATTAAAAACTGCTCTGGCATGACTAAGATTTTAATTGAAGTTATTAGCTTGAATTAAGATCATCCTTTCTTCTCCACAGCACCACTCTGCCTTCCCCCCACATGGTGGTAGCAATGGAAAGAAGCCATTCCACTTTGAGAGCAGGTGTAAACGGGCTTCTCAACGTGCTGAGCAGCAGCTTGCCAGGGATTCTAATCTCAACAACTTCAGTGACATGAAATCAAGCCCAAGGCCAGCCAATTCTAAAAACCTTGCCTGGTCCAAGCCCATACAAAATTGTTCACTGTGATTAAGATAATCCATCACGTTTCACATAGCCCTCCCTCTTAGGAGTGGGCCCTACCACTCAGCATTGTGGTACAACCTGGGAACTTTTCCTCCTCAGTTCACATAAACCACAGAGTACAGCTTGAGCTAGAATAATTGAACTAGAATTAGGTTAACATGTCAAACCTTTTTTTTTTCATTGTGAAAATATCAATTGGGTGATGTCAAAAAGTTTAGAAATGTGTCTGAGGAAAAGATGAACAGAAAAAAATTGAGGAATTTGAAAGAAATCAATAACTTACATGTTCAACAGCTTTTAATTTCACATGTTCTTTATTTTTTAATAGCTTTAAAAACAGAAATAATTTTAAGTTGTCCTAAGACAAATTGTAATTTTTCCTGAAAACAATACCCCCCTTCCATTCAGTTCAAAACTCTTTTGATGGGTACAAATATGACAATGAAAGAAACTGTCTTTTTCTTTTCCCCAGCATCAGTAGGAAGAGAATGTGTCAGTATGCCAAGGCCATCTGAGCTTTCCTTAGTAAAACAGCAGCTATGCAAAACATTCACAACAGTTGATGAAGTATTAATCAGACTTCAAGAGGAAAATGCAGAGCTGAGCCTCAGATCAAAAGTGTAGATACCACTGGAAAATGTACCCTGAAGGAATTAGCACTCTCTCCTTCAGCAAACTGCTGATTTTAGATCACTCTGGACCACGTAGCCTCCAGGTGATTATCACTGGATTCACAGCAAATGAACCCTTCATACGTTCTTCAATTTCCAATCCTGTTTTCTACCTGTAGGCTTCCCCCCAGCGATTGCTGGCTCTAAACACTACAGCGCTTGAGTTTAATGGCACTCTAGCTTAACAAAACTCTTCACGGTCATTAAGACAAAATGATTGAATTAATTCAGGAACTCAAGAGCATTCAGTTGAACTGATATTAAACCTCAAAATACATGAGCCAAAGTCCATTTAGGAAAAAGGAAGGTAAAAATGGATAATAAGAAAAAGGCACAATTCAGTTTTAAATGAACTAAAGCATCTTAAGAAGAAAACACTCTAATGAAGCACTTAATTACTATTTAAAATTATTTTAACAACTGATGACTTCAGAGAGAATTTAAAAGATAATTTCCCGTCAAAAAGCCTTGCACAAAGTCACATCACTACCCATTAAGTCTAAGAGCTTGGGTTGAGCAACTCTGCATAGCCACATCATAGAGAAAGGACATGCATGTTTTCTAGGCACAGATGGTATTTGCATTTTATATATTTATGCACACACAATGCACAGACAGGAGCATAAAATCATCAGACCTAAGATATCAAACTCCGTTCTTCACAAGCATCTGCATAATACCTACTAAGTTGAATAGGGCCCACAGTAGAAATCAGTCTGGACTCCCTCTCTTTCCCACCCAAATCTCACAACCCAGCAAATTTCTCTCAACATGATACATAAAAATATTAAGTCCTTCAGTATGAAACACACCTTAAAAATTAGAATGTGACATAGAATGAAGAAGGATAGGGAATCCCTAAAATTCTTGTAATACCACAAACTTTATCAGAGGGAAATACTAAAGTAATTCTAGAAATTAACTAGACTCCACGTTACAGAGAAATCTTGCAAACAATTTAAATTTGAGCTTGTAGCACCCTGAAGCTTTCTGAGCATGCATAAACAGCACTAGGGTGCCCGCCCCTGCCTTTTCCAGGTAGTGTCAGTATGCAATTCTGCCCAGCAACGTGGGGGAGAGAAAAAAAACCTACAAGGCTTTAATGATACTTCATGTAGGAGGCTGCAGCATGCTCAAAATAATCAGTCCATTTGCACAAATAAACTCTTCCACCCTTTCATTCTGGCCTGACCCCTGCATAGCAGTATCCTATTTTCTACCTCCTCCTATACACATTTTGTTCTCTCTCATCCCTCCAGTAGCTTAAAAAGGTAAAATGAAGAGAGGTCAAAGGTCTACTCACACCTACTTGGTCCACCAGGTTAACAAACATAATATCTGTTTCCATAGCAATGGCACAAACAGGAGAAATGTGACCAGCATTTCAGCTCATCTTCAATCCCCTACCCCAAATGCCTTGCTACCACAGGTCAGCTTCAGGTGGTTTTCAGAAGGAGAAAAGGTCAAAGTCATCTGAGGTCCTCAGCAAGGAGCACTGCCCCACCAGATTGCAAGTCCCACACACCTGCTGCAGATTTCTCCCTGTCAGCCTAAAGGAGAGTCAACGTGGTCCTCAGGCCCAACCCTCGCTGTGACCCATTCTCTTTCATGTTCCTCCTAAAAGTCAGAGAGTCCCACCAATCCTCAAACACAAAGGCCCTCCTCCTTCCAACTCTTGTGATGTTACGAAGAGTGTAAGTCTTTGTCTCAATAACCATGGGGCTTGGAGTTTTGCTGCATGTGGTAAACTCAGCTCTGCTTCGGCAAGCATCCAAGAATCTGGACTCTATGTATCATAAAGTTGGCCCTCAGCTAATGTGTTTGCATTAGAACTATGTTATATTACTTCACAGTATGAGAAATGCAGCTCAGCAATTCAGCTTTTCATCTAAGCTAGTCATGTACTAAAGTGGCAGTTCTTATACCTGATTCTCAGCAAGATAATTCCTTTACAGATGTTTTCATGGCAAACTGATTTCCCTCGTGTTTCACTGTAGTTACAGTCAGCACTTTAATTTATTTTTCCTTCTACAAGGTAATAAACTGTTGCACATTTTCCCTGGAAGGGAGAGATATTACTGATTTATGTTGCATAACAGGAGAGTGTGATACCAACCATTGATACAGATGAGCAAAGACCACTGCAGAATCTTGATGGAATCATCACAACAAACTGCAAAATATCACCAGCTTAGCAGGTGACAATAGTATCCTCTGCCTTAACATTCATCCTCACTATCTTCAGAGCAATTTACTTGTACTTTATAACTACTTAAGCTGTATCTTTAGAGAAATCATGATTCTTAATGTTTCACGATTGCCAGCTGCCTGAAATTCAGATTGAAAATATCCAGGTTACAGCAGCTATTCATTGCACAGTTACATGAGAAGTAGGATTTGGCACGGTCACAGCATACGAATGCCAAGAAGGACACTGGTATAGAGGAAATCCTCTCTCAACCATTGATACAGAAAGGCAAGGCTTCCCAGGGTCTTGAATGACAACAGAAACAGATGATCTTCCAGAAGACCTTTCACTTCAGACAAGCCAGACTGCATAGAGAAGCACTGTCTAAAAAAGCCTAGAGAAGACTCTATTTAAAGCTCAGACAACTTGCAGCAACAGCATTGCATACTACAATTCCTCGTCCCCTCCATTAACACACTATGTTTAGTTTAGATACTGAACAGAAGAGGTAATAGGAGCAACTGAGGAGGAAGAGGGATTGATTTAAATTGCACTTACTGCTAAGACAGGTTCCCTTCTCAACAGTAATCAGGCCATTTAATTCCTATGTGGAGCTGTTGTTCTAGAGCAGCACATGCAGCTAAAGACGTGGTACCAGTCCATATGCTCTGTGGGAGAGAGTCATGTGAAATATTTGTAATGTGATGGCACAGGGTCAACTCTTTGCATTCACAGCTTCATCATAGGCCTGCTAGGAAGCAGCCAAGAAGGAAATACAACAGCTCCAATACCTCCAAACAAGCATGGCAGGAGGCTAGTAAGCAATGCCTGCAGTCAGACGGTTAAAGAGACTGCTTCCCGTTTCCCCACAGAGTCACACTGCTCTTAGGCCAACCTTAGGAAAGAACAGACCAAATAGACCTGGCTTATCGGGACAGGGACCTCACCTGCATAAGTGGGGAGACTGAAACAGGTCAGCAGATTCCTGCTCAGGACTAAGACAACACTGCTGGTTTTCCTAAGTTTCCAGGAGATAGCAGGCCTTAGAACAGATGAAGGTGTTGAAGGCTAACTCAGAAGTTTAGAATGGTTTGATAAACAATAATAAGAACACTTAATCATCTGGAATCAGAAAAATATAGCTAGCATTCTTAGAACGAGAGCATCCTGGAGCAAGTAGACCTGAAAAAGACAGGTAATCAAGATGTTTTGAAAACATCCAAAACTTGGCAAGTAAGCCTAAGGTCCATATATCCTTAACTGAACTACCATCATTATTATACTAAAAATCACACCCCCAGGTCAAAAGACCCTTGCCCAGGTGAAGACCCTTCCTCACAGAACATGCATAGTACAAAGAAAGGGTACTGTAGCTTTAAGTGGTGATTAATTGTGATTACAAAATGACTGATAACTGTTGCTCTGAGCGTATAAAATGCTGCTGTGTGTTAACCGAGGTGTGCTTGATTTGTGGGAAACCACCTAGCACCCATCTCTGTGCAGAAACGAAATAAATAAGCAATGTCTCTCCTGAGTGTGTGACAATTGACTTACTGCACACCAGGCCACAATTCCGCTTTTTGGGTGACAAAGGTACCTGCACAGGGTGGTTTCTGCCATTCCTTCTCTGTCAGGCTTTGCTGTTCCCTTGCTGTGGAGATTCCAGGCTTTGCTTCAGCAATGCTATCTGGTTACCGTCAATGTCAGTCGCAGCTCTCTTGAGAAAACCTGCACTTTGCCCACTCAGCAGTCAGTCACTGCTCAGCCACACAATGTGCTGCTCTGGGGAAGGGGGGAAGGCTCCACCACAGGGCTTTACCCTTGGGCAGGGGGTAGTAATGGGCTTCTTCACCTGTGTGCCTGCACCCAGAGAGTAGGCACACAACACAGAAACAGCCTGCTGTGCCTTGGTTTGCAGATAACAAAAACACATGGGATGGGGAGGGTGAGAGCTAGATTTAATTATTAGACCTATTACAAATGTTTAAAGTATTTCTTCGAAAATAAGTCAGAAAGAGGTTTCTTTTTTTAAAAAAAATTATATGTAGAAAAGATTCCTGTTTTGGAATATAATACCACAGACTATTTCTTCCAGACCTTCCCCTTTTGATTATTTTAAATAAGAAAGTAACAACAGCAAGAAAAGCGAGAGCAGAGACAACAGATGACTGAATCCAAACATTAATGTGCCAACGTTTACAGCTTTGTCAAACTATTTTGTTAAAAAAGTCTAACAGAAAAGTCCAGTGCCCCACAAATTTAACTTCCTAGAGAAATTATATTTCTATTATTTTTCACCACTAAATTAAGAAGTTGTATTCTGCAGAAGATGGCAATATTGAAATTACTTATCTGCTCAAACAGAGATTGTATAGTTATAGCGTAGAATTCAGTGCCTAGAAACAGTAAGTAAGCAAACAGAGATCTAAAGGCTGAATCCATCTGGAAAACTTGTGGCAAACTCAACTGAAAGGTGCTTACAGGTCCCTAAACCTTCCATTCAAGAAATGAGCTAGGCTCCACTTGTGCCGTTCACCCAACAGCTTTGACACTCGGTCTGCTTCTTGTCCACATAATGCCAGAATCATAGTCTCCCATTCATGTCCCCTGGGGCTTCAGTAGTATTAGAAAAAATATCACAAAACCATGCACCCCTTAGGAATTAAAGTCACTAACACCAGCAGGTCATAAAAGAAGCAGGCAAATAACAAAATAAGGCCTTCTTAACTTCTACAGTTGTATAACACAAATACTTCAAAAATGTTTCTGTAAAGGTACTGTTACAAAGGGACTGTATGTACAGTTTGTACACACCAAGTCAAAGAAATTGATTGATCTCATTATGATGTATTATTTTCTTGCTCCATGTCCTAAGGAGTAGAGAAGTATACAATCACAGTATCTGTCCCTACTACCCTAAGTAACATCTCAGCCCATAGGATGTATTAAACAAGACCTGAGAGAGGTTTCAGAGAGAAACAGATTTTCAAGGTCGTTGAGCAAAGGCATGCCTAGAGAAGATAAAAACAGGACTAATGGTTCCATGAAGGGAAGTCTAGTAAATTCATGGCAGGGAATCCACAAAGGCGAGAGCAATAGGAAAGTAAATTCCATTCGTTCTGTTGCTCCTGGGGTAGCTGACTGGTCATGGAGTAGCATCTACACTTGAACTTGCAGAGGTTTTTCTGTCCCCAAAAAGAAAGCACTGCCTTCACAAGAACTTGATGACTAGCTCTTTAGGCATTTATTTGGGTTTGTGTTTTTAAATTATCTAAGCAACCTGGATGCACCTCTCTCAAATATGCAGCTTCCAGCTTCCACTTAAGACAGGTGACATCCCTTGAAGTCGAATTCTACCCCAGAACAAGGGCACTGTGAACATCAAATTCTGGCCCACGCTGTCTCCAGACAGATTTCATGTTAGCAGCATTTCACAAAACAGTGTTGAAGGAGAGGGGGAAGCAATGTCCAGGTCTATAAATATCTCTGGTTAAAGAGGGAAATGAAAGTAGAAAAGAGCAAGGTTAAGTGAGCAAGCGCAGAGATTTAGCAGTGGAAGAGGGCAGAAGCTCTTTTTTCCCTACCAGGGAGGGTATGCACATACCAGAGCCATCACTGGATGTTATCATCTCTATGAAAACTGTTATGGGAATGGTTTGTCCACACAATACCTTCGAGAAGTAAATTTTTGTGCAAAAGAAGTAGACAAGATCTTCCAGATGCCCATGAATTGCATTTAAGGTGACTTTTCATTGCAATTAAACATTTGCCCAGATATTTTTTTCTGTATGGAAACTATGATAACTGAGTTCACTAAAATTTATAAGCCCACGGCTGAGCCAAGAGAGGAAGTTTTACAGAGCAGTAGGAACATGTTCAAGCAGTTATTAGTAGTCTGGGAGAAAACTTGATCAACAAGAGGTCAGGAGATTGGGAGAATTCCTTCTGTTCTGTTCCACTGTTCGTTGTTCACACAATCCACCACAATTTTACATTGCTACTTCACCAGCAGTGGTGTCTGCTTGTTCAATACACAGTTTAAGCCACCTGCAGTACTTTCACAGATCTGACGATTTTATGTATTTTCTAAGAGTGCTCAGTAAAAATAAACAAAAAACAAGTCTACAGTCCTTCTATCATAGGCTCTGATGAGACCAGAATCAGTGTTAATAAACTCTATAAAAGGCAACCAGCATGTTCAATAACTCATAACCAAGTAAAATAAAAAGCAAATTTTTCACCAAGTAACAGTTTTCCTTCTAAAACAAAACCTAGATTTTCCACCAAGTAACACAGTTTCCCTTTGAATAATAATACATTTTCCTGAAAAAAAAAAAAGCGGGGGGTTAAGCTTGAGAACAGAGTGTACCCTCTTTTAATTCATGAATGCTGTCAAACAATGTTGTATTGTAGTAAACCCCTCTGTCCTTTGTGTACCCAAAGGTTGCAAGATAATCTGGGGTGGGACATTTGTCATATGAAACCTCAACACCTTCTACCTTGGAGACTGTGTCGTTACACAGTGTATCTGGAGCATTCTAGAAGAACAAATTTTACCATTTCTGTGTGAAAAATCCTGTGACCCCCTCAAAAGTTGCAGCTCTTCCCTCTTCCTCTTAAAAGCTTTCTCTCACATGTACAGCCTCCTTGGCTTGTATGAAAGTTAAAAGCATTACTTTAGGTTTCTCATAAAGCCTTCCCCAAAAATTCAATGCAGTTTAGGTCTTATCATGGCCTGTTCTGATTGTCCTGGTTTTAGGTGGGACAGAGTTAATTTTCTTCCTAGTAGCTGGCATAGTGCTGTGTTTTGGATTTAGTACTAGAAGAATGTTGATAACACACTGATGTTTTAGTTGTTGCTGAGCAGTGCTTACACCAGTCGAGGACTTTTTCAGTTTCCCCTGCTCTGCCAGGTGCACAAGAAGCTGGGAGGGGTTACAACCAGGACAGCTGACCCCAACTGGCCAAAGGACGTCATGCTCAGCATATAAAGCTGGAGGAAGAAGAAAGAAGGGGGGGGACATTCGGAGTGATGGCGTTTGTCTTCCCAAGTAAGCCTTAGGTGTGATGGAGCCCTGCTTTCCTGGAGGTGGCTGAGCACCTGCCTGTCCAGGGGAAGGAGTGAATTAATTCCTTGCTTTGCTTTGCCTGCATGTGTGCGGCTTTTGCTTTCCCTATTAAACTGGCTTTATCTCAACTCATAAGTTTTCTCACTTTTACTCTTCTGATTCTCTCCCCCATCCCACCATGGGGGAGTGAGCGAGCGGCTGCATGGGGCTTAGTTGCAGGCCGTGGTTAAACCACAACACTGATGATGATAACAAGGTCCATAGCAATCTCTGAAGCCAAGAGCACTGAAAAGACTCCTCCTACTGCTTTACTGACCATAACACATTAAAAAAAAAAAAACCCAACCAAACAAAAAAACCCTCACAAACCACCACTAATAACAAACCAACCCAAAAAGCCACAAAACAACCCCCCACACCATTGAACTCTCATCTTGCACACATTCACTTGCACAGCACAGTCCCTCAGGAGATGCCAGCTCAACAGCTTGCTCAATACTGCCCTGACAGCATGGCATGGAGCCAAAGAAAATAAACTCTGCCTCCTGGCCAGGCTAATTACACCAGGTTTAGTGCTATGCTGACATGGTTATACTGCCTCCAGACTTGAGGATAAGTCTGTCAAACCTAACTCCTTATTTCTACTTCACAACTCGTGCACAGAGAAGTCATGTCCAGTGTCTGCCAACATACACTCTGTTGTACCAATCTCATTTTACTTCTGATGAAATATTACGTAGTTCAATCAAGTGGGTGCAAAAAAAGTGGGTGTCCAAGCATGGTTCACAAATCAGCTCCAAGTATTTGTCTTTCAAACTGAAACAAGCCACTTTTGATCAAAATACATGAGCAGACAATAACAAGGGAAGTACAGTCACAGTTCCCCCACATCTCCCTTTCCCACCCTATGCACTTCTCGGCAAAGCCCCCATAATCTCCACAGCTCATTCAGGATATGGAAGTGAGTTTCTCACCCTGTAGCCCAATCCATAGTACAGCTCTGAATGGCTTCTACACTTAACACCAAAGCCTAGCAACACTGCTCTGAATCCCAAATAACAGAGGAAAGATCAGAAGGCAGCATAGCCCCCTGCTACTACTGAACACAAAGCAGCTCCTTAAGTGAAGGGCAGAGTATTCTGCTCTCAGCTCAACTCTGCTCTCAGCTACATGCTGACAGAAAGGTCTGAATGCTGGTTCTGCCCTGACTGTGCACCCACCACATCACACCAGCTTCTTCTGTCGGGTCCAGTTTTAAGGCTGGCACAGTGGATAGGAATGACTGTCCATAGCTCTGCCACTAACATGACAGTCACTTACCTATTTTCATATCTATATTTGCTTCGTTGATCGTCTCAACTATATGAGCTCTCTGGGGCTGAGAGCCTCTCCACCGCATACAGACTCAACCTAACCTGCAGCATTCCTCATCTCCACAGATAACTTGGGGAAATTTCAGCCACAGCTCAAAGCACAGCTTGGGAAAGGCACTCCACAGAAAGATGGGGAAATCTTATGATCTTTAGTATTTGCACTGAAGACTGAGCTCCTGGAATTCAGTTACATGGGAATCTAAGCTTTTCCCAAAAAGGAAATAGCTAGTCTGCCAACTGCAGGGAAAATCACATTCTGAAGCTTGAAATGTCAGATGGATGATAAATAAATAAATCGTTTGGTGGGGGATGAGTTTGCAGCTGGTTAGTATTTTAGGTCAGTCGTGTTCTTCTGATGCTGTGAGAGCAGAGAAGCAAGAAATAAAGCATTTAATAAGACACTGGGAAGCTCTGACTGGACAGGTGTATCAGAAACACCAAATGCCTCCAGAAAGGCAACATAAGGCTGCATGCATCCTCACCATGTCCGGTACAGGTCATAGCACTCCGCAAAGCACAGGAGCTCACCTGGGAGCATTGTCTCATAGGCACAGTATGTAACAGATGAGTACTATGTACTAGGGCTACCAAAAGATGAAGATAGTGAGACTGGGTATTATTTGTATAAAGAAACAACCACCTTTTTTTAAAAAAAATGTGTCTCTCCCCTAATCAGTAATCATTGTGTGTGGTGTTT
The DNA here is from genome assembly GCF_000687185.1 of Egretta garzetta. Classification (NCBI taxonomy): domain Eukaryota; kingdom Metazoa; phylum Chordata; class Aves; order Pelecaniformes; family Ardeidae; genus Egretta; species Egretta garzetta. Next base: position 609,630 of record NW_009269997.1, read on the forward strand.
TTTTGTTTATTTGTGTGATTTGTTTGGGGGGTTTTAGTTTTTTGTTGTTTCTTGGGGTTTTTTGGGTTTGGTTTGGTTTTTTGTTTTTTTTTTTTTTAGAGAGATGGTGAATTATAGTCTAAGAAGCAATTACAGGTGTGCAAAATGCTGCCTATAACTTTACTAACTGCTCTGTTTGTCAGTATTCCTTTAACTCTGGAAAAACCTCTTGGATACTCAGTGAGTTAAAGTTCATGATTTAGGGCCCAGGTTTGGCACTTACTGGATGCATCCTCAGTTCGAGTGCTTTAGCTCATTTCCAGAGGCAGCAGCTGCCAGCAGCTGAAATTTCAGAGCCATTTCAGCCAGGACAGCCCAGCCACATTTAGTCTGTCAGTTAACAGAGGTTCATTCTTCTGAGTTCATTCACCAAACTGGTAAAAAACATCCTGAATTTTCAGAAATACTTGATTCATCAGTTTCACTGAAGCATGGATTAAGCTGCTGAAAAAAACTATTTCATTTCCCAGTGTAAAAGAAGGTGGTTTTTTCTCCTATTAGGAATTTAAAAATCTATTATACATTCTATTGCCCCAAGATCAGTTTTTTAAAGCACAGAAAATCAAGGATTTTACTGAAAATTAATTCTGTCTCAATCAACTTGGCTTTTGAAGAAGTCCTGGGTTTGATACAGAACTGATTTTTGACCTAAAACCTGCTCAACAGCACACAGTGCTGTATCATATCCATTCTTCTAAATCAAAGAAACTGAGAATTACACTTGGAAAGGACAATGAAGAGTTAAAAATATGCACCATTTCCTGAGAAAAAGTGTAGAATTTCTTTAGAGAATAAAGTATAATTGCCAGGCATTGATAAATTGTGTAAGAAACACTATTGATGAGTCATACCAGTAGAACCTGCTGCTAAATAAACTCTGACCTTGATACTCAAGAGACCCACTTAGAACATCCTGCAAGACAATGATATATTTCTCCACACTAACCTTTGTGAGTAGTCTGCCTCTTCAGCTCCTTGAAACAAGCTAGTTCCAATTAAAGAGGAGAAGTGGAACTGTTTCATACATTTGTTTTAGTGACAGGATACGCAGGGGTTATGATGTCATAGTGCCAAGAATATCATGCAGGAAAAGCTGGGTATGGGCTTTCTTCAAATTTCAGATATGTATTATTGCAATACTGGAGAAAATATTTCCTTCTTTATGAATAGAAGCTAAGCAGTTAGAGGGAGGGAGAGGGAGATAAAATGGCATAGAAGCTAAAGCTTAGAGCTGAAAGGAGGCAGTTGTGTCCACATTCCTGACCAGCGCTCACTGTGCAGAAACAGGCATGTTGTTTCATTTTGCACAGTTCAGCTTCTCAACTGCAACGTGGAGAGAATAATACAAACTTTCTCCAACTTCTAGTTAGGTCTTACCTTCTGCATGGGGCACTCATATACAAGAAAGTTTGGGTTTATCCTGCCAAGGGGGTAACTCCCAGTAAAGGAGCAGTCAACAGAGAAGACCACCATGAGATGGCAGAGTCTTCCAGGGCAGCTATCTCAGTGAGTAAACTGAAGTCCCTTCTGCTAAAGGCAAGACAGACACTGGGGAGAACAAAACCAGAAAAAGACAAGGAGGTTTTGGGTGTTGAAATCCTCTGTCTCAGACTGTGAAGTAGAGTGAATCAAAATTTTGAAGAGTAGCCTGCAGCGTACTGGAGGAAAAGACTCCACACTGCTCCTCAGCTGGCCATGCTATGCTGTTCTAGCGGTATTCTCTCCCACACAACATCAAAGCTTCATGTCCAAACAGCAGGCAGCAGTACAATTAGAAATCATTACCTGTGAATCTAGGGACTGAGGATTGAACAATTTCATTGACTCATCCATGTCTTTCTCTTGTAAACACTGTCTACCATGGAACATGTACCCAGAAAGTGCCTGAGAACCCCACTAGACACATCACAGAACACTTGACAGCACCAAAATGAATCAACGATCTTCCCAGCATTCTTCGCACAGACCTTGTACAAAACACCAAAAGCCACAACATTGATGGCATTCCTAAAAAACAGAGCAGGAAAGGAGCAAGGGGGTACCTATATCCTGTGTCACTTTTCCTTTGCAACTGGGAAATGAGTCCATAAAATTCTTGTTAGGTGTATTTAAGGTCTTCTGTTCCTTGCATGTTTCTGGGACAATCACATAAGAGAGACAAGCCTTGCAATGGGGGAAAAAGTGAAGACTTTTAGAGGTATTTCTTAATCCCTGGATCAGGGAGAAAGGTGGAGGTACTGACTTTGCACTCTAAGATGTAAACTCCATCCCTGATGAACAGAAACTCCATCCTTTCAGTAAGAAGCTCCTGAGGAACCAAGGCCTGTGAAACATGGCCTTTTTATCCTAGAGCTTCAGGCAGTCTAGCTCAGTGTGCAAAGAGCAGCTGGAATGGACCTGCTCAGTGTTGAGCAGGAAGACCACACAGCAAGCAGAGGAGAGATGCAATGTACTCATGGAAATGAACAGCTAAGAAAGCGTGCCATGGCACAGTTTGCTTCAGGAGATAAAACACAGAGGGAGGCAGGAACAAGAAAAGAAGTGACAGTGATAGAAGCAGATGGGATGTAGGGGATGTTTCATAAGGTAGCATGAGAGAGACATTAACATGTTTGAAAGCAAAGGGAAAAGACAGTGACTAATGCAGAGAAACAGTGAAGGGATGTAGGAAACAGCATGGCTGCTGAGGAGAGGGAACAAGTAGAGTCAAGGGATTCGCTTTCATCCTGATGTATGCTGAAAGGAAGACTCAAAACATTTGGTTTTTCCTGTGAGGGAAACTATTCTCCAATCACATCCAAAAGGAAAAGCAAGCCTGGTGAGAAGTCAGTTCTGAACTTCCCCAGTGTGCAAGGCGATTTGCTTCAGGCTCACTTCTCTTTGTTTTTAAAGCCTGAGTGATGTCCAGCTACTCTATGACTACCAAATAACGATGACAGAAATCAAGCCATAAATGAAAGAAAGAAAAATCCCTTGCATCATTTCCTTTATGAGTCATTGTTGCCTGCAAATGAGGACTTCTTGCCATATTCCCAATGTACAGCAAGTCATTAGCGTTTCTGGTCCTTGCTTCAGTTGCAGTCAAACTGAAAGAAGAAAAAACTCAGCTCTAGGAATGAGTTATGAAGTTAACTGACAATCTTTCTCCAGTTACCTTGCTGTTTATTTTTAAGATCAGTCATGCTTGCTATTAAAAACAAATAACAATTTCAGATATTTGGGATGGATTCCATGGTAACTCTATTTGTTCAAGTGAAATAAGTGAAATTGTTTCTCCTGCAAGCATTCAGTGATAAAAAGACTAAAAAATGTTGATTGCTTGGTTCACATATAGAAATGCAGTATGCATAGACAATAATGAGCAGTAAATAAAAATTTCTTCCTGGCTCCAACTTTAATTCCATAGGAGAAGTAACTTTAGCTGGTTGAATGCTAGATCTCTCTCCTCCACCTAACAAGTTTTGTGCTTGTTAAAGACACTGCAGAAAGTTTCATTATTAAATTAAGTTAGTAAGTGAAACTTCAACTAGTAGTTTCATAGAATCATAGAATCCTAGGTTGGAAGGGACCTCAATTTTCATCTGGTCCAACCTTTCTAGGTAAGAGCACAGTCTAAACAAGATGGCCCGGCACCCTGTACAGCTGAGTCTTAAAAGTGTCCAACGTTGCAGAGTCAACCATTTCCCTGCAGAGATTATTCCCTTAGTTGACTGTTCTCACTGTGAAAAATTTCCCTCTCATGTCCAGTCAGAATCTCTCTAAGAGCAACTTGTGTCCATTCCCCCTTGTCCTCTCAATGTGACTCCTTGTAAAAAGGTAGTCTCCATCTTCTTTGTAGCTACCCCTTAGGTACTGGTACGTGGTGATGAGATCCCCTCTAAGCCTTCTTTTCTCAATGCTGAACAAACCCAGTTCTCTCAGCCTATCCTCCCATGGCGGGCTTCCCAGGCCTTTGGTCATCTTGGTGGCCCTTCTCTGGACCCCGTTCAGCCTGTTCACATCTTTTTTGTATAGGGAGGACCAGAATTGTACACAGTATTCCAGGTGTGGCCTGACAAGCGCTGAGTAGAGTGGGATAATGACTTCTTTATCTCTGCTGATGATGCCCTTTCTGATGCAACCCAGCACCCTACTGGCCGCCTTGGCCACAGAAGCCAAGTTTCTGTAGAAGAGGAATGGTCCCACTAACCTCCCTGAACCCAAAGGCTGTTATTACAGACACTAATTGTTGTAGGCTGTTCTCTCCTACGTTCCAGGTCTGCTGCTGCCATTCTCAGAAGATTCAAATTAGTTCACCTGATTTGTCACTAGCCCTTCTCAAACCAGACTTTTGTACATTGCTGATGGTTTAAAAGCTGTTGCAGCAGGTTTCCACAGTGACTTTTATATCTTTAAAAGAAAACTTGCTCTTGAGGAGGAGTACATATAATGCGCAGAAGCCTACTATTAAGTACAGGCTTCTGGGTCATCTCCCACATACTTAAGGGGGTCATGCATTTTCCATTTTGCTTCAGCAGAATCTTCAAATCTTACAAACTCATGGGTTTTGCACTGATATGGATTAAAGGCGAAGACACCGAGGCGAAGGGCTCCGGAGCGGAGGATCGCGTCGGGGGACCCTTTCCTAAAAGCGGCAGAACCGCGAGGGCAAAAGCGCAGGGAGGGAGAGGGCACTCCAGCCCCGCCCCCCCCACCTCAGAGCCAGCTCCTAACGAGCGGGCAGCTCTGACGCAGCGTGGGCGGAGTCAGGGGTGACGGCGGCCTGACCCTCCTCACGTATAAAAGCAGCCCCCAGGGAGCGCGAGCGACCCGGAGCGCGGCGAACAGGACGGGCAAACAGGGCGTTCAGGCTAGAGGTAAGGAAGAAATTTTTTACAATGAGGGTGGTAAAACACTGGAACAGGTTGCCCAGAGAGGTAGTGGAGGCCCCATCCCTGGAAACATTCAAGGCCAGGTTGGATGGGGCTCTGAGCAATCTGATCTAGTTAGCAGTGTCCCTGCTCACTGCAGGGGGGTTGGACTAGATGACCACTAGTGGTCCCTTCCAACCCTAAACATTCTATGATTCTATGATTCTATGAAAGGGAACAGACTTCCTTGTGTTTCAAATCTAGAACCAAGTCAAAGCCAAAAGACATCTAGCTCTTAGCAAGCCATGCCTTACTGAAACTCCATGTTCAGTTTAAGATGCAATGTTACAAGGTGCCCTTTTTTCAGTAAGACATACATTATGTTCTTACTTTCATAATACCTTGCTACTTCCAGTATGTATCATCTTATATAAATTGGTCCATGAAAGTTAATAGTTCTTCTCACTTTGGAAAAGACACAGTGAAATCAGGAAATCACCTGCTTCTAAACTAAAAATGCAAATGTATATGTGCAGCCCAAACAGTTTAATAGGGAAAAAAAAAAAAAAGAAGAAGAAAGAAGCAACTTGCTATTACAAAAGTCAGTGTGACATAGAAAAGAGGATGTACCAAGAAAAAAGCAAAAAACGCTGGGAAAGTGAAAATAGAATTATTGTTGTCACTTTGCAGAAAAATCTATATTACAGCCAGGTCTGATGAGAAAATAGAAGCCCTTTCCAAACAAAATGTTGATTTTTAAATGTTTTAGGAGGAAACAAAAAATACACAAATGCCTAAAACCCCACCAGAAAAACCTGGGAATTAGTTGCATCAGAGCCTCCAAGCTGGCTGTCTCACAATATAGTACTGACAGAAACCAGCTGCCTCTGTCCTTTCTGCAGGTGCTCATTTAGCAGGTCTCATCTGATAAGGCAGCCCTTCACCCGGAGAAGGGAGCAAAGAGATGAGATCTGTGTTCTGGTACAGATTCCCAGCAGCAACGAGATGTTGTAGGTGAGAAATTTCCTATGGGAAAATCATTCCCTGACAAAACATCAAGAGTCTGGCGAACTGGTATGGGGGAAAGGTTGAAAATGCATGTCCTTTAGAAGAATTTAAACTACATTGAAGGCGGGCTTTCAAAACTATAGGCCTGACCTGTATTAAAACCAAAACCTCTCACCAATTGCATCACCTTGATACAGTGATGAAATCATACACCACCACACATACACAAATATATTTAGAATTAAATAAGTGCTAAAAAATGTTATTTGCTCTGAATGTCAGCCTTAACTCCACCTCCAAATTAATGAGCTTCGTTGGCCAGAAACTTTGAGAAATGGACTACATTTATATTTTCAGAAAGGTGCCACAGACCAGCATTAGCTACATCCAGACCAGCTGGTTCCAAAGCTTCCCAAGTACTTGCTTTATATTTTTACTGCAGTCTGCGGTGCATTTGGCTAAGTTACAGACATCTCAACAGCAACTTTAACATGTACCCACAATACTCTATTCACCTCAGCTGCCTAATGTAAGAAATGAGTATTAAATAAAGTTTGGACACATTCATACAACATAAAGTGGGTAAAAGATAATCATTCCACTGCCAAAAAGTGGAGCCAAACCCACCTTTCAGGTCACATCTGTGTGTTTACACAAAGTAAGAAAGTTGGCTAACACAGACCCAGCAGGCTGCAGAAGTAAAAATTATTTCAGATAATCAGTAAGATACAAAGAAACTACTGCTTTGACAAAAACATAATTAGAGTGTCCTGCTCAAAAGGGTCTGCACAAAGCAGCAGCATTATGATACCATGGAAATATTTTAAAGGTGAGATTTTTTCTCATATCCTTCCACTGACATAACCGGAAGCATCCCAATAGGTAATCTATCACTTCACAATAAAAATGTAACACCTTTGAGGCAGTGCATGTTTTGGTATCTTCCATTTTGGGGAGCATAACGGAGTGCTGGACCTCTTAGAGAGTTAATTTAATACGACATAAAAATGATTACACTCACAACAAGAAGAATCTATAGAGATGAAATAATGAGGCACGATGCAGTGAATTACAGACATTATATTAATAGTGTTGACATTATTGGTGGTAGTACTGTAACATGCAATTCGCAACATCATGCCCTAGTTTATTTCAACAGAGAAGTGAGTCTAATAAAAGCAAATCAGCTCTCACTGGACCTGAAAGTACTCTTCATTTCCCAAAGGAGCACTTCAATCCTTCAAATCTTCTCTTTAAGGGTGGATCAAAATTGTTATTAGGAAAGACAGCCAAAACAGTGTTGACAGCTGAGGAAGTGTTAGGGGGCTGGGGTTGGGAGACAGATATTTGGTGGGTTTCTGTTTCTTTTTTAAATTTGGTTTCAGCCCGAGTTGAACACAAACTTCTCTCTTCCTCTCAGAAAAACAAGATGCCCACATCATCTCCAGTTCCATGCTCACACACAGGCTGGACTGAGAATTTGTGCCCAATCCGTACCAGCTCCACAGAGGTCTGATGCCATCTCTCAAAGCTGCCTGCCCTTCACCAAGGCAACCCTGAAGTCCTGGATACACAACTAAACAGCTCAAAAGAAGCAGGCTTTCTTTCTTGTACATCTACTTTCGGCCTAAGCGATAAAACACAGAGAAGGCAGCATGGCCAGCAATGAAAAACAAGAACTTTTGTCTACAATCTTAGATTTTGAAGTGGGTTTGTAGAAAAAGGTCAGCCTCTAGTGATACTGGTTTTACATCTCTACTAACAAGGCTATACATATGTATTTGGTAACTTTTGTTCCAGAAGGACAACAGAATCTCATGAAGATAAGTTTTCACTGCATACAGTCTCTCTGGGAGTGCTCAGCTGGAGACATGCCCTTCTTTTATGAATCTCTTTCCTTTTGGGACAAAAACAGTGACATGAAAGATATGGAAGATATGTAGCTATGGAAACACATGGTTTATTGGTGCTCTCTGTAGCAAGAGACAGAACAAGGACAGTAACTTGGCCATGAGCAAACCTACATTTGGAGAGAAGGCAGAGTATGGTACTCTCAGTTGCCCTGCTCCTCTGGAGAGCCGATACAGGGGCAACAGAACACAGTGCAATGCATCTACTCTCCCTGCTGGAATGAAGGCCAGAAACGTGAAGTCTCATTCAAGCACCTCAAGAGTAAGAGAAAGGGAATTTTCTGTACAATACACAAGCAAAAAGCCTTGGTGAGGAGTCAGGTAGCACAAGAGACAGCTGTAAAAGTCTTATCTGAGCATGCATGGCCTTAACGACTCTACAGACTGACCTGGTAACCATCTATCCCCTTTCCAAAGAGGGTTCCATGGATGATTCAGTGACTCTGAGCTAAGTGGTGAGTTTCTGACCCCCAGGCTCAGGAACTTTGATCTTCAGCTTTTAAGGCACAGCTACTCTGCACCTCACTGGCACACCTCATCCTCCACAGAAATTGTTTTCCTGAACAGAATATGCTCTAGGAGTGTATCCATGGCCATTCCCTAAAGGTCATGGATGCCTTTAAGCAAGCAGCCACAGAAGATGTTCCTTCAGTAGTCCCCCTCACAAGTATGATTCTACTCTTCTATCACACCAGAACAGTATCAATATTAAATTAAGTCATGAAGTTAACTTAGAAGGACCAAACATCTGACCACTATTCGCCTTAGAGAACACACCCCATGTTCAAATAGTTGTCCTTCAGGGAACAATAAGAATTACAGTAATACTCATGTTGTTTTTTTTTAAAAAAAAGTAACTTCTTTTTTTCACAGAAGCTGGCAAGTAGGAAAAAATTGCTGCACTGAAAAGAACACATATGGGGAAAACAGAAGGAAAAAAGTACATCTGGGAAAAGAAGAGAAAGTTAGAACCTGATGCAGCATGGTCTGGTGGACTTCTTTTGTCAAGCACATTCTCTTGTCTTTCCCAACTAAAAACGTTTATTTTTATTCATTACCGACAGAACAGAGAAGACTCTGTAATTATTCATTAGATACAAACACAGAATAGATTGATCTTTGCACATCATATCACTTCAGACTTTAAATACATAGAGACATGTGATTAAATCAATATTCTCAAAGGAGACAACACTCTCTAATAGCCAGCTTTAATAATCATAATTTTGCAACCCACTGTGCTTTGAACACAGGAATGAATTAGCCATGAAAAAGCCAAGTCCTCACAGGAAGAAGGTAGGTATTAGTATATCACAGTCTTTTTTCAGTTGTGGAAACTGAGCCCAAGGGATTACTGGTAGCATTTACAAAAGGAGGTGGCACTTAAATAGCACAATCCCCCTGGCTTTCGGTCTACTCCTACAAGAATAAATGTGTAACTCACTTCTGAAATGACATTTTAGAAAACAAAATCATTTAATTGCCCAGTTTCTGTAAGGATGTTTGAAATCCCTCAAGATACAGGTAGTCATCTGGAAGGTAAGTGACAGTTTCTTTAGCTGTCTAACACTACCAGGAACGCTAATGGCTTCCCTATGCTTACCTTTAAATGGAAACCTGGTTTTTGAGACTGGGTATGCCCATGCTTCTGAAAACTTTACTTTTTCCTCTCTCTCATCTGCACTGCAAGACACCCTGCACAGACAGCCCTCTCCCCCCAGAGTTTAGATATCTGCTGGAGACTGCTGTTTCTCCTGTTGGTCAGGCTTGCTATTGCCAGTGCAAAGAGATATGTACAGCCTAAGAGCTGAACCCTTTCCTCGCCCACAAGCTTTTGTCCCTTCCTCTTGACTCTAATGACATCTTTGGTGAGTAAACAGCTAAAGAAACACACCCACTCCATACCTAGCAACAGGAACAGATCCCAGCTGTTTGCACTATTCAAGGTTCGAAAGAGAAGATGACAAGGAAGACTTCTTGATCAAGGTTAAAGAGCAATTCAGTATAACAGTCAAGACTACAACAGGAGACTGTAATTCTCCAGTAATGATCTCTACACCAGCACACCATGCCACTCAGATCTCTGGTAGCAGAGCAGGAATCACTGTACGTTCCCCTCCTCTAGCAGTGCCTTGCCCTGTAGTGGTCAGGGGTCAGCCTTTCTCGATATCCTAATGGTAACATCTGCATGACATACAAGTACTTCTTGCTCCCTAAGTATTTTGTAAGGGATACACACCTGCGTCAGCAGCAACCAAATCCTGGAGGTCAGTGGTTACCAAACAGGAACATGTCAGGGGTGTCTGTCCTAGCTGACTGAGCTCTTCTCAGGGCAATCAAAAGGAGCACATGTCTAGGCAAGATGTCATATTACTAGGCTCGCAGCAGCCACTGAGAGAGGTATTGCTATGCACCTCTCTCGATTAACCAACAAATTGCCTCCAAGAGTCATCTGAAGTAGAAGCGCTGCCTCTGAACTGAAACTGAATTTATCTCCCTTTCATTTTTTGTCACTTATCTCCACTTGAATTATGCATTCCGGTCTAGAACTGCACTCACAGAGGCTAATCTCCTACTGGTTTCTTCACTAGGCAGCTCAGACCGTATCTCCAGTTTTAATAACTATCAGCATGTGACATTGTGGATCAGGATGTAAGTAGATTTAATGATAATGACACCAAAGCAGGTAGATACAAACAACAATTCCAGGATAGAAACAGCATTACCAGAAAATTTATCTGAAACTTTCTTTAAAACCAACAAAAAGAACAATAAAAGTCAGAAGAGGCGGAAAAGATTCTAAAACTGAGCATCTTTACTACACACCAGAGTGTAAAAAAACCTGCACCCTCTACCACAGAGAAACGTGTTAGCAGCAGAACATAACCCAAAAACCAGTTACATCTAGGAAGATTTTTACTATAACACAGGAAATCAAATGTATTTTTTCCATGCTCTGTCCTTTATCCCTGAGCTCTGTCAGACACCAGAGCTGCATTTTTGCAATGCAGTTTCCTCAGGAGAATATTGGGTTAGGATACCCAGGACACCAGCTCTCTTCCCAGCTTTGGTTCCAGCATAACGCTTGCCATGGGGTTGTATGCTTTCTTTGTCCCTTGTTTCTTTAGTATGGCCCTCCATATTATTAAAAGATAAGCAGGGGGCTTCCAGGGGGCACTATGATCAAGTACAGCAGCAGGTTACCACGGACAACATTTTTTTAAGTATCATGGAGCCACACCACCAGAAAAATAATAGGAAGTCACTCGTAGCTGCATCCACAAAGTAAGCACTTCGCCCTCTAGGGTTTGTTCCTGTGCTTACAAGTTGTGCCCAGCTAGGCAGCAGCAGGAGGCACGAACAAGCACATGTGTATGCTAAACTCCGCTTTCTAAAGTACCAGCACCACAACCTAGGTTTAAAGGGCAACTTCCTCTGTAAATGCTGACGTTGGTACGATCCTGCTGAGACTCAGTACATGCTGAAATTACAACAAGGACATGCCAGTCAGTTCAGAATTCAGGCACAAATATCACTGACATCACTATGAGCTCAAAATTCAGTTGTATAGTTCAATAATTAACCCCAACTTTCTGAGCTCACAGGTTCTTGGACAGGATGTCTTTCTCCCCAGATATGAGAATTTGGAGAATTAGACGTGAGGCAGGGGTCAGCTGTGCCAGAAAGTGGGGGAGCCATGAGAAGTATCTTGGGGGGTATCTGCCCTGTGCAACTGAAGCCAATTTAGCTGCATGAGAAGAGGTTGGTGTTTGCAAGCAGGCAGTAGCAGACAAGAATAAGCAGTAGAATCACATTTTCAAGAAGACTGAATCATCAGTCATAAAACATAACCTTTAAAATATCTATCTTGTAAGTCCAGTTTGATCCTGCATATATTTGATTTTGTGATCCTTAATAGCACAGATAAGTTTCCAATGCATCCTAAAACTATATATGTATTCCCTGGCTTTACAGCTGAAATTGTCTGAGGTGTTCTGGTGCCTGGTAGTAAATGAAAGCAGCAAATGTTCTGTAATCTCTGCAGCAGTAAAAGATCTCACTGAAGGAACCTGCTGCTATGTCATGGACATTTACAATAATCACATTTAGGAAGGGAATGTGACACCACTTGTTCAACGTGATTGAGCTATTGCAGAGACTCGTGCTAGCTAATTAATCACCAGGATTGCTGAAGGGGAAGAATCCTTTCCAGACAGATTTATAGGCATAGCTGGAATAAGCCCGAGAACTTTTTGTGCGTTCCCTGTGTGTGTGCAGAAAGCAGTCAATTGTGAGGCTGGCACTTGCACTGGTGATCAGCAGCAGGCTAACAGTGAAACACTACTCTGCTGGAGCTGGAAAGCCCACCCTAACCTTGAATAAATAAAACCTTTCTGCAAATTTCCTCTGCAAAAGCTGAAATCAAGATGGAAAAATCATAACAAGTATCAGGCTCTGAAATATAGCGACAGCTATAATAATCTGTTCAATATTTTAAATATTTTAAAATTCACTGCTATTTTTAAAGATCCTGATTTTTTTTATTCTCCTTAGGCAATATGAAAAGAAATATGTGGATAGTCAGCTTCCTATCATTAATGCAAATGAGATCTTCTTTTGTTATCAATAACAATTAGCTGTGATGAGTACCCTCCAAAAATCTTCCAAAGCACTTTTCAAGTCTTAAGGCCCCCATCCTATAAAGCTGTATTCACATTCATAACGGTTAGCTTACAAACAGTGCTTCTGCATGCAGCAGGAACACCAATAATCCAATTTCCATCACATTCCTATAGGGTAAATATACCCTTCTCTTTCTCAGATGACTGGAATTCCGGTAGGTACTTTCATCAATGCAGTAGTCACAAAAGCAGGGAAAGCACTGTATCAAAGAGGAAAAGAGAAAGAATGCTTTATGGAAAAGGTAAAGGCCCAAGCAACAAGACAAGAGTCTGACATAAGCTCATATCTTTGCTCAGCAAGCTGTGTAGACACCTACAACCTTCAAGCAGGCTAGACTGGTTGGAACTTGTTCCAGCATATTACAAAGTCAGAAGGAAGTCGCCCTATTAAATTTAGTGAACAGCAGATTAGACTCAGCATTTAGTTGACTAATTATTCCATATTCAGGGAGATGCCTAGTACAGCTGAGTCACTGGATCAAAACAATCTGCCAAAACCAGTAAGCACTGACAGAGGTGCAAAAAAGTAGACCAAATGCCAAAGCTTTCCGATGAAGCTTCTGACAGAAATGTCTGTATCATGATCCTAGGGAGACAATGCTGACTAGTCCAGCTACACACACAGGTTCTCAGCCTCTCAGTCATCCTTCTCCTTGGCTGTTGTTACATTCATGGACTTCTTCTGAACTTCCCTTCTGGCAGTTCTGCTTTCAGATGACAGGATTTTCATTTATTTCTTAGATCAAAATTTCCCATGACATCCCAAACTGGAACATTTCTATTTCCAGATGCTCACCACTACTTTAAAACAGTGTATACAGATTTTGATTAAGGAAATGAGATGACTGATTTTCAAGAAACATGACAGCATTTTCTCAAAGAGGCTGACCCTGCCTTGAGGCACAGCAACTGTAGTTTCTTGATTAAACAGCAGCACAACTATCTCAGGGTTTATATTCTTTTGTTGGATTTTAAATACACTACCAAATTGGAAATGGGGAGAAGAGGGGCACCTATTCTGTTGCTTCTTCCTCTTCCTTTCCCTTCCCTGACTCCTCACCTTCTGACACAAAAGTATTTTGTACCATTCTCCAAGTGAGGACTGTGACCACTGGTTTGCTCATGAAGGTTCCAGGTGGAAATTACTATGCCAAAAGGTATATTTAACTGAAGGCTAATTCTCAGGGAAGCAGTCAAGCATGTGCCTGGCCCAAAAGACATTAGTATATGCTTCAGTGACTTTCTTACACTGACGTTTGAAGGACATAATCTAGAAAGATTCTCCTGCTCATATCTAAGTCACTTTCTTATCTGGCAAAAGATATTTGCTATTTCACTGTGTGATCCCATCCATAGCAGGTTGAGCTGGATTCTTTTTGAAGAATTCTTTCTTTTTCTTCCAAAGAAACACAGACATCCTATATCCAGGCACACTCACACACAGATATGGCCACTCAAGTGGAAAGACATTATTCAAGTTATTGATCTCACTCAGATGAAGCAAGATCTCCTAATCCCACATGAATCAATCCCTTCATCAGCTACTAGAAATTGGGGGGACAGGGAAGGGGGCTCCTTGATTTCTGTCACAGATTCCTCTCTGAGTACAAGGGGATTATTCTGCACCAGTTAGCTGCAATGGAAGATACCACACAGGATTGAATCCTTGAACGATCTATATGCAAGTAGTGAATACATGGGAAGAGTTTGTGATCTAGCTCCTTAACCCTACTACAGCAAAAGGCAACTATTTTAAGAATGATCCACTTTTTGAGAGGAAGAGGAGGACTATCTGTGTTGAAATCCGCACACAAGGAGACTGATTTAATGGAGCATTCTATTCAGTTTCCATCTAAAAAAACTGTAACATCAGAAAGCACATCTCCTCAAGAATAATCTGTGAAATTTATTTAAAATGCATTTGAGAATGGTTACAATCACATTTCTGAGCCTCCTACCGGTGGCAGCTATCAGGATGAAATAGCATCAGTGACACGAACAGCATGACAGCATTATGTAAGAGATTATGAAGCAGTTTCAAACCTGCTTTGATACAGCATTAACAATCAGCGGGAAAAACTTTGTTTAATATTTCAACAACATGTTTAAAAGTTAAACACTTTCATTCCTCTGATGGTGCAAAAGCCTGAGCAGTATAGAGACAGAAAAAGAAGAGGGAGACATTTTGAGTCTTCTGCCTACAATGTAGGACTATCACAGAAACCTTGTCAAAAAAACGTCCTTGCATTCTGACTTTCCTTATGGGCACATGTTACTTTCCCTTTCACTCTCATGACTTCAAAATGGAGTTTTGGGTGTAGGCAAAGTGAAGCAATTTTATAGAGCCCAAACGAGGACAGAGAACCCACCTCTAGTCTCTGACATTTTCTGGGCCTTGGGCCCAGCCATGGACAAAATTTATTTCCTCCAGAATCTGCAACTCTCAAACAAGAAAGGCTTACTCTCCCACCTCAGGAAAAAACTCAGAACAGTAACAGGGTAAGGGATAATATTAATATACACTATTCCCTGGGGAAGAGGGGATAAGAAAAATGTACCTCCTTAAAACAGGGCGGGGACAAATCAGCCAGGTCCCTGCTTAGAGACTGTGAAACCACAAATCAGCCTGGATGAAAGTGAGAGGGCCATGGTTCCTTTTAAAGATGCTCTTTCTCCACAGACACACTGTCAATACAGGGCAAATATTTAATTAACTTTAAATTTAATTAATATAATGTTGGTAAATTCCTCCAAATATTCTCTGCATTTCTTTTAACATGCTTCCCGTTCTCAACCATCCCTTCTGTTTTCCAGGTGTTCTGTATTTTAAAAACGAAAGCACAGTAATACTCTGAAAATGCAGACAGAATTCTAGAGGAGTAGAAAGCTCAAACGGAAGCTATGAGTCATGGCAATGCTCCACTTCATTTCCTACAAACTCCAGATATGATGAGAACAGTTCATCCTGGACTTAGTATTTGTGGCCTCACCCAATACATGAATGATGGTGAGTATCTTTCAATGAATGGATTTCTTTTCCCATCCTCTCTTTGGACTGACCCCCTCATTCTAGAGGGTAGGTACATATTCTCCCAGTAATTTTAGCCATATGAAAGACAGAATCTATTTTGAATGACGTCAAACATTTTAAAGCACTCTGATAAACTGCATCACATCTTAAAATGTTAAGAGTTGTCTTTCTTTCCAACATTTCATAACAAAATGAGAGTAATATACAGATTAAAAATTGGGATTTTTCCACTATTGTGTGTGAGTAATAATCAACCAATAAGCCTACTCCATCAATAAAGGAAATTGTACCACTGCCAGGACACATATTATCATCTTGGGATTCAAAGGATCTTTCGGGTCTGTTAAAAAAATCAACGTAACTGAAAAATTTTTTCTCTCCTTGGCATAAATTTGGCAAAGTAAATTAGTGCTATTAGTGTGAAGTGCCCACAATTTGCTTCATTGAAGTTGCCACTGGAATTGTGATGATTAGAACAGAGATCTACGTAGTGTAGAAAAAGGTCACGGGTCCGAGAGTCTAGATCCTGGAGGGGATTAGGGAACAGCACTACAAACATTTCCCTGCCATTTGCTCATGGAAACCCAGTCCCATCTTTTCAAATATATTTGTCATACTTTATTCTTGCACTCTATTAATCACAATCATCAGTCACAAAATCATCATCACATTATTGTGCAATTAACTAAGTTTAGATAATTTGGGTAATGACTGCTATATTATTTAGCTATTCTTACTACAAAGAGATATGTGAACAGTCAATTTCCTGGTGAATGTTTAATACATTTCTAACAGGTAGCTTATGCAGTTTTTGATGGCACACTAAATCATCCAGTATTTAACTGTGGCACTAAGATTGATTCAGCTTTGCAGTGGGAGTAGAACAACTGAATACACACAAGAATGGTACCAAAAGCTGAAAAATGCATAAGTTAAGGTATAATGCTGCCATGCTAGACCTTAAAAAATGGGGAATCTTTTCCTATAAAACTGAGATCTAGTAGGGTAAAGCAACTTGCTGGATTCTGAAGTGCTCCTGTTTTGGTTTTGTGGTTTTTTTTTTTTTTCTGTCTGTCCATTTTGAGATACCTTCTATTTTCTGCAAACTGAGCTTCTTTTGATCACATCCCAGATAAGGCACGTGTAACTGTTACCACAAAAAAAAAAAAAAAAAAAAAAAAAAAATCAGTTCCATGTTACTTAGCACCTCCTACAAGTCATGCCAGTGCCTTTAGGTACCTCCATCTCATTTGAGTAGTTGCAGGCAGCAAAGTCTAGGCACCAGCGTGAATATTTGGCACTTTGCAAAAAGGAAGCCCCCTCTGTGCAGAAGGGGTATCACTTGCACACAGTCTCACCCTGCACACTGCGCCAGCCCAACCAGCAGCCAGGTAGGGACACAGGGTATCCCAGCGTGACTCTTTACCTTCAGCTCAGCACACAGTAATTGAGATGACAATGGTTCTGCTCAGCTTCAGGTAAACTTGAGCAGAAATCATTTATGTCTTTCTAATGTCATATCAGCAGGCAAATCCTGGGTTACTTTCCAGACTGCTGGATGGGTATGTCCCAAGTCCAGTGATGGCTACATACGGAGCTGAGTGTTTTCCATCTCTCTTACTACCTTGTTACTCAAAGAGACTTTGTTACCTTTCACCACCAGTGTCTGTTTCCCTGCAGCCTGGCTTGCTCCCCATATGATATCCCAAGTAGACAGAAGCATCAGCCCAGCCACTTAGCTAGAAGCCTCCAACTTGCACTTCCATCTTTCCATCCTGATCGTATTAGGAGCTCAGTGCCTTAATGGTTTCCATGTACCACTTTTGTTTGCCCCTAGTTCTCTCCACATGCTGTGAAGAAAAACCAAGCCCTCACTCAGAATTAAGGGTTTCCTTATGCAGCAATGCCCTATGCATATCACGTTTATGTGTTGCAGCTAAACAACCATCCACTTCAGCAAGGGCCACATCCTGAGAGATATTTAGATACCAAACTGTTGCCTATTTATTTGGTGCCTGAATATATTAAAAAAAATATACCTACCACTAACTACCAGGGCACAGATATTAAGCTACGCAGCTAGCACTCCTACTGATTTCACTAGGAGCTCTGTACAGTAAAGCCTTCCCTCCTCTACTGGCACATTTTGTATTTCTCTCCTAGGGAGTTCAATCGAAAACGTCAGTCATCCCCTGCTACAGAAAAACTTTGACACTCTAGTTTTAAAGAATGCACATAGAGAGTCTATAATTATTTATTCATTTATGTTTCTTTTATTTTTAATCCTTTGATTTCTGAGAATCACCAGCTAGATTTCCTGGCACAATAATTATAAATACTTCATGATAGTGTATGGATGTAAAAATTCTGTTTGAAGTTTTGATGAGATGTGATGAAATGTTGGTGCATTGTTTTTATTCATCTGGGGACTTCGATGCCACAGTAATTTTCAGAGGATAAAACTTCTGCATATACACATTGCTTCCCACTTCCCTCATTGCTTATTATCCACTTTCTCAGCTCAGAGTGTCATCTCCCAGCAGAAAATTCCATTGATGGTTTTAATGTGGTGTATATGCTTAAAAGCTAGAAGGAACAGTGGTAGGTTCAGCCAGACAAAGGACATATACCTGGCAAGAATACACACACAAAAGCTTATTGCAGCACTAGCAACATCAAGCAAATGACAAGCTGAAAGCTACCCGTGCCACTGACAAGCAGAGAAGGTTGCACAGTGCAAGAGTGCAATGTAGCACACTCTGTACACAACTGTTGAGAAAGAGAAACAATTTCCAAGACCAAACTGCTGTTTAGCCCTGAACAAGTCACCACAAAGGTCTATACTTCTGTTTCCTCTTTTTTTCTCTGCTAGTCTCTAGAGGATGGGTGACAGCATTCTTCAATACATGCCACATAAAACCCAAAACAAAGTACTCATGTTAGTTGCAGCCCCTGAAATAGAACTATAAAGCTATCAGCAAGGCAAGGCTGATTTCCAGTTCTGAATTTTGAGTTGGAGCAGCATGGGCTACACTTGGAACTGGAGCGTATCACCTCCCCTGTGCAGCTCTTGCAAAGGACATGCAGTAATATTGAGAAGAGAACTCATCCTAAAGGAGGAACTTGGACTAGAAAAAATAGAGCAAAAACTGTGCAAAACCAGACAAATGCAATATGGAGCAAGTTACAGAACACAAGAGGGATAATCATACACAGAATGTAAACTCCTCCCTGTTTGTCACTGAAAAATGCATGCAGGAATTAACTCTATGCTCTAAAGCCTGTAATTTAAAGATACAAGAGACTCAGGTTTTAGTCACGAGCCCACTTACACAGCTGAGAAATAAGGCACCTAACAGAGCAAGACCATGCTCAGCAGATGCAGCACAGGAAGAAAGCAGCAGAGATCAGATGGGCAAGGACAGCAGGGTCATAAACTGAGCCAATTCTGGCCCTACTGGTCTGCATGTGCAGCTTAAGCTGAACCAGAAAGAGAGGTGACTTCCCTATAAACCAGGAAATCCATTTACTGACTTGCACACACAGTCTTCTTTCAGAAGAAGTCTTTTGATTAGATGCTGTTGAAGTCTTGAGATTAACTGCCAAATTGGAATGCAGCCCTAATGTGCCTTTTCTTCCCCATACCATACTAACACTCATTCATCAGGCCACTACGTAATCTTTGCAGATCATACAAGCAAACAGCTTGAAGTAGGTAATCTGGAAGTATCAGGAAAACGGGCTTCTGAAGTAGTAATATCAAAAGCATCGGCAGCAACGAACTGTAGTAAAAGGAAATGTTATCTTAAATAAGCACAATGATGATAGGGTTTTCAAGAAAATAAAAACAATTTTTTTTTAAAAAATTATTTCAGCTCCTCAAACATCACATCAGCAATTCTGAGGCAGAGACTAAAGTGTATCTGTAACTAGCTTTATCTTTCTTCTCACAGTTAGAGTTTTTATTACTATTGTCACCTAAACTTAAAAGTTCGTATTTACATTTTACTCAGTGCTTGTGATTTGCTTACAATGTTGGCATTTTCAATCCAAGTTCCATAAAATATGAAGACAGAAGGAGACAGTGTACAACCAGCTACAGAAACGTTCAAGCAGTCCATGTAAGCTCCACAAAAAGGTGACTGAAGTTTCCAGAGTTCAAATGCTCACAGAAAGAAATATGACAAGAAACAGCCTTGCTCATCTCGTGAGTTAGTATCTCCTTCTGCTTCTCCCCTGTGTGATCTACCTCAAATGTGCTTTTTAGGTTTAACTCAAGAAAACATATCTGTCATTTTTAAACTAAAATAATAAAAACAGTTCCTCCTTTGAAGTATTCATTAGCATGCATTATATCCATTTCCAGCACGGTAGTGGCACTGACATTTTTAGATTTTCATGATTATGAATGTCAAGCTCAGAAAGAAGTAAAAACCACAGTGAGTTGATTCCTTTCGAAAACATTCTTTAAAAATAAAAGACAGAGAAATTCTGATGAGAATGGTGATAAAGCAGCGAAATCTTGATCAGAGTAAGAAGTATTATGCAGAATAGAAAAGGGAAAATCATATAAAAAGACCTTTAAAATCATACAGCCAGTTGCAATCCAGGCTGTGTCTGGTGAATTTCTTATGCGATGATTGCTTTCTGTCTGAGTCAGGAAAACTACACATTCAATCCCAGATGCATAAAGGATGGAAAAATCAGAGGCACTTTCCCTTATAAAGTACTTGATTCATTGGACCTTTGCATAATTCACTGCACTAGAAGTGCAAAGGTCCAATGTGGACCTTTCCATTGCCTCCTTTGTAAAAAGGCTCTTAAATGGGATTATGTAAATTGTGTGAATATGCACACACACTTATGTATGGACACAAACCTCTGCCATTTCAGAGGCATGGATACTCTTTCACATTTTTTATTTCATGAACACAAAAATACTACTGCCAAGTTTTCAAGTCATCACCACTGCAAATGAGCTTTTTCCATTTGATCATTAATAAAAAAAAAGAAACGGTAATGGAGCACGTGCTACTTTCATCCCTTTTAAAAATACCTTTTACTTGATGCATTATGTTTTGATATATCCCAGTCAAATTAAGCAGAGGCTGGCAACTACATATGGCAATCTGATTAATGACATAATATGATTTATGTGCTTCATTTTAGTACATCAGGTCATTCTGATTTTTTTAATATATTCCTACAAATGTGAATGAGCACCACATTAAATCCTGTCTCAGACAAAAATCTCCCATTGAGATTGAAATGACTGAACATTTTCATTTAATGGGGATTGTGTAAGGGGTTTGGGTTAGATTTTTTTTTTTTTCCAAGGCAGCCCAAGTGCCATCTAAGGGAATTTTCAGAAAAGTCAGTACTAGCAAATACCAGACATTTTAAAGACATTAAATAGCTATTAAAGTGCACATCTAGGCACACGAAACCTACACAAGATCCAGACCTCTTCAGATTTGGCAGTTTTCCGGGGCTACACCAATCTGCACCAAAGTCTGCTGCCATCAGTTTACCACAGTTGGGGTTTTGATGCAGGGCCCAGTACATTTTCACATTTGAATGAGCAGCAGAGCCAAAGAATATGCATGTCAGACAAAGATGCAATTCCAAATCATAGAATCATAGAATCATAGAATGTTTTGGGATGGAAGGGACCCCTAGAGGTCATCTAGTCCAACCCCCCTGCAGCGAGCAGGGACACCGCTAACTAGATCAGGCTGCTCAGAGCCCTGTCCAACCTGGCCTTGAATGTTTCCAGGGATGGGGCCTCCACCACCTCTCTGGGCAACCTGTTCCAGTGTTTCACCACCCTCATTGTAAAGAATTTCTTCCTTATATCTAGTCTAAACCTACCCTGGTTTAGTTTAAAACCATTACCCCTTGTCTTGTCACTGCTGGCCCTCTGCATCAAGATCGAATGTCAAAGGCATGGAGGCAGAACCATAGTCTCTTTGTATTTCTTTCTCCTTACAGCAGGTACTAATAGCACAAGAAGAAACTACATGACCCAACATCTCCCTCCATCCCTCAAGCACTTTCAGCAACTGCTTATACTACACACATGTAGGATTGAATTAAATACTTCTTTATACCACTGACTGTCTGGAATGTTGAGGATCAATCAATTACAAGCCATAACTTAGGGTAATGTAATTTTGCAATGAGATCCTGTCCAGAATATATTTTTTTTTTAAATTATTATTATTTTTAACAAGTCCACAAAACTGAATGAGAAGAAAATAGTTTTCTAATCCTTAACATAGCTCAAATTGCAATATTACCTTGGAGCTTTCTGCTGGCCCTAATACTGCTGCTTCTCATGTCAAACAATGAACAGAATTAGGCTACGACTGAGAGCTTCAAAAATCCAGTTCACTAACATCTACTTGATTCATCCAGCTTTTTTCTTATTACAACAGTTTCAGAAATAATATGAGAAAGTGAGCTAAAAAGAGACTATAAACACATCATCAAAATAGTTGTTGGAATTCTGAAAATTTTCAACAAGCCTCTATAACCAGGGGGTAGAGGGAGACAACAGGCTAAAATGCAACTACAGCATTTCATTTACATCTTTTTCAATAAATATGTGTTTTGGTCAATTGCAGATACTTCTATTTTAAAGAAATACAATGTCGCAATATCCTTGTATTATCCCTGCAAAAGCTTTTTATTGTATCTCTTTTCCTTGTAGTTTTAGGCAATGTTTAGGCCTATCTGACACTAAAGACAATTCAATTCATTAAGCTTAATTATAAAGGATTGGAGCCAGGGATTAGTTTATTGCTTAAGTGTACACAGCAATTATTACTGATGTTAAGAAGGATATTTAATCACTAAGATCCTCCTATTGCATTATTGCTGGTGGGACTGGCACCAGATTACCAAAACTGTGTCTTCAGGGTTCATCAGCATCACACGGACATACAGGATTTTTTTCATTCTGTTTCTTTCTATATTTTTTTACTTTCCATTGCTTTGTGGACCAACAGAGAAAAGAAGGGAGCGGGGCTGTTTTTCTCATTTCACTGGGGAAAATTAGCAAACACCACTAAGATGCAAGCAAGTCTCAAAACACAGCAGTTTGTCTCAGGATTTCAAACTCCACCAGGTCCAAAGAGGCAACTCACAAAGATGCTTAAGAGAAAAAGTCAAAACTGACTCACACTTCTTCATTCTTAACAAGCCAATTTGCAGTTTACAGCCTGAAGTGAAGACTTGCTGGGCATTTTCCCATTCTCCACACTACTGAAATTGCTTAGCCAAAAGTCAGGCTTCATTTTCTGCCCCCTCATGGTCATCACACCAACTCTGGATGCTTCTAATTCTACTACGGTTGATCAGTCTGGTGTAGGAAATACCAGCAAGAGAGTCTCCAGACTAGAAAGGTCTAGGAAGTCATAATACCTCATCCCAGTGGTCTCCTTTCATTCTCTGAACAAGGCCACATGACACTTGAAGCAATGCTATTTTGGCTCCTTGTTGCTGAAATGCCACTGCTAACCACCAGCAAAACCATCCCTCTCTCTTTTCAAATTGTGTCTGAACTCTTTTTCCAGTTCATTCCTTATAATTTATAAAATTCTTTGTTATTCCTATTTTGCCCTTTTTCAGTACTTTCCCCTTAAAAATCCCAACACACTAGGTAGTCAAAGCAACAAAAAATCTTTCTAATTCATGTTACTTTGGATTGAATGGTAAAAGCTGTGATCTCTTACTGACTGGACATACCTGGCTTAATTAAAGGGTCAAGAGACATGTTGTATCAGGAAGAACAACTGAAAATAATTACAGCTGCTGAAAGCAATATCTGCAATGTCTCAGCAAGACCAAAATTTTGGACCGTTGAGCAAGCAAGAGGCTACTGTGATATTTTGTAGTGGAGATCACCTGTCAGGAATCTAAAGTTTGCCTTCATTCAAAAAAATATTTCCTTTCCTCTGTCATAACAGAAAGTAGCAACTCAAATTAAGTCCTTCCATACCATGGAACTTCCAAAGTGTTTATAACAAAACCATTGTGAAATTGCCCTTTTTTTTTTTTCAAATAGCGATTTAATACATGTCTATTTCAAAGGGCATACAAGAACTGAACTTGACATGCCCTATTCTATCTTCTCTAATTTTAAGTGGAGTTGGTGGACTCCACCCCACTTTTTACCTAATAGATATACAAACCTGTCATGTTCAAGAAAGTAGGACTGTTTTTAAAACCTCTCTCTCAAAAAACCCAACCCTATCATTCCTGAAAACAGTTATGTATGTTAATATTCTAATACAAAACTGAAAGTTCATCATTGTTATATAATCACAAGGGAACAGAAATGCAGAATTAAGGCGGG
>NW_009269997.1:633744-656892 GCF_000687185.1 Egretta garzetta
CGGCTGTTTTGTTCTGACAGTGGAATAAGGGGGGTAGAAGCTGGAGTTCACCAAAAGGGCAAGGTGAAGAAGAGGAGTGGATGAAGTAAACGACCCCTGAAGACCACTGACTCAAATCACTGAGCATGTGCAGTTGGGAGGGACTTATGGAAATGACCTCTTGAAACTAATTTTAATACAAAGAGGGGACAGGTTATGCCTATGTATAGGCGTCTTGGGAAACTTCATGTATATGTGCTACATGTATACTTTGCTACATATAAACAGGACAAGCTGCTGTGTTGCGGTGCGCACGACTTTGGTGGGACTACCCCCCGTGCTGCCCAGCGCTGAATAAACATACCTACTTTACAATGTAACAGATTGTGGAGTCTGTTTTCGGCACGTCAAAAACCAAGACCGATATAGAGGTACATTACAAAATTGTGGTTCTCTACATTTGTGTTTTTCACCACATTCAGTATTAACAGAAAACAACTATTAATAGACAAAAACTATCAGTGAGAAGGTCAACATCAGGCTATTACTAGTTTACAATTCAAGCAAGGCCAAGTACTTGGCTTTGTCTGAGGTGTGTATTTTCTTCTGTGGACTACAGACAATAGACTTCCTTCTGTGGACTTTTAAGAAAGTTTTTTGGGAAAACACACACTTGGTAAGACAGCCCTACCAGATCACCTCCCTGAGGGCCCTTTTCCAGCCATCTGTGCTCACCCCAAGTCAAGGCTTCAGTACGTGCTAATTTGCATCATAAGGTAAATGCCTGACAACATTGTTTTAAGAACTTTTTTAATCAGATGTGAGTTCTATCTGTAACACAATTCAGGAGGACACAAAGATGTTTTAAAGCTTCACAATGACACATATGGAAAATAGAAGTTGCATCCTATTAAATATGTCTTGTTTCACTGTGCATTAACAGCAGACCCACATGACTTTCAAGTCCATGTTACCCATAAACACACTAAAATTCGGTAAATGCAGTGTTTGAGATTAGGAAGCCAGAAGGGGTGATCACCATCTCCTTTATCTGATCTTTTTTCGTGCCACCAACCATGGGCCCCACCTCCTAATTACCATGACAAGCTCATGATGTCTGTCAGGACCTTAGCAGCTACTTTATAGAGTTTAGAGAGTTCAGCCACATGATAGTGAAGTTGTACTGGTGCTTAATTACCTTCCCTGCCAAAACAAGGTGTGTCTTATTCCTAGCTTCTGGCTAGTTTTCGATCTTCAGAAACCAGTGTAAACTTCGAATTAGGTTTTTTTGCTGTTGCCAAGCTTTCTCACCTTCCATAGGTAAATGAATGAAATTGATCCATTTAAATAGTAAACCAGCTTCTATTGGGACAGTAAAGTCACCATATCAGCCAATACTGTGACCTGTAATTCCAATACTGAGCGGGACACTCTGGCTGAGGACAATACTCACAGAAATGAAGAAGCAAATGCACGGGGAGCAAAAAATTTTTCACAAAGGGGGAAGGAAATTTCAAATGATTTTATAACCACTTGCAAATGATAAAGTTTTGCACAGGTCCTGTCGACCTGGAAATATGCTTGACTAATTATCTTCACTTGCCAATATTTATAGAGAAAGTGTAAAGTACGTGCATGAAGTGTGCAGATTTTATATAAACGCACATACTTTGCTATAAAAATGCTCTCTTTGTCCCCTGCTTATGAATAAAGGCGATAGCATCATCCAATCAAAGGAAGAAGCAAGAGCAGTTCAAGGGGAGAATTATTTTTATTGTAAATTTCCAGAGGGAATTAACCAATTTTCTGTATTATGATAGAATCAGCATATTGTAGATTGAACCTGTAGATAATGTCAAAGCAGAAGAGGCGCTTTCAGATTTGTGCGCCTGCTGAATCTCAAACACAAAAGGCTGCCGTACTTCTGTTTGCTCTGGAGTTTTCTCATCAATGTGCACATTAATGGACCTTACTGTGGCTGCAATGAGCACTTCAGCCTAGCTGATGAGAGAAGTGAAAATACCCCTTGGACCTTGTGCAATTAAATATTTGGGAATGACTGCCCTTCCCATCAGTGCATGTGTGATGGTGAAAGAACAGGAAGGAAATGAGATCATGGCCACATCCAAATAATTTTTTGGGCATAGGTACACATCATGCTGTTTAAAATTCAAAAAAAAAAAAGTCTTTTATTATTATTGCTATCCTACAATCTAATCCTGAACATGATTACTTCATACAGAAAAGAAGTTGGCAGGGAACTGACATGAAAATAAGCACAATACAGAATAGCTAGGAAAAGCAACAGAGCGCTTATAACCTTCAAATCCTGCTTTTATACATTCAATTAGCATATACATTTTAACATGTCTCCTGCAATGTTCAGGAAAATGACACAGTGCCCTTCTGGATATCTTTTACTGAAATCAGTGGATTCAGTGCCAGATATAATGAAATAAGCATTAAAGATGGTATTTTACTCTTCACATTTGAACGAATTTTTAGAAGAGCAGGTTACCACATAAATCTAACATACACTGCAGAAGTGGGATGCCTCCCAGTTTCCTACTAGAGTTCCCCATATTTCTTACTGTTCTCCTAGTTTCTTAGGGAGCAGATGCAGCAGACTGCTGCAACTTCTAGTATTGAGGGCACTAAGTAGGACACGTCCAGTTTTGTTGAGCTGGAAATAGCATGTTGCATTTTACATCCAGGAAGCTTAAGATGAAAGGGGAGGGGAAAAAAAAATAAAATTAAGTAGCCCCAGACCTGGGGTTAAGTACTGCCCCAAGACTCAGATGATACAGCCATCTAGAACCAATTTCACCTTCCAGCTTCAACTCTGGTATGACACACACACAGAACGCTTTCTTATTTAACCTTCATTGTGGAGTGGATCTACAATGATGCTTGAAAATTCAGTCGTTAATTAACCTGATCATTCAAAATGAATCGTCACTTTCAGCTTTGAGTCACTGTATGTTGCTGTGCCTTCATTTGATAGCTGGACATCTGTTACTGTATTTCTAGAGCTTTGAAATGGGTATTGCTGGACTGTGACCAAATTGATCTACTACTTCTTTGAAGAAATAGATATATAACCAAGTACGCTCATAACCAATAGCTCAGTTTTCGGGATCTCAGTTATTCTCCTTGCTCTTCTCATCTTAATTTTCACACTAATTCTTAAGCTATAGACATGAAAATTGAAGACGCATTCCAGTAGTGATCATAACAGCACCAAAGCAAAATATAAACATTTTACTCCTGCTGTACATTGCTTTTTATATATTTGGGATTAATCTAAGTCTCTTGACTCATAAGCACCATAGGGCATCCATCATTCAATATCCTATTCATCACCCATTGTAGTGCCTAGTGCCTAGCCCCCAGCCACACGGGTACAGTGAGAATTCTTCACCTTTTCACATGATTGTACTGGAATGCACATTGTTTGCAGTTTTTTTAATAAGCTGCATGCAGACTACAATGATTTCAACCTCTTCTTTATTATTTGCTACTCCTTTAGCCTTAATGTCACCTGTAGATTTTATCAGTAATGATTTTAACTTTGTTTGATGAAAATGTCATACAGGCAGAGCCAAGGACCAACCCATCCAAGTCCCTGCTAGACACACATGTACAGCTACAGTGATGCTAGATTTACAATTTCATTGTAGTTTATTTAATATGGACCATATTGACATCGTTTATTTCTGCTTCTTAAGTAAAATGTCATGCAATACCATCTCTGCGCTACATCTCTTCTGCAAAAAGGATATAAAAGTACTTTTCTGCTTCACAGAGATACGAGAGTCTGTACTGAAGCACTTTGATACTGTGACATTAACAGGCAACAAAGACATGCACATATCTGTTTTTAAACCACAACCATTCAACTTTTGCACAGGAAGTAAGTGTTGAAAAGCACTTACTGCTTTAGCACAAGAATTTATTGGTAGGAAAGCAGAGCGAAAAGATTGGCATTTCTGAAAAGTCAATCCCAAAGGCTTCTGTGCAGAAAGAGTCTTGGAAAGAGAGAGACCAAGAAGAACTGAAGGTAGGGTTCACTGTTAAAAAAAGCAGGCAGAGACATTGTCTTGTCAGAGGAAAGCGAGGGCAAACACTGAGGGGAAAAATACTACGTAAGTGGAAGGCTGAGGCTTAATAACAGGTGTGAATGCAGCAGACCTGCACTAAGCAGCAGTGGAAAATTTTCAGGCTGGAAACAAAATTATTCTTCCAAGCCTGGAATCTTGGAGTCACACTTTCCAGTATGCCCTAGCTTGCCCAAATGAGGAAAAATAAGCATCAGTTCAAATCCCTTGGTGTTATTGCCTGCTGAAACCAAGTCTTTCTACTGGAACCTTCAGAGAGAATCCTTAACAAAATGCACAGTCTAAAGCTGTACAGATGAAGTTTCAAACGTGCTCAGCACCTCACAGCTCCCTTTGTTCTCAATGGGGAAGCTCTTCTCCATTGTTCTCAGCAAGAGCAGCTATGAGCGCTTTCAAAAGCCTAGTCCATAATGCCAAAAACCCTTCAGCTTGCAGGATCAAAAATAATTTTTGCAATACATAGCTTTACGGTCAAAAGGAGTGTAATTCACACCAATGCTGAGTAAATAATGCATTTATTTATTTTAAGACTTAGTGCCTCTTAAGCAAGTAATAATGAACTCCCTAGGTATGTTAATGTGCAGTTTTAGTACCCAGAAATAAATTGCAATAAATAAAAGACAGTGCACACCCTATTAAAAAACAAAATTAAAAACATTTTTTGTGCTTTTGTATAAACTTGCAGAATTGCTTTAAGCATGTTCTTGACCAAAAGTAGTGTTCACCATGAAAAGACAGGTGCATTTCTAATATTGAAGAGAACTGCGCAGTGTCCTGTCCCTGTAAGAAAGACACACCAGAAGGTTCTTGCAGTTTCTCTGATGAGCAGGGTCATTAAGTCATGCAGCAGGCTAGCAGTAAAACTGGAAAGAAAATACAGGCCCTTCTGCACTCCCATTAGTGCTCTGTCCACTAACAATAAACAATTCAATAGAGAACAATAATAATGAAAAGACATTTTAATTCTCAGAAGACATCATCTCCTTGAGGGGACAAGAAAAGCAGAAACACAGAACTGAAAAGCACTTTAAAAGACTGCCTAGAGCCATCTCCATCCTCTGCAAAAGTGTGTCCAGGCTTTTCCTCCAATATCTCTGCTACTTGAGACTCTGCATCATATCCAGGCAGCCCAAGCTCTTACTGGTCTTACTGTTACGAAGTTTCACCGAACACATCTAAATCATTCTTTCTGAAGTTCAGGCCTATCACTACTTGTCCTATCAGTGCAGCAGCCCTCTATAAACCTGCAAACAGTTATGGCTCTCCTTGATTTTCCCTTTGCAGGAAAATCCTTTCCCTTCACCAAGGGCAGAATATCACTTCTTTACAGTGAAACAGAAAAGCCTATCAAATGAAACAGCAGAAGCCACACTAGGCAGGATATTTAGAGTCAGACTACGTAGAAACAGGTTGCACGGGGAACAATTTGGCATTCGAGTTCAGTAACCCACAAGGACTGTTCCAGTTCTCTTAGTCAGCATGTGGAGAAGGGCTCAACCAAGCAAGTAACTTCTCAGAGCACTGCTTTCATTCTCCCTTTTTAAGTGTCCTGTTCACATAGGTCTTGTGTTGAATATGCTTTCTCTGTGTACAGAAGCAAGTACTCAGGGCCCTGATCTCAGCTGGCATTTCTAGTTGTCATTTTAGCAAAAATGCAAACTGCAGGTTGATGTGTGATCCCTGCTAGAGTCAACTGCATATCCTTGGAAAATCTTGATTGTCCTTAACCGGCTAGAAATACAATTTATCATACACACAGGCTTCACATTTACAGAGCACTTAAATTCAGACAGAGCCAATATTTATTTAATAAACTGATTTTGTTTCTATTTGGTTCTCTCTCCAAATTCCAATATAGTTAGTTTGAAATAATTTTCTGTCTAAAACTTTCAAGCTAGAAACATTATACAACAATAAAATTGGGGGTTGGGGGGGAAGAGGAGACAATTATTTCAAGAATCCAATGTATAATACACAAGGTCTGTGAATAAGCATGTTAATCCTTTCCTGCATTTATTTTGCAGGAAATCAGCACCAGCCTATGCAAATGCACTGTAATTATTCTTGCACTGCACAAAGAGCTCAGGTGTCACTATCTGGTGGAAAATCCACGGAGCAGGTAGCTGTGATTTTTCTAACTTGACATGTTCCTGTTTGCTAAGGATTTTTTTTAATTGGAAATTTCTCTGGTGTGAGAGAGATGTTTTAATCAGGCATCAATCTCCAACTTAAAGATGTAAAGTAGGAAAAAATGAATTGTGAAACTAAAATACTTCTATATGATACATTTCCAACTAGAACCATTCAGGGAGAATTTATGAGGAAAGATTTTTATATTTAACTACCTTTTTTTAAAATTAAGTAATATGTCTTCTGAACATCTTGCTTTTCATTATCACCTAGCAAAATAATCTATGGCATATTCTCTGCACATTGTCTCTTATCTTGTTATGTGAATAAGGAGGGCTATGATTTTGAAGACAGTTTTTAGGTGAGTTTCCAAAAAAAAAAAAAATAAAGAAAAGCTTCATTACCCCATAATTAGGTTTGTAAAAGACAGGTACATAGATTGTACCATATTGCATAAGACAGTCTTGCTTTGAGCAGGAGATCAGTGCTTGACATTCAGATCTCCTCTTCTATATCCAGCCTGGGTTTTTTAAATCACTTTTCACGTGGGGTCTTCCAGAGTAATTTATGGCAAGAGGGTCACAGTCAATCCTGGATGCTTTGGAAAACTCCACCAGCACCTTCATCAATCATAAAGTAGCATTCAGGATCTGCTGCTCTCCTTACTTATTCTGCAGCATCTCTGCCATTGCTAACAAAGTTAGACTTTTCTGTGGCTGGCGAGATTAACTTCACTTTTCCCCACAGGATTTGGGTTCAAGAAAACCCTTTCACCAACATGTGTAAAGACAGACAGCCATACAGAGAAACAGCAAACATCATATAATTTTGTCTACCAGCTTAGATACAGACCAAATGTTTGTTTGACACATGGGAAGGCTAGAATATTAAATATGTTCCAACAGCATTTTGGATTCTGGGATGAAACAACCTGATTACCATAAAAACAAAGGGGCTGTAGAGCTCCTCAGGCTGTGATCCTGATAAGAGAGTAAGAGAGCTGCTGCTCTAAGGAAGCCAGAGTGCTGTCATAAACTGGATTTCATCAATTTTTTTTTTTTTTTTTGAGAAACTAATTTGATTTTTCTCTCTCATGCAAGATGAGATCATGGGAGTGACCTGAAGCTGAACAACGATAAAAAAAAAAAGTGTAGTCATTTGTTGACAGACACCCAACATAGTTGAAGAAAATTCAGAAGTGCCAGGTACCAGGGCTGTTATCCCCTTTTCATGCTGTTTTAGTGCCATTACACATTTCCCACAGCAGATGACAAAAACTGGAACTTATCCAAAGTAGAAATCACCCAAGCCAATGGACATGACCTAAACATCCCTGGTTAAGCTAAAGTAAGGAAGACCAAAGGCAATGCAACCATACTTCTGGGCAGGTCCTTCCACATCTTCTTGCCTCTCTCCCCCCTACCTTTTATCCTTTTAGATCACTTGTTCAGCATCAATAAGAGATCTAAGCAAGGTTGAAGCATGCAAGCACCACTATGAAACAAGGAAATAACATGAGTACAGAAAGCTACAGGGAACACCTAAAGCATGGCAGAAGGAAATACACGTTAGGTGAAGAGTTCCACCATTGCAGATCACCGGAATAGCACAAGTCAACCAGAGATTGCATGCAGCTCAGGACTAACATATGGAATACCCAGTGATCTTTAAAAGAAAATTTTCAACCTAACACACAGCGCAACATTCTCTTTAGACAGCAAATCCATGGATTTAACAATAAGTCATGAAATAAAATACCGAAGTATACCTCTGTGTCTTTGGAGTCTGCTTCCATCGTCTGCCTTTGAAAGTTTAGAGCCAGAATTCAAAGATATACGAATACACAAATCCCATCCCTACCTGGGTAATTTTTGAAACCTTACCTTACAAGAATTAAATGAAGTCTAGGTCCTGTGACTCTCTAGACCCCCTTTTTAGAGGCACTATTTCCAAAGCATTTAAGTCATTTAAGAACTTGAGTAACTTAAGGTACCTAGACTTTGGAAGAATTAGCAGGCTTACAAAGCTTAGAATCCATTTGAAAAACCCACCATCTCCACACTGCAATCTATTTTTATCACTATCAACAATTTTCTATGGTTAAATTGCCTTGTCAAAAGTAGCAAACTAACTAGCTTTGCGGACAAGGCAGTGCACATATCAATCATTTCGAATTGCTGTGCTAATGTTTCTGCTCAATCTGTGTAACTCATCTCAGCATAAAAGTCTCTCTCTTTTTGGTGTGGACTAGGTAACGAGTGCCAGGAAATCACAAATGTTTGTGAAGAAAGATACGCAGATACCCAGGGGCTGAAGTTAATCCTGATGAGATTTGACACATTGACACAGCAGTGAGCTCAGAATATTTTTCCTGCCGTTTGTCTATTTGTTCACAAGAAATTCAGCAGCAGTTCTGTTTGCAGATGTGCTTAATTTATTTAGATTTCTTCACCTGTGATAGAGACTTACAGAAAGTTCTTATTTGGAGTAATGAGCAAATGAAATAATTCAACATGGAATAAGCTGTAAATAGTGCTCAATTCTCAGGCGACATATAAATGCTAGAGAAGAGAGTGAACAAATTCTCATGTAACTAAGCAAATGCATTGTTCAGTTACCTGTTGTTTAATACATCCAAAATTCCCCGCCTCTTCCCAGCAATTGCTGGGACAAAGAGTTCCCTTGCACGCCTGCTTCAGAAGACCAACTGACTGCACTTTGTTACTACAATCCCTCCTGCTACCTCTAGAGGAGGTAAACATTA
Organism: Egretta garzetta; assembly: GCF_000687185.1. Classification (NCBI taxonomy): domain Eukaryota; kingdom Metazoa; phylum Chordata; class Aves; order Pelecaniformes; family Ardeidae; genus Egretta; species Egretta garzetta. The sequence goes on from NW_009269997.1 coordinate 642,736, forward strand.
TAGAATCTCATAAACTGCTAAGGAACCCCAGCTTCCAAATGAAAATCATTGGGAGTTAGGGATGCACATGCATGGAAATATCTGGGTTGTTAGACCCCTCTGTGCCACTCACTCAAATGAATTTTGGCTCACACACTTACAAGCCTTTGAAAATGGAACTAAATGTTTTACTCCCATCGACTTGAAAACTAGGTCCAGGCTCAGAGAGTGCAAGATGGAGCAGGTCAATAGTTCCTCAATATTATCCCCTAGGTTGGGTACTCACTTGGGAACTGAAGTAAGAAACCATTCATTAGTTTTAACCTTCCAAACTGTATTGTCAATTGGCAGATCTTGTGAAAGAATCGCAGCATAATGAAGTATCCTCTTGTTATTCTCTGCAGTAGGCATATCTCCTAAAATAATCTGGAAAGCATATGACCAGAATGCTACTCACTAGTTTTATTTGGTGCAGAATTTAATTGACAAACTGCTTAATTCCAATTACCAAGTTTAATTCAGATATTGTGGGAGATGGGAGAGTGTCTCACACATTACATCTACAGTAACTTTTTCAATTTGTCCTTTTGGACAACATCACATTCCATTTTGATGCAGTGCATGAATCAAAACAGCATAACCTGTTTTGTTTCATGGGTAACATATAAGAAGTTCTGGTGAGCCATGTGAAAATATAGTGCAGTTTAGGTTCTGGGGAGAGAGTTTCTACCAACTGTAGCATTTTATATTCCACATAGGTTTGCCTCTACCTCCTACCGCTATTATATTCAGTGGTGCTGTTAGAAGGTTTATGCAGCCTACCAAGACTTTCTCCATGCCTCTCTTCCTCCTCCCATTATCTACCCCTCCCTTCTCTTTTCAGCACAGAGGCTACAGGGGCTGTGGTCTCACTGAGTGACAAAAGCATTGATCTACTTTGCCAGGACATAATACCTGGTTGTATGATCAGACGATTCAAGCAGTCCAGCAGGACGTCAAGTTTAAGCCCAAATGGATCTTTCAACAAGCTTGCTCTCACCGGCTAAACTTCGTAACCTGGCAGGGAGTACCTCACCTCACTTCAGTCATCTAAGAAGATAACTACCCAGTCTGGGCCAGTTAAGCAAGCCTCCCATTAGGAACCGAGAGAGGTGTCTCCAAAAGGCAACTAATTTCATCCACTTTAGGTGTGTTTTGCACTAAGAATCTCAATCAGCCACAGAAAGAGCCCAGACAATTAGCTTAGATGATGTGCCTAATACTGGGAGAGATCAGTTTGACTCTTGGTGACTGAAAATGCTCTTTGGTTCCCACAGTATCAGCTGGGATCATCTGGATTATTCTGATGTCACCACAGCAGAAAATTGATGGGCCTCTTCCCAGTGCAAGGAAGAAAAAAGCATCTCTACCTGTACTATGTCTGTTTTCAAGCTGTTCTTCAGCACACCTTGATGTGACTCTGGAGTGTACACTGGAAGGAAATGCCCTCTGCAGTGCACCACTTATCCTGAGAGTTGTTAAAACCCCCCCACTGCTTTGACTATGCCTGAAATCAGTGGTATCACTTGCATTAATCATGCTTTTTCATACGCTCTCACAGTAGAAAAGTCATCTCACATCAGGAACGTCACTTGAGTTCAGTAAGTCTTGTCCCAGTCTCATTTCCAAGTTTCTAGCGCATCAGAATATCATCATCAAACCTAACAACTTAATCTTACTTGCAATTTAATGCTAACACATGCTGCACTTCAGAAAACTCAGCTCTTTCCTAGTAGCTTTCACCTGTGCCATGAGCCGGGGGTGCATCTCTGCAAGGTAGTGGAAGCGCACACCTCTAACCACTCCATACACCATTCTACTCCCATCCATTAATCAAACCAAAGAAAGAGTATCTTGGCAGAAGATCTCCTGAAAAATGAAGACACCCTTCAGTAAGCATGCCTGTGATGAATGAGGCCTTGGGGACCGCCATACCCCATTAAAACTGCTGTGACTTATAAGGAAGAAATGCAAAAAGGGGAAGTACATACATGATAAAATTATAGAAGCCATTCAGGCATGTTTCCATATATTCAAGTTATTACTACACATTAATGATTTATTATTATTGCCTGTTTTAAGTTGTAACACACTCCTTGCATTGTAATCACTTGCCTATAAAATATGCTGTGGAAGAGATCAGCACATTCTACCAAGATCAGCTCTGCTGTTTTTCAGAGAGAAACATGTAATTACAAAAAAAGGGCATCACAAACTCTAAACTTGTCAGGTTGATTTTAGAATGGGCATAGGCAGCTGTCCACATCAAAGATGCAGGCCTTACATGTAAGGGAAAACAGAGGCATTGACAGACACAAAAATATTCTCCTTAAATCCTAATCAGAAACTTTCCCGAATCAAATCAGTTATCTTCACACTTTGAATGTGACAGCAGAATCAAAGTCTAGTTTTGGTCTCTCATTATTTTAATGCAGATAATCTTAACAGTAGAGCATTAACTACTGTACACAGAGGCATATGTTGACAGTCTGGACACAGCTGAAGGGCAGGAAAAGCTGGCTTCAAGGGAGAAGACAGGTATTTTCATCAGCTTCAGATGGACCAAGGTTTCAATCCAATATTGAACAGGTTGCACCTCAGAATTCAAGCCTTGTCATAAACACCTTCTGCTCAGGTTTGGGTACTTCAGAAACACTCCGCTGTACTCAGAATATCTAAAATGAGTAGGAACAAATACAGGATGGCTATATACCTACTATATAATGTAGTGATATAAAAGCAGGTATACTGCTTAAAAGGCAGTTTAAAAAAGCTTGGCTTACTGCCCATTGTTTTGGAGTGAAACAACACAACTTACTTCACCCACAATGCGAGCCAACAGAGCTCCAAATTTTATAGTACTTGAACAAAACCATCATGCAGAGAGCTGCAAGAAACATCTTCTCATTAAACCATGAAGACAATGAAAATAATGCCATTTTGACCCCAAAGAAAAATTCAATTTTATGAAAACACCACATTCCAAGTAGGCCAGCTTCTTGTGACCCATGTGAATGTCCTAACATACAAGACTAGAGCCTCAACCATTTCAACCTCTCTCTCTCTGGCCCAGTAACATTTACACAAAGCTTAGTGATTTTCTTACAGGACAGGCAGCCGAGAAAGTCACACAGCATAATCTTGTACACTGATTTTCAAGAGGAAGAATAAAGAAGGAAAAAATTCTAGTTCTGGCTCTGAACATGCAAACTGGAGCCCTAAACCCTACCTTGCACAGTGCTGAGAAGCATCCCAACTCCTAAGCTATTCGGTGTTGCACCATCAAAGAAAACAGATTTTCCAACACCATGTGAATTTTAAAATTTCCAAAATCAACATTTTGGATTGAACAAATTGTATTAATTCTTTCAGCAACCTCAAAAATAAAAAAAAATTAAAAATAACTTACTAAGAGCAGTTTGCAATTCCCCATTAAGAAGCCTGATATTTTCTCTTCTCAGCAGTTTCACTACTTCTGAAAAGGGTCAATTTTGTTGCCAAGTCAAGATGCTATTATTTTCATTTTTTTGAGAAACCTTCCAATCAGGTCACAAATAAACACCAAACACACACACACAAAAGGAAATTTAGACACCTCTGCATCTCTACATCTTTAACTACAGAGAAAACTCATTCTTCTCTATATATCTAGAGACCTGTGCCTTGCCAGTGGAAATTCCCTGTCAGTGGAGCCAAGGAAAAATGATGATGCTTGTCTATGCCCTTCAAAAAACATCATGAAGGGCTTTCAAAACACATGGGGAGAGAATCACTAGAGATGCTGCAGCAATTAAACATTAAGTATCTGCTGTTGAAATGAGTAAGAATGCCCTTACTAAGATTGGCAGTAGAGCTTTTGGGCTCAACTGTCAGTCAGGAATCCACAACTTCATTAGGAGTAAACTTGAAAGAAAAATTAAGCCTTTCACCTTCACCACTGACATAATGAACGCTTTTCACCTCCCTGTTCCCATTCAAATATGTACAGTTACAGGTGGTTTTCTTTCCTAATTATCCTTGTAAAACACTTTTGCAGGATGATTTCTTTGGTATTGTCTGGCACTTGAATAGCACTTTTCAATTCCTTTTCATCTGTTCAGACTATATTATTAGATTAGATGAGCATCTTTATGGAGTATTCTCTGAAGCTATTTCTTCATCTCTAGCTTTTCTCAGCACTTTTAAGTATAATCCATAACAAAGTAAAGGGTAAGGTAGCTATTGATTATAGCACTGTAACCACCAATACCATCTCCATAAAGAAGAGATGTTAATGCAACAAACTGACCAAAGGTCAAAATTGACAGGATTGGCTCTGCTGTGCCTAAACATGCCCGCCATGTATGCAAGGCCTACTGAGCAAATAGCATTCACCTGCAGATTTACCAGTTACACTGCTTTGGACATGAACAGAAAATCCTAAGCAACAGCCTAAAAAAGGAGAAAGGGATCAAATCAAGACAGAATGAAGAAACTGTAAGACCTGATGAAGAAGTGCAAGGTACCCACCTCACTTTGGCCTTTCATTCCTGGATTCTGTTGCAGGAAGCTGAATGTGTACTGCCATTATCCACCTGAAAAATATTCCTCCCTAAAATCTGAAGCACTATGGACACCCTGGGAGAAGCAGGAAGAGGGAAGTTCTGAAAGGACGTGCTCCTTGATTTTACTCCTCAGAGCACAAAATGATGCAACCCTTTATAGACCCAAAGCACATGTCCTTTCACATCAGCTGTAAAAACTGCTGATCACTCAGCACTATAATCCAGGCTACTAGGCACACTGAACTGATAAAAATCTGCTGGAAAATATTACATTACAGCTTTTTATTTACTGGGCTAAATCCAAATGCATGTAAACCTTTATAGCAAAATCACTAAACCCAGCAGTGGTGCATCAGCCAGTCTCTGCTTTGAATAAGGCCTACTGTATTTTCAACAAATAAATGTAGAGTCCAGGCTTCCATGTATCCACTGACACTAGACAAGGTTAATGCGTGCTCAGAGGGCAGCCAACAGGGACAAAGGGTATTTCTGGTTTAAGGGTATGTTTACCTCTTCACTCATGAAAATGAACTCTGCAGCTATGTCAGTGTGTGAACCTACCAAGAGGTGGCACTGGAAGGATACACTTTGGAAGGAGCCAGGCAAACTTCTGCCCCAGGAAGGGGTGGTGGGGATCAGCTTGCACATACAAAACCTGAGGAAGTGCCCATGGTTCACCTGTTTCAACATGTAACTGAAGGCAACTTTTCTACCTAGTTCTATGAGTTCATCACACTAAACCTACTCACACAAAACAACGCACACATGCGCACCAAGTAATAAAGGATTCTTTTGGTTTTGAGCACGGCCAAATGCTAGGAAGCACTAATAAAATAGCTTAGATCACATAATTTTCACCCAAAAAAATTATCAGGAGGAATATTTTGCTATTTTTTAAACACTGCTGATAATAAATTGAAAAGAAAAAAGCCACTAGCAAGACATTCAAACTTAGTTCAAAGCTACTATTAACCTTATGACTCTCTACAAATCTGTGACAACTTCTAAGACCTCCAGGAAAAGCAGGCTTGCAGTGAGCTTAAATCTACTACACAGGGTTCCACATGCCCAATGGAGAAATTTTAGCAATCTACAAGTAGCAGAAGAAAGAAAAAAAAATGCAAATAATGGTATTAGAAGAGTACCTGTAATATTACATATGGCAGGGCACCCATACTTGTAGTGTGCAGCTATATGTGCGTGTGTAAATACACATATATCTATGCACAAATCTATCAATACATTATCCAAACTAAATTTTAGACTCTTTCTCAGTGAAACATTTCAAAAGTATCCATAACAATATGGATCAGTAGTCCTGAATTAACTTATGGGAAATTAGTATTCTGCAGGAAATTTCAAAGCCAAGTTTTCCTTTTTGGTTGGTAAAGAACCGTACTCATTGTACTCTCTCTCCCTCTATCCTTTCCCTGATTCTCCACCAGAGGAAAACAGCAGTGGAAAGGTTAGCCTCATTTTGTTTGGTTTTACCCACTCCAACAAAACAATTTATCACAACTTATTTAAATCTCAATGCTGAGAGTTCATTGCTTTAGTTCACTGTAAATGAACAAGTTGCTGCAGTTAATGAATCTACTCATAAGTAAGTCTAAGCGTATACATTTGCATGACTAGAATCTAAAATCAGGCTACTCAAGACAAAAATTTGGCTATGTACAATCTAATCACATGTAATAACTTCTACTTACATAGCATTTAAAGTATTTTTAATAGTTTATTTCTGAAAAAAAGGTTTTGTGTGCTGACTTGTGTGCAGTGGCCCAGTCAGTCCCCAAATATATTACAAGATGGAAGCAAAAGCACTTTTTTTTAACTGACATTTCACATAAGGTTGGTCACTCAGTTTCATCACAAGGAAAAAGTTGTAACAGCATTTTACAGATGTTTACCAAATACTGAGCAACTCTGGAGTCTTTAAGTGACTACATAGTTTTGCAATTCATCATAATCAAGAAGTAATTAAATTACTAGTTAACTTAATAATGAATATCATAATTACAGTGACACAGTTTTGAGTTAACATAAGTTCATTATACTCTACACCTAAATTGCCAAAGTATGCTTAAGTCTGGTTTACTGTCATTGGGTCTGTTGCTGGCTTTGTTGGCTTGGGGAGGGAGGTTGGTTTGGGTTTTTTTCTCCCAATGGGCATCACAATTGAAAGAGAAATAAAGACCCAGTGCAAAAAGATTAAATGCTTCATAATATCTATGTGGCAAATAGGTGAAAACTCTCATTTCCTTTCAGCTTTATGAAGGCAAAAAAAAAAATCTGAGAAACAAGTTGAACTCACCAATTTGTTCCAACAAAATGTTATCAGAGTCTGTCACATTTCAATTACCTGTATAATCAAATCATAAATGAAAATCACACAGCATTCAAAATACCTCTAATGTTCCAAGTCAAAATATATTCTTTATAGAGAGAGGTAACTCACATCGTTATGCTTCAAATTGATTACCACAAACTGTACCTATAATTAGATATAACTAAGGCAATTTAAGGAAGAGAAAACTAATATCTGAAACTAAACACTGTAAGTAATCTTGTTGCCTTCCAGTCTGTTACCAAGCAGAAAATGTACTCTCTCCCTAATTTATTATTATTAGCAACATCAGACTCCTAATCTATTCTAAAGACGTAAATATGTTTTTAAGGTAGTATTTCCCAGCTGTATTTCAAAGCAACAAACTTGCTGGATTTTTGCTGAAGTATAAAGCACAGAACTCCTCCACTATTACTATTAAAGGGTGAACCAGAAGAGGTAGAATAGGAGCCAGCTGAAGACTTCTGCAGTATAGCTAACCAACATTAGCTCATTTTTAGGTGGTTAAACACTTGATTAATAATGGTAACTAAACCAAAATAGAACTATGAATTTCAAAATAAACAAACAAAAAGTAAAATCTTTGTGGAAGTTCAAGTGGACAGGTGCTATATAACCAAAGCAACATTCGGCATCATTTCAGCTAAGATCTCTTTCTTAGGACCCCTGACTAATTGCTGCACTGTGCAGATGACAGGACACACAAACATGCAGGCAATATTCCATGACCATTCCCTCCACCAAGTCTTTGGGATTCTTCTCTAGCAGTCTCAGATAATCATTTATACAATTGGGCCTTTACCCACACACACTTTTTCCTTTCTACAACAGGTATTATGGGTTCCACTACCTCCATGCTAATCTCATGTTACGGTCTCATTCATGCAATAGGTTAAGATTGACACGCAGTACAACATGTTAACTGCTCATACCACAGCCTCCTTTGCTCCACCCGTAATAGCTCCGGCGTGAGCACCACATGCCTTCTAGCTTCCCTAGCTGAAGTATTAGGCACAGGTATTTCCCATCAGCTACTCAAGTAAGAGGACAGACAGAAGTTCCCCACCATTAGGACTACAGTAACAGCACCGTGGCCCTTTCCAGTACTACATGTGAAGGTTTCCTCCTCTTAGCTACCTTGCAAAGCATGCAGAATTCTTTCCTTCTTGTGCACTTATCCTCTCTCAGCCACGCCAGGAATAATGGCTGAATAAGGAATCATTCTGCTCTCCTCTGAGCAGCAGTTGCTGTCACTACTCCCTGCTGCCTCCCAGGGGTGGAGGTGACAAAACACAACATATGACCCAAGGCAAATAGAGCTACCTTAAACTGCAGTTCTCTGAAGCAGCAGTAGATGAAATTTCAGCACAACCTCAAGAGTGGTACATATCACATATCAAGCGCTGCTCAAGCCTATGCCCCAAAGCATGATTTAGTTTCAATCATATCGAAGAGTCATACTCGTGCTTTGTACACATTAGCAACATAGCTTTTATCTCACTTATTCCTGGAAGACAGCAACACTATGCTCCTTCCCACACATGATGAATAATGACCATCTCTGTCTAGCTGCCCAGAGCCAGAGAAAAGTGACATAAATATTGTGTACCACTTGTTACCATGGCAAAAACAGCCTAACAGGGAGCAGGTAAGTCTTGTACTTCAGACCTACCCTCAGAAATCCTAAGAAGGACCAGAACTTGGTAAGGCTAGATTCAGAAGACTCAAAAAACCACAGTAGTATATTAATCATCACACAACAAAAAAATCTTATCATGCTGGCACTGGAAGAGCTCTGTTCTCTAGAAATAAGCTTCTCTAGCTCAGGAACATTGCAAGCCTCTGCTACAATCTTCCAGACAACTTGCTGTGCTGTTATGCCTGCTAGCTGGTGGTCCTGAGGCACTGTGGTTTCCAAGGTGATTTGTGGGCTGAAGGCGTCATATGTGCAAGCAGCCACACCAATCATTTAAACTTATTTATCTCAGTTTTCAAGCCCTGAAATACAAGCCCACTATGCCACAACGCTTCATATTAAGCATGACTCACCCATCTTTAAGGAGATGGTCCAAGACCACTCACTTCTACACAGGCCACTGAACAGCACCTTCTGGCAAATAACTTACCAGCATGACTAATTGAAACTCTTGACATCACACTGGAGTACCTTGATGCCTAGTTTCATCACTACTTACAAGAGCATCAGTGTATTGAGCAGTACATTCACAATCTTAATTTCATGAAGACACCCCCCCCATCCCACACAGTGACAAATGGAAGAGGAAATCTTGTTACAAAGATGACTGTCATGCAACTAGTTCTGAGCTCTTGTAAAGGCATGGAGCTCACTTTAAAACCCAGTTCTACATCAAGAGAAAAAGCTATGGTTTTCTACACCGAGGTCCACATTCTATGAAATTTAGCAGGAAAGAATGCTACTGACTTGATTTCTAATTTCTTCCTTAATGCGAAGTGGCCAAAAGAAGACTTCTTTAAAGACTGATCTGTATTTGGCAGCGGGCAAACCATTCAATTACAATTGTTCCTCTTGCACCCCCGTGGTCTGATCCAGCATTCAGGTAAAAGTATTTTCTGAAGGCACTTAGTGTTTCTTTTTTACTTTGCAAGAGCAAACACCTAACTATTTGAAAAGGAAAACAACTGAGGTGGGCAGCAGCAATCCTGTAATCTTTACTGCAAGCTGGGCTTCAGCAGTTTTCCTTAACTGACCCACAATTTCACATAGCACAGCCCGCAGCTCTGAGTAAACACCACTATCTGCTGTCAGGCCCAAATCTGAAGCCTGCTAATTCAAGTGTGAGCCTCTGTTATGCAGAGCTTTAAGACCAGACAGGCTGACAGACAAGAGTGTGTATGTTTGCGCGTGCATATGCATGTGTGCATTTGAGAACCTTGGGTGAGACATACAGATTCATCCTCCATGCTGTAAAATCAAGATCAGCATTGGGCAAAGTGCATATGAAAATCACACATGTGAGGATCAGTTACAAAGCTCAAAAAGATATCTTTAGCCTTTTCCTGTTTCAAGGCATCTAAAAGTTGCACATTCAACATAAGTTCTTGTTTCTACTAATATACCAAGAATCTTCAAAAGAGGAGAGTACAAGACAACCTTTCTAACTAAAATTTAGCATCTGCAAGGACCAAGGCATACCATTAAGCATCTCAATACAACAGGCAAGTCCAGCACTTCCCTGTGTCTCTGTGGCAGGAAGCCATAGCTCATTGCTGCCAGGGCTAAGCAGCTACTAAGGAAGTACTTGGCATCTGTCAACCATTTTTCTGCTGGACTGAGTTCAATCCCACAGACAGCAAGGTAAGAAATATAAGATGTAGGTACACCCCCAAACTATTAAGAGAACCCAGAAAATCCCATTTGTCTTCTACCAGAGAAGAAACAAAACAACACGGAAACACAAAGCAGCACTATAGATGTATGTATCATTGAAGAGATGACCACAGAGATATGCAAAAGAGTCCATATATATGGATATAACAGGTGCTTTTTAGCAGTTCAAACCACTCTGAAAAGATACTTGCTTGTACTTAGTGCACACATAGGAACCAAGATCTTTCAAGAATTTTACCTCAGTTATAACTTCCTTGGGGTTTTTTGGTTTTCTTTTTATGGAGTGGGGAGGTGGCACCCCAGATCTTTCTTATTCTACCACCAGAATAACTTGGCATCACACACTGATACGAGGAATATAACCAGAACATCATGCAGTAAGAAAATACAGTGTTGTTCTTATATAAATGGGGTGCAGAGGGAGAGCAGTGGACGTGTTGTCTGGGAGAAAGAAAGTAAACTGGCATCAAAGGTGGAAAAACTACTGAGGATTATTCTTGCTCCAGTATTTCATCTGGTGATGTTATCATGGAAATTCTAAGAACCGCAACTTGTCAAATTTTAATACACTTTGCCAATCATGTGAATGAATTGACCTTAACCTAACTGAAAGTCACCTCTCAAAAAAACCCCACACAAAACCAGAGATTGCAATTAGGGATTATATGTGAAGAAGAAAAGACAGATGTAGAGAAATTAGCATTATGCTTTTATAGCTCCCATGTTGATACTCAACAGCCGATGTTGAGTTTTAGTGGACACATCATTGGTTTGTTAATAGCAGCAGTCATAAAAGCCCTAATGAAGCCCCATGTGCACCCTCACCACACAAACTAAAGTCTTGTATTCTTGTTTCAGCACCTTGGAAAAATCACATCTTTCCATGTATGCTCTGATTTTTAATTATTATTTTGCTGGCAGGTTAAGTTCCTATTTTGTTTGCTTCTTCCTGTCACTACCCTTCACTCCCAGTATTCTGACATCCTGAACTGTCAAGTATCAATGTGTAAAAGCTCTCAAACTTGATTGTCAGAATACTGAAACAAGTTCCTTGTGTTTATCTTCTTTGCTCTCTGAGTGTTAGCAATAAAACTGCTTCCAAATTCAATGTTTGTGTTTAAGAGCCTGTAGTATTAGCTGGAGAGGCTCAGAGTGCAATCCCAGTGATATTACATACTAAGAAGCAAGCACAAAAGAAATCCAGAGCTTTCTATAGCCAAGTTTTTACTATGTAACTCAGGAACAAACATTTCTTTCTCTCACTCGCTCTCTGAGACAGTTCATTAAAAAAGCATCAGAAATTGCTTGCTCTTTTTGTGATGGATTTTGTGCTCATGAGAAGTGACAGATAAGTGCTGGTAGCTGCTGTTCAGTCTCTGGGATCTTAGTCTGCTCAAGAAGCCATCCCAATTCCCAGTTCACCAGTCAGGTTTATAAATTGGGCAGTGGCAAGTTGTGTTAAATGGAAACAATCTCAACACTATGGTGTTCATTGCCACAAAACACAATCTCTGACCTATTGACACCAGTGATTTAATAGGTTCTTCTCCATCCTGTTGCCACGGGGTTTTAAATAGGCCTTCCTTACGGACCATCATCGGAACAGACACACAGCACTAAATTGCCTGCTGTATAAAAACTGCCAACAGAGAAAGCACTTGTCATGATGCCATACAAAAGCGACCTGTCAACATGTGGCTGTTAAGGAAAATGCAATGCCTTTATCTCATGCCACCGGAAGCACTGACAATTCTACACAACTATCTCCAGTGGAAAATCCAGCTTCAGGAAGTAGAGATCACTGCTGAATTTCACAAGACATTTCATCGAATTAGATAGCACAGTGAAATTAAGAGTCATCACGGGCTCACACTGGAATAACTGGCAGCAGAGTACACCCATGTCCTCATGCCTAGATTCCGCCTTCTAATCTGTTGCAGACCTGAAATTCCACATCTTCCTTCTCTGACAAGTCTATCTGGTTTCAGAATATATAACATGGCTGCATGAATTCCGGAGAGAAAACTGTACACAGCCAATCTCAAAGTCAACTTGCTGAAGCCTGAACTGATTTTTACTAGTTCTGAAAAAGTAAAGATTTTAATACTTTACATGCACAAACACCCATTTCCATAGGAAAAAAAAAATAGAGGTGGAAAACAGTGCCTCATTTTAGTTTCACAAATCAATATGACAGACTAGTTCACAGTCATGATAGCCTCAAGTATTCCTAAAACAAACACAACATCCATTGAAGGTCAGGTAAGTAGAACAGAAGAAAGAGGGGGAAAGGAAATGTTTCTGGTTTTACCTGACCAAAATATTTGGGCATTTGTTTTGTTTCCTTTTAACAATCAACTTAGATCAACTAGCTCAACCCCTCCTCTTGAAGCAGTGACAGCTGAAATAAAGTACTTCGACTACCTGTTAAGGTGAGGAGAATGAAAATGCCTAGCCAGGTGTTGCAGAGAACTTGTCTGCCTTTCAATCCCTCCTCCAGTGAGTGTTTAATCAGTCATACAGAGCAGACATCATCTTGATGACTAGAAAACTTTCTCTCCAGGCAATGAAAACCCATACATTCTGCTGCTGCTTCCACGTCAGTAAGAGCAGTGCAGTTTCTGGGCATGAGGCAATCTGGCAAGTCAGCACTTCTGCAGGAGCTAACCTCACAATGAAACCAAATGTGCTGGACAAACCCAGCCACCTACAACTGGGCAAGAAATATAGCTTGTTACTCAACCCAGCCCACCTGTGGCACACACTCCAGTCACTATGGCTAAAAAATTTGCTTAAGAACTGTCCAAATCACCTGAACAAACAGAAGCTTAGACATGCATTACGAATGATAATTCGGCCAGCTAAAATTCACACACTGTATGATTTACATTAATTGCAGCAGGGCTTCAATGATATTGTTGTCTGAAAAGCAGATTTGTGGCCTGGTGTGCAGTAAGTCAATTGTCACACACTCAGGAGAGACATTGCTTATTTATTTCAGGTTTGCACGGTCCTGGGTGCTAGGTAGTTTCCCACAAATCAAGCACACCTCGGTTAACACACAGCAGCATTTTATGCACTCAGAGCAACAGTTATCAGTTATTTTCACAACTATACTTAATCACCTCCATTTCTTATTGGTTCCCAGGAGCCTCATATGCACTTAAAGCTACGGTATCCTTTCTTTGTACTGTGCATGTTCCGTGAGGAAGGGTCTTCACCTGGGCAAGGGTCTTTTGAGGGTAGTTCAGATAAGGATACATGGACCTTGAGCTTGCTTGCCAAGTTTCAGATGTTTTCAAAACATCTTGATTACCTGTCCTTTCCAGGCCTACTTGCTCCAGGATGCCCTCGTTCTAAGAATGCTAGCTATATTTTTCTGATTACAGATGATTAAATGTTCTTATTATTGTTTATCAAACCATTTCAAATTTCTGAGTTAACCTTCAACAGTATAAGGACCTAAACCACAGCATGGGGCACTAACGTTCTTGCAAAATGCACTAAAGATGTTCCTGCTTCTTGAAGAGATCTAAGAATTAAATAAGTTAATGTTTATTTGGTAACATGAAGGTAGAATAATGTTTGTACAGACCTTCTCTCCTGGCTCATCAAATCCAGTCTTCTATCGCTGTAAACACAGTAGCATACAATCACTGCTATGAAGTGATTTAGTTCCATTTAAAAGCAGTTTAGCAATCCTGTTGTCCCCCTCACACACATATATATACTCACTGGAAAGCTGTTCTAGAAGCTCATTCCCTTCCCCTCTGCTATACCAACACCTCTATCAGTTTCCAGTCTAAGCTAAATTCGCAGTTAGTCATGGCCTTTTCCCCCTGCTACCAGGTGCTGCCCCAGGACTCGAGTAGTTAATT
>NW_009269997.1:656932-687924 GCF_000687185.1 Egretta garzetta
TATTTTGGCTCCAGTTCACAATACTGTTGGTTAGAAAGTCACCTTTTCTAGTTCCCTAAAACAATACAGGCTTTCCCTCCAACCTCTTTGCCCCTGTTCTGGAGTCCACCTTCTTCAGTCAAGAGACCAGAATCATACATGTGCACACACTCCCCACACCACCCTTTTCTCCCACGGTTCTTCTAGCAATTATACAATGTATTAAAGAACAAAATGGTACACTGGGAAAAAATAAGTAGTCTTCAATTGTGGAACACACTGTACAATTCTTAGCGATCACTGATGATCTTACTCTCCACCAACCCTTCCCATATACACTTTCACTAGCGCAAAGTACCTAGTGAATACAATACAACCTTGGGCAGATCATTTTGGACAAATGTGATTTTGATAGACATGGTTAAGACTTTTGGATCTGAAGGGAAGAAAGGGCTGGGAGTGACTTCCCGAAAGAGGACAAAACTTTCCTACAGAAGCTTTTTGAAAAGTCTCCTGTGAAACCATCTGTATGTTGAAGCTTCCGCTGAATCTTGTTCAAGAGCTGTGTCTCCGCACAAACAAAACACATGGGTTCAGACCCACGCAAGAGGACTACTATTGTCCCTTTTCTTTGCATGGAAAAATTGAAGTCAAGCAATGGGCGAGCACATATAGAATGGGTTAGCACCAGAAAGACAGATCAGAGTATGGGTAGGTCTAAGTTACCTAACTACTCAGATAAGTAGTTTATGATCTCTTTATTAGAAAAATATAGTTATCTGCAATCAACTTCCCAGGAATCCAGGCTCCCATCACAAGATACAAGTATTAGCTACTCCTTTCAACCCATAACTGAGAAAACCACAGAAGAAGGTCTGACTGGGGTATTTTTGCATCTGTTAAAATTAGAGAGGAAGTGTGAAATGCTGGGTTTTCTCTCTTGCAGTGTTTGAACACTAGAATGTAAGCACTCATAAGATACTCCTCAATTATCCATTGACACCACAGCAAAATTTGGAGCTGGTGTCTCACAGAAACAAGACACTGCATCCTATTTACACTGTACAGGCACAGGTTCATGAGCCCTGCACTTTGTCTTTAAAGCACTCCATTTATCCAGAACTATAGAGTGTACAACTTTGTACATCTATCAGCCAGTCTGTAAGCTACACACTGCAGTGCAGTTTTCTGAGCTAGGATCACTTTGATGAACACAGTACAAGTGACTAGTGGGATTGCCTACGTGTCCAAACAGAATGTATTACACACCAATTCACCTCTCATCCATAAGGGGAATCACAGAGCTGGAAGGGAACTCGGCAAGCCACTGCTACCACCTCTTACAGGGCAAGCAATAGAAGTGTTTAATTCGCTTGCTCACATTTTATTGTGCAGCTGAATATAATAAACAATTTTGCCTTTTTCCAGAACCATCCCCTGCATCTAATTTAACTTTTTAGAAAAGGAGGGAATGTTCCTTCCCAAAGGGTGCCTGAGAATGCTCTGCAGAGCAAGGATGACAAGAGGCCACAAGATCAAGAGGAGAGAAATCCTGACTGTGGCATGTGGTACAATTTCATGTAAAACCTGGAAATGATGAAAAGCAAAATGATTTTATAAGATATAGAGGGGACTGCTTGGACCATGTGCAGCCCAGAGCAACTGAAATCTGCTAAATTAAAGCAGAACAGAAAGAAACTCACTGAGCAGTGTGGAAGTTTGTTTTTAAGATTCCCATTTAAAGGCTGTTTCACTCAGCAGATCTAAGCATTCCTTCTTTAGAGGCTTACCTTCTCTCAGTGCACTGTTCTGTCCTTCTAGCAAAACAAGCCATAATGACCAGAAGTCTTCACTTAGTATGCCCTTCTAAAAAAAAAAAAGAAAACCAAGCAAGCCAACAGAGAAATGCAGGGTCTGACCAACCTAGCGACACTGCTATGTGTGCAACATACTTCCAGTGTTTAAAGTTAAGAAGCTTTTCCTAGTATCAAGCTAAGACCTCTATTGCTTCCCATTAGATTAATTGCTTCTTGGCTTAACCTCAGAGAGAGGCAAAAGACAATTGTTCATTGCCCTTCTCTTGTGAGTACTTTATACACTGGAAGAGATATCATTTTTAGATTAAACAAGCAGTTTCTTTTCTTAAAGGTAACATTCAGTAACATTTAGAGCTTATCATTCTTGCTAAAAAAAATCATAAGAAGCCACCATGGGACTCTAAGATGGATCTACACCTTCTTGCAGTGCTCACAGGAATGCTTAAACCAGTAATCCAACAAGGTTCTCACTTTTGTCAGATAGAGCAGAATAACTAAAACTACCTCCCCTACCTAGTATAATTCACTTTTGTTAATGCATCCCAGAATATTAATGACTGAATTTCCTGCAGTGGCATCACCTTGTTGCCTTTATTATGTATTCCGATACACTGAAGAGATTGTTCTCACTCTGTACCCCAAACTGTTTTGAAGCTGCCCAAGATTCCAAGGGATTAAATGTGTCCAAACAGAAACCAAAAGGCTGAATGCCTTCAGGCTCAGACCCTCTCTGCAGCCCCAGGTAGTTGTTTTGTACCACTCAACACTTTGCAAAGGCAAAAAGCAAAACCAGAACACTCCAAAGAGAACTAGAAAAAATTCATGGCAAAAACTGATGGTGTGGCTGGAGGCAACTTTTAACAAGGAGTCCTGCAACTAGTGATTATTGCACTGTCACTCGTAGCTGACCGCTTCTTACTACTTGTCATCTCCAGTCTCAGTCAGACAGGATCCAGAGCTACCAGACAAGCTCACCTGACCATTTCTTACATCTACCATATGTCTACGCAATGCATGGAATCAGATCTCAGGAAACATATGTTCACTAACATGGAAATCAGTTCTCTAAACACAGTTCACTTACCTGTCTGAGACGAAACCAGGGCATCACAACCACCGTGTTTGCAATTTAATTAGCTCCCTGCACCTTCAGACCCTTCTACATTGCAACATTTCTCTGTGGGCTCAATTTAGAGACCAGTCGGGGTAGCTGCGTGAAATAGCCAGCAGTCACTCTAGAGACAGGCTAGTTCCATTTATTCTCCTAAGAGCAAGTAAATTGGCTGGGAAGCTGTCAAGTGTTGAAAAATTGTCCACAACAGTTTCTCCTTATTTTGAAGAACGCATTACTCATTTTATCTATGTATGTTTTTAAAACCAATGAGATTTTTCAAAATACCAGCAACATACACACACACTTTATTTGGAGCAAAAAACCATATAATACAAGTATTTGAGCAAAATGTTATCAGCTTTCAGTGACAAATTAGATTCAGCAATCTGCAAGACTCTGCCCTATCACCCTTTAGAGTTAGATGACCTGCTGGAAAACAGCCCTAGCCCAAGTCCAGTCCAAACTTGGAATTAGAGAATCATTTAGGTTGGAAAAGACCTTTAAGATCATCAAGCCCAACCACACCTGTCCACTACTAAAATATGTCTCTAAGCACCTCATCTACCCATCTTTTAAATACCTTCAGGGAGGGGGACTTGACCAATTCCCTGGGTAGCCTGTTCCAGTGCCTGATAACCCTTTCAGTGAAGAAATTTTTCCTAATATCTAATCTAAAGCTGCCCTGACACAACTTGAGGCCATTTCCTCTTGTCCTATATTGCTTGTTAATTAGGATAAGGGACCAACACCCACCTCACCACAACCTCCCGTCAGGTAGTTGTAGAGGGCGATAAGGTCTCCCCTCAGCCTCCTCTTCTCCAGGCTAAACAACCCCAGTTCCCTCAGCTGCTCCTCAACAGACTTGTGCTCCAGACCCCTCACCAGATTTGCTGCCCTTCTCTGGACATGTTCCAGTGCCTCAGTATCCTTCTTGTAGTGAGGGGCCCAAAACTGAACACAGTATTCAAGGTGCAGCCTCACCAGTGCCAAGTACAGGGGGACAATCACCTCCTTAGTTCTGCTGGCTACGCTATTTCTGATACAAGCCAGGATGCCATTGGCCTTCTTGGGCACCTGGGCACACTGCTGGTTCATATTCAGCCAGCTGTTGACCAACACCCCCAGGTCCCTTTTCCTCTGGGCAGCTTTCCAGCCACTCTTCCCCAAGCCTGCAGTGTTGCATGGGGTTCTTGCTGAGGGTACACTCATTCCCCTCATCCAGGTCATTGATAAAGATGTTAAACAGAACTGGACCCGACACTGAGCCCTGGGGAACACCACTTGTGACCAGCCTCCAACAGGATTTCACTCCATTCACCACCATGCTTTGGGCCTGGCCACCCAGCCAGTTTTTTAGCCAAAGAGTATGCTTGTCCAGGCTACGGGCAGCCAGTTTCTCAAGCAGAATGCTGTGGAAAACGGTGTCAAAAGCTTTACTAAAGTTCAGGTACACTATACCCAGAGCCTTTCCCTCATCCACTAAGTGGGTCACCTTATCATAGAAGGAAATCAGGTTGCTCAAACAGGATCTGCCTTTCAGAAACCTGTGTTGACTGGGTCCAATCACCTGGTTGTCCTGGACGTGCTCTGTGATGGCACTCAAGATGCTCCACGACCTTCTCTGGCACCAAGGTCAGACTGACAGGCCTGTAAGTTCCCCAGATCCTCCCTCCAGCCCTTCTTTTAAATGGGTGTCAAATTTCCCAAGCTCCAGTCAAGTGGAACTGCCCCAGTCATCCAGGACTGCTGATAGATAATGGAAAGGGGCTTGCTAGACTTGTGTGTATCTAATTGGCCGAGCAGGTCATTAACCATTTCCTCTTGGATCATGAGAGCTTTGTTCTGCTCCCCATCCCTGCCTTCTGGCTCAGGGGGCTGGGTACCCAGAGAACAGCTGACCTTACTATTAAAGACTGAGTCAAGACATTAAGTACCTCAGCCCTATCTCATCTTTTGTCCAATAAAGGATGGAGATTCTCCTTGGCTCTCCTTTGGTTGTTAATATATTTATAGAAACACTTTCTATTATCTTTCACAGAATTGGCCAATTTAAGTTCTAGCTGGGCTTCAGCCCTTCTAATTTCCTCTCTGCATGACCGTGCAACATCCTTGTAGTCCTCCTGAGATGCCTGCCCCTTCTTCCAAAGCTCATAGACTTTCCTCTTTTTTCCGAGATCCAGCCAAAGCTCTTTGTTCAGCCAGGCTGGATTTCTTCCCTGCCAGTTCATCTTTCAGAACATGGGGGTGGCCTTCCTTGCGCCTCTGGGATTTCCTTCTTGAAGAGTGTCCAGCCTTCTTGGGCTCCTTTGCCCTTTAGGACTGCCTCCCAAGGGACTTTGTCAGCCAGCCTTCTCAACAGTCCAAGGTCTGCTCTCCGGAAGTCCAAGGTGGCAGTTCTGCTGACCCTCCTCCTTACTTCTCCAACAGTTGAGAATTCTATCAGTTCATGACTGGACTGCTGTGCCCCAGGCATCCTCCAATCATCACATCACCCACAAGAACAAGGGCTAGCAGTCGTGAGACTTCCCCCAGTTGCTTGTAGAATATTCCATCTGTCTCTTCTTCCTGGTTGGGCGGTCTATAATAGGCTCCCACCATGATATCTGCCTTGTTGACCTTTCCCCTGATTTTTACTCATAAACACTCAACCATCACCACCATTGAGCTCATGGCAATCAAACCACTCTGTAACACTGCCTCTCCTTCCTTGCCTACCCCACCTGAAGGGTTTATAGCCATCCCTGGCAGCACTCCACTTACATGAGTTGTCCCACCACCACATTTCCATGATGGCAACTGTATCACAGTTTTCCTGCTACATGATGGCTTCTAATTACTCCTGTTTGTTGCCCATGCTGTGATAGATGGTATAGATGCACTTCAGTTGGGCTATTGATCCCGTCACTCTTCTGAGGAGAGAAGTCTTAATTCTTAAGTGACTAATCACAGTTGTTACTAATCCATCAATAACCTTTGCATCTCTGCTGCCACTTGGATTACTATTTGCCACTTTCCCTGATGTGGCAGACCAAAGGACTTTGTTAGCACACATTGCATTACTCTACTCAAAATCTAGTAATTGAAGCCTGCTCAGAGCAGGGATCACAGTGCTGCCAGTTTCACCACAGTCCAGAAGGCAGGATGCTCTAAAAGCAAGGGCTATTACAGACCAAAAGATCACCTTTTCCCAGTCACAACCTTTGAAAGTTCCCACCTCAACAGCAGAAACGCTACAGAGAGCTGGAGCCCAAATCCACAGCAAACCTTGGCCCGGGATCCTGAGGGGCTGAGCAACATCCCCTGTCCAAATCCACTCTCATCTTGCTGTATCAGGGAGGTATCCAATCCCACAGGCAACAGTTTTTTGTGCATCTGTCCTTGTGACATTCCTGTGAAACCACTGAATGCCACAAGCCCTTTTTTTATACAGGGGTAATGAGATTAAAAAACCCCAAAAGACTTGTCCACATGGAAAAACTGTTAGGATCAAGCAGATACCGAAACCTAATAGCATGATCAGTACTTTTAAAAGCCTATGTGGAATAGCAGGTGACAAAAAATGCAAGGGTTTTCATATGCTGTAGCTTTTCTGCAGAATTAACACAGAGTTATTCACTCCTCGGCTACTCACACATCACTCACTGACAGTTTCCAATACATAGCCCAAGCAATGCACCTGCACAGTCATAAGAAATCCATAACAAAGCAAGGGTACATGCCAATATCCCAAGAAAAGGCCATCACCACTAGGCCATCTTTCAGTGCAGCTCAAGTGTATGCCAATTTACTCCAACAGTAGACGGAAGGGTCACATCCTGGAAGTCTATTTGTAAATCAATTCCAAGAGCAAGGCTGCCTCTTGACCAGGATATTCTATGCACTGCTCCAGGCAAGTGAATATGGCTCAAGTGACAGCAGTTTCACCTCCTGAAGCCCCTTATTTCCACTGTAAATAACATTCACAGGTGCAAGGCTTGTAGTTATATCTTGATTTACAAGGCTTGATTTATACTGATGGGAGTGAAAAAATCAGACTGCAGGTACTGTGCAAACTCCTCAAAAGGGAAAGGTAAATCAAGGCTTAAATTTGAGGTGCTAGTTGTAGGGCAGATTTGGACACATTTCCCTTTTTAACTGAAAAATGTTAATGTCAAAAGTTAAGCAGCACATCATTAACATCAGAATTTCAATCTGGACTCCCAAGCATCACTGTTATAATAATAAAGATAGGCAAGAAACACTTTAACGTACTTTGACTCATTATTATAATGCAGAGCATTTTAAAGGCTGATCTGTCTCAACACAACACAAAGGTAAGATCCCATCAACACCATAGCAGGGACAACTGAAACCTGAAGCAGTTACCTGATCTGTCCCAAGGAGCAGAACAGGGAACAGAGCCATAGTATCCGAGAGACTATACTTAAAGAAAGCTTACTATGGACTTGGACCTGCTCCTGCTACCTGAAGTAGATGGAAGGCTATTTCTGTGTGGATTAGTTACAAAGGATGAGCAAATTATGATCAAGTTCAACATAAGGATTCTATAGTCTATAACTTGCTAATGACTAGCACTGGTAGCAAGGCTTAGAGAGCTGGATCTGAAGGACTGGACTCAAGAGTCCTCATGGGTCTGTTTCTGTTGCTAATCCATTTATGTGCTCATGCTTTGCATCAGGTTGTGCCTAAACACATGAGATAGTGATAGCTCCTGCAGTAGGCTGTCAAATGGAATGCAAGCAGATCCATCTCCACATGGAGCAGATCTCATTTCCACTGTGGGATCTAAAAAGAGGCGAGTTAGTATTTTCAACATTTGCTCAGGTCAGCAGACAATGGAACAAGATTCCAGTTCATTTTACAGCCTTTACATGACTGAATAACATCTAGCTAAGAATGATTTTTTAGGTCACTTCAGCCCTGGTTTGGTTTTAGCTGAATTAAGACTGAATGGAGGATATTTCATATACAGAAATTCACTGAATGGAGGGTATTTCATATACAGAAATTCACTGCCCAATACCATTGCCAAGCAGAAGAAAAACTTTTCTGGGCAAAGCATAATTATCATCACAACAAATCCTACACAAGATTTCCTGAGGCATTACCAGAGGGTAATAAGGTTATGATCGCCAACAGTGATAATTACAGCTAGTGGAGAACAAAATAGAAGCATGCCTTCGTCTATCCAGTGCCATCAGTTTCAGGTCATTGTTATTGACAGGACACAAACACATGGAAAATTTAAGATGTTTCAACACTTCTTCATCATAAAGTGTTTGAATTATTTAGTTCAAAACAGATGCAGAATATCAATCATTGTTTTATCCATAAGTCTTCTAACAGAAGGGGTTTTATTATTGCTTGCTAATACATGTGGCTGTCTCCCAGGTAGGAGTGTAGCACACAGTAAGTTGAATCTGCACCCAACTATTTCAGCCCTGATTAGCATGCTTTCTTCAAGCTGTAAGTTTCCAGAAGTGTGATAACAGAAAGAATCAACATTTTCCAGTTCTTATAGAGAAGGGATGCTGAGTTATGTGTAGGTGAGAAACCCCGTAGGGGTGGAAACACCCTATGTGGGAATGCAATCTTAAACGTCAACAAGTCCTCAAGCAAAGTCATTTATAAACCATCATTCCTGATCACTGATTGCTCCTAAGTGGCACCTGATAACAAATTATCCATTTCATCTCCTTGCAAGAAGAAAGATGTCACTAAGTCAGCATACAGTACCTTTACTCCAGAAAATACATTTGGTCCCTTAAAAATGAAGTCTCCTTGCCCAAGTTTTGACAGGCTCTGAAATAAATTCCACCATCCACTTAGCTCAGTTTAAAAAAAGAAAAAAGCACACACTGCAATAACAAATCATTAAAATTATGCATTCAAAAACTTACATGGCTATTGAAAATACATTATTAGATTTGAATAGCTCTGTGCCTGATGAATGGGTGGAGTAGTATGCATTCCTGAAGGATATGTGCATACTATGTCAAAAAACAGAGGAAGAGATGAGAATGAAGAAACAAAACATGCCCATCATTCCCACGCATGTTACTGGAGTGTCCAGCATACAACCTCAAGAACTGGGCAAGAGCCAAAGAAAGATGTATCTTCCTTTCCAGTCCCATCCCCCTGAAAAATCCTTTTTTTTGGTTCCTCAGAACTCAAGATAATCCTCTGGGTGATGCAAGAGACTGCCACTGAATTTCTGTGCAGCCTTGGGCAAATTGCTTTCTTGACCCATACGTAAGCTACTTTCCACTGCACAAGTTTTGTCTTGTCATTCACTGCATACGTAGTGCCTACACCAGTGGGGTCTTTAGCTGCTGCCCTAGCATTAATAGGGGACAATAGTAATCTAACTGTTCATTTTCAAGGGAGCCAGCCTCCTAAGCAGCAGTTCACAAAATTCCCACCACTACACAGCATGTAATGATTGCCCCCAGTCAGTGAACTTGGTTAACTATTTAATTTGGTTTGCAGACCCAAGTAGCTCAATCTCATGCTGAGCTGTGAGGTGTGGTGTAATGAACTGACTTTGCTATGGAGCTCACCCAGAAGAATCTTTCAAGCTTAAAACTACCAGAGCTTCGAAAGCATGAACACAAAGCTAAAGTAGAAATATCCATCTGCATCTATGATCAGCTGGAAACTGCATGTCTTGGAGCTGTAGATTGTCATGCATCTAGGTAGAGGTCAATAGTGTCCTTCAACTCTTCACAATGCAAAGGCCCTGCTGTAGACACTACAAACCTCAACTTCTATACAGAATTCTCAGCTTCGTTTTGGCTCCTACACAGCTGACTTTTCATTTTGCCTTCTGGTCTCCCTTTCTCAGACATGTCTAGAGCTTCCAGTACTTCATAGCTTTCCCTGTGGCTGAATAAACTCCACTCAGTGCCAGGGTCTCTACAGTGTTCCATGCAGTTGAGCACCAAGTGGAAAAGTTAATCTAAACATATTCAAACTATTAAAGGCAGTCTGAGTGCCATTTGAACTAGTTCTTTTCTCTCAGACTGATCACCAATACAGCTAGGTGTCTATCGGTGATCAGAATCCATCCTTCTTTTGTCATGAAAAGGCTAGTGATGAAGGGGATCTGAACACATTCTTTCTGCATTTATGCTACAGATGCTCAGTTTACCCAAGGACTAGAATACAGCAATCAAAATATCACAGAAAAATCCCAAACACATCTACCCAAAACACCCACCACATTCGTATTCTTTGCCCATTCCAAAGAAGATATTGGATTTCCAAACTGGGAAGCAAGTCCTGTAGAAGACAAAAATCAACCTTTTGGTACACCACCATATGAATAGCTCTCCTCACTTTTCTTAAATAAAAAGAATAATCTGAAAATTGGAGAAATTACTTTCTATGCAAATAGGACCTCCTTCTCCTCACTTTTATATACCCAACATTTCCCAGAGTTCTTATCATTCTGAGAGCAGAGCCACAATAGACACGATTAGAGAGAAGGACCCAGAAATTTCTTCATTGCTCCTCAGATCTGACATAGTACAAGAGACACAATGCTGTCTCCTAACATGCTCTTTTTAACCCTCTGAGCACACACTTATGCAAGATGACTGTTTGCAAGCATTGGTAGTTCCGCTATAGGAAAACAGAGAAGAGTTTCTGTATACTTCTAGAAACTCTAGAATGGGCAGTCCCATTACTGGTGCAATGTGGGAAGAAAGATTACAAGCTATTTTTCTTTAAATTCAGAGAGAAATTAGGGATCAGTTGCCTAAAAACCAAAACCTTGTGGCGTTCCTTTTACTGAGTTTATGTGCATTTTGAACATCTTGTCCCCCAGTTAAAAACAAGCTGCCAAACACAGCTGTTGATATTATACAGGAAAAAGATATTGTTCATGGGGAAAAAAGAAAAATATCCAAAAAGTGTAAAAAAACCACAAAGATGAATCTTGTATTAATTAGTTGCTTGCTGCTTTATTCAGTGGCTCCACCAAAGCAAATATCACACTTGGATACTGCAGTTTGGTTTGAAACCAGAGACATGCACTGAGAAAGGCACTAGTGACCAGATCAAGTAAGCCATATTAAGATAGGATGTTGGAAATAGACATTTATTTTTCAGAAACTTGAAAGAACTGAGTATATATGGCCAGGCTGGATAGGGCCAAATCCAGCATAAGAGCACAGGCCTCCTTCCAGCAAATCAGAGCAGCTTCAATGAAAGGTCAAAGCAAATGGGAACTTCCAACCAACCTGCCATCTAACTTCACGTGTTTTCTCATAGCACATCAAGATAAGGCACAGAACAGTCTTGCACATGCAGATCAAACCACATTTTCATCACCTAGGGAAGTCTTTGCCAATGAGAACTACAATGATTAGGCCTCGTGTTCCTGCATGTGGCTAACAGGCACTAGGACTAGTCACAATAATCCTCCTAAACCCTGTCTTATCCATGGGCTTGGGAGAGCCAAAGACCTCCCAGGGACAACTGAAAGATCTGTTTTGGAAGGGCAACAGTTTGCTGGGCTGTGTTCTGGATACATTTCCCTTATTGCAGGCTGAACCACCACAGCTGAGCCAAGGTTAGTTGCCTAGAAGCCAGGAGGCACAATAAGTCTGGTCTATCACACATCTGCCTCATTTCAGGCATTCATCAACAGCAAACCTTAAAGCCCCTAAAAGCAGAGAGCTATTTACAAGTGCTGCAAAGCACTGCGTGATGGTCTCTTCCAACAGGAGCCAAAGATGCTAATTTTTGGCTGCTGTCTGGAGCACTGCACACTTATTCCCATTTCCAGAGAAATTCAAAGGATGTGCATTTCCTGTGTCGAAGCCTTCCATTCAGGGTACCCTACCAGCAACAACTGCTGCGAGAGCTCAGCATATGGAGGACTCAAAAGAGAAAGGTGGCAGGTTTAGCCCCAGTCCTCCTGTGGTCACTTCACAGTTAAAAATACAAGCCAAATACCAACACACCCAGGAATGACTTAATACCACCTCTGAGCTAGTCTCGCCTTTAACAGACCTGAATCTCCTCCAAAAAAAAAACCCCAAACCAACTGGCACTTCATCTTCATTTTTTAGTTAAATCCCTTGATCTCACTGTCACTCTGTTGTCAAGCAGATACAACTACTGGGGTTATTTGCTGCCTGCAGGTGCAACCAGTATGGCTGACAGAGCTGAGGAATACCTCTTAACCTCTTCTCTGTCAATCCAGTCAGGACATTTTTAGCTACTGTTTTCATAAAAGCTAAAGATCTTCATAAGGGCCATCTGCTTCCCAGGCTGACTGTTCAGAAGTTCACAACTGAGTCATTCCCATTATCGTTTCAACACAGGCGTTTTTAAATCTGCACTTACAAATCTCCTATACCAAGCCCATAAACGAACCCATGTTTATCAGAGACACTGTACAGTGCTGGTCCAAGTTCCTCTTGTCATTAAAAGCTGCAGCTCCGGGAGTTAAAAACAATGACATGGGTTATTAGCCATTCTGCATCATGGCATAAACTGATCCCTTTTAAATAGATATGTTTTGCCAAATACTTAGGAGTCTGGGTTTCTTTTTAACTTAAATAGCATCAGTCACTATCAAAGATGAGGTAATAGTAGAGTGGATAAACTGAAGAAGACAACCAGGAAGCTCCTCGTGCTCCCGCTCACCACAGCATGATTCCCTGCTGCTACTACAGCACTGGTTTGCTGGCTGTTCAGAACATCAGTTCTCAAGCAGGCCTGCATACAGAGTTCAGACAGCACAATACCCAGCTATACAGACGGACAGCACATAGCACTAGATACAAAACTACGACTCAAAATAGCTGGGCTAGTATGATAAATTGTCAATGCAAGCTCAATGCGTGGCTTGTCAGAACACTCACTTTCAACATAGCAATTCATTTTCTCTTAAGGATATGCTTCTGGTTTCCATTCGCATTTGAAATGCAAATTGAATGTGCTTTATATTCACTATTTAATTGTTTCGTAAAATAAACATGTCTACTTCCAAGCCAAACCCATGTGTTCTGTGAAGGGATTCCAAAAAGAGAAGGATTTCTCTGCCCCGTTCTTTAAGGGCTAAAGTTGATCGTGCATACCGATAATATTAACCATCCATTGCTGGCTGCACAACACCTAGGCAAGCCAGCTAGGTACCTGCATGTAATCAAGGTGCCTGATCTTTGAAAACATACTTTAACTTGGATTATCCTGTTGTTTTCATTGAAGAGGTGTCACAGGAAACAGAAACAAATGAGGATCCTGTTGTTGTAAAAGCACACCACAGGAAAAGTTCTTTTCGCCCAGGAGTTCTCAAAGGTAGCATCAAACCAATTGCAAATGGAAAAGAATCAACCAAAATGGCAGAAGCAAGATGATAATTAAACAGCACCAACTAATACCAGATACACATTCCTCAGACTACAAAGGCTCTGTAGCTCCATTTCACACTTTCACATAACAAGCAACCAGCCATTGCTAGAACGCTGAGCATTTGGGATTAAAACCAAAACATCTCATCCATTTGAAATATCAGAATTTCTAGGGGAACGTAATGATCTGCAGCCCTGGCGAACACATCATGGCAAAGTATTTGAGAGATCTATACTGAGATGCCACTCAAATCCCTATTGATAAAATCTGACAGAACACTTGCTCAAGCATTATGTCAAGTTTTATCAATACTCACATGTAATTGTAAATTTAGGCTTTCAAAACTCTGAAAAAAGAGAAGCCCTGCCTTTCTTAAAACCAGCACTACCAATTCAACATAAGAGACCACAGTAAGAGAAGGTCTGTTTGTTCTTTTTGTTTGGTTGGCTGGCTGGGATTTTAAGAGGGCACTAGATAGCAGCTAACAGCTTAAGTTTCTATAAAGGTTTGTTTGGTTTTGAAAAAAAATCTGCTAAATCAAGACATTACCCCAGACTCTGTTTTTAAACTGAGCTGTTATACATACTAAACAGTTACCACAAAGCTTTTGACTTTCCTTGAAAAATACAGATGCACTCTCATAAAATTTCCAAATGACTTGTAATTCCTGAAGCACTTTCCTCCCACCTATCTGAGGGCTTATTATGTTACAGGCTTTATGCCAAGGTCATCAGTTTGCACACAGTGTAGATGTTAGGACATTTTACTGGAGTTTAGGGATGGAAACTGTCTCTTGCCTATTGATTTGCAAACTAAGTTTTACTCTTGAAAAATCTACATTTTCTTTCACAGCTGAAAAGCTGAGGCAATATGGTTGCCACATAAACACTTCATGGTGTCAGGTACACACAACTATTACTATGGGAGAACTGTGCTTCAGTAGTTTTCAATCTGGACTTCATTCAGCGCAAATCGTCTTGTCTTTATGTCTTTCTTGTGTTTGACACACTCTAAAATGTTTACTTAAGTGCCCATAGGAATATAAACAAAGCCATGAAATACCTCAACAATTACTGTGCCTGACCTCTGGCAAACAATTCTCCTTAATTAAAACCTATTTGAGGACACCTTGTAGAAAAGTATCCAGTTAGGATTAAAAAAATGTCCAGGTTCAGAGATTCAACCAAAGCCTTTGATCAGTCATGCTGTGTCCCATTACCCCTGTAGTAGGTTTTTCATTCTGTTTCTCTACTTGAATGTCTTCATACAATCCTGTAAACAGCATCAGTGCTTGGCCTGCCACAACAAGTCATACAGCTAGAGATGACCATCATGACAGCATGCTGACCCTACTTCAGCAAAGTACTGAATGACATGCTGAGCTTTAAACATTCGATCATTTCCATGGAGTCACTGCTACATTGACCAGTGGAAAGTAGGGGTCTGCTCAGGAGTCCTACAAAAAGCATTAAAAGTAATCTTTTAGCTGGGACAGTAAAAGTCTCCTATCCAGAATCAGCAGGGGAGATATGCAATTCACTCTTACCATCAGGTTACGTGGGCATTTGAAGAGATTTGGAAGCAATGGTTCTCTGGTCTGCTAGATAAGGGACTTAGGCTTTATCTGAAACATGCCGATTCACTGAGCGTCAGAAGAATCTCTTGATTTTCACATATCAAACAATAGGTTTGAGCACATCCACTTTTGTTTCCTAGAGCTCTCCAACAGAGGAACTGTACTGCATACACATGCACAGGAGCATACTGCGGTTGTTTCTTGAGAGCTTAAGAGCTACTAATTATTATAAATTATGCTCTTGCAATCACATGACTACAAGAGATTAATAGATCCAATCTCTACTCAGCCATACAAATCTATAGATCTATTTCATGCAGGTAAAGTAGTTTTAATCACAGGGATGTCTGAAATGAGCATATAAGTGTTAGGGGTTCTAGCTCTCCATGTGAAACTTGGAGCAACTGAATGTTCAGCTCTTGTACCTGGCCAAGACCAAAGAATACCAGGACACTCAAAAAAGGTGCATGTTTACCAGACAGGGAGACCCTTAAGTAAAACATACCACTTCCCAAATGCAACTGTCAATTCTAGAAGACAAGACATTGTTATAGACTGCTGATCCAGGAGAATGGCCTCATTTACCACCTTCCTTTCCTGATGAAACACCTCTTTCATCTTTTCCTGCACTCTAGCCCTCCCTTCCCCTTTTCTTTATATCCTCTCTCTTGAAGAAATTAACCCACCCATTCTGTAATCTTACTTTTTGTGCAAGCAATTTGTGCTCCACAACTTATTTTCCTCTGTGGAATCTGCTACAAAGTAGGTAAGGCTAGGGACAAGGACAACAAAGCAGTTGTCCTTGAAAGCAATGCGAGAACAACTTCCATTCTAGTTCAGAAGTGTCCTCCTGTAGAGAGCTGAAAGGATAGCCACGTAAAAAAAAAAAAAAAAAAAAAAAATCGTGATTTGTATTGCATTATACTCTGCATTTGAATGAATGAAAAGACAGGAGAACGCAATGCCATCTTTAACGCTAATACTTGGATCAATGTTTAAAAAGCAATCCTCCTGAAAAGACAAGAAAACAGAAGGATCCCTGTGAATACGTGATCCTCTGTGACATTCACAGAAATAAATAGTGCAAAGCACCAGATCTACCTTCAAGGCACGTCTTAGCTAAACAACCTTTCCAAACAAAGGGATTCAGTGAACACTTAGATTCAGCTGTGAAGCACCTATCTGTATCTACAAACTGTCACGGGAAGCGAACTTCAGTCTCAGGCAACATCGTGATACTTTGGTTGATGCCACCAGTTAAGTTAAAGCAGCATGGTAAATAGCAAGCCGTTATGCAGAAAGAAAGGGAAAGTATACCTCAAAACACAGTTTACTAGCCTAAGGCCTGCGAGTCAGCAAACTGTGCAGCACCTACACTGAAGCCTCAATACACTGAAAACTTTTAAAAGTTAAGGATGCACAACCATTGCTCTGTGGAAGAGGAATGGAT
Organism: Egretta garzetta; assembly: GCF_000687185.1. Classification (NCBI taxonomy): domain Eukaryota; kingdom Metazoa; phylum Chordata; class Aves; order Pelecaniformes; family Ardeidae; genus Egretta; species Egretta garzetta. The sequence goes on from NW_009269997.1 coordinate 673,234, forward strand.
TTAAGCACATGTATTAAACATTTTGTTAAACTTCAGCCTGACCTGCTGAGATGTATAAACAGATAGCTTCTGCTCTGTTTAATCCTTTTAATACATGTTTGGCACCTTCAGTGCTGTTAACTCTGATCTTCAGTTACATCACTTAGCTCAAGTGGCTGAGCTAATGTTGAGGGTCCTACACCTATATGACTGTCTCTGGTAAGAAAGAGTAAGTGTGGGAAAGACCTGCTGACCTAGGGTGTGAAGCTAGGGAAAGGTCTGGGGGGCTAGAAACCAACCTTCGTGCTATTGCTATGTTCACACAATTCCACCACCACCCAGCTGTTTATTACACAAAAAACCCTTGTATAATGGGTTTATTTTATATCCTTCTCTTTTCCCAAGTATTATTTTTAAGGAATCTCAATGCCTTTGTAAAACCAGTGCACAACCTGTTTTCTGTCACAGAAGCCACGGTCCAGAGATGGATTTGTTTTCTGTTGTGTCTGTATTACCTCTTAGACTATGCTTTGTATTTCTTCAGATACTTTAGTTGGGCCTGTAATTATATCCACTTCCCTGTCTTCGTGTACCTTTTCCCAGCTTCCTTTTCAAAGTGCTAGTTCCTAACAATATTAGCATTCTCCTCTGGAACCTCTTGAGATCCTAGGAGTAATTTCATGCACCAATAATGTTTTACTGAAAATAAACAGACCTAAAACACTGGTAACCTGGGAATAATCAAGAAGTCACACATGTCCTGATATACAGCCAAACTGCCTAATGACCTCTGTAATTACGTCACTCATTAACATTTTCCCAGCTTGTCCAATTTCCCTCTGGGTGATGGAAAGCATATCTGTCCAGCTAAGCAGACTGAAAAGGTGTGATCGACAAAGGCAATGAAATCTAATAGGATAAAACCCAGGTGCCATAAAGGTTTAGGCTCACTGGAGTGGTTTTGTTGTAAGGGCCGATCATCAAATTCTAGGCCTGCAGCAGGAAACTGATATTTATTCTGGCACAGCTCTAATATAGGTTTTAAAAGATTCAAGGCACCTCTTGCATTCCTACTAATTACAGGCCAACCTCTGCCAAACCGTTCTGGACAGAGGCATGTGGGACTCCACTACTGCCTAAATTAAGGGAACTATTCCCCTCAAAAGCACTGATGCCTCCTTATCCAAAGCCCTCCTCCACAGGCAGCATAGAAACCTTGGTGATGTGCCAAGGAATGGGCAAATGCCAGAATAATATTTTTAAAACAAAACCAACAACAAAACACACACACACACACAACACAACACATACCAGAGCGTTAATCCTCTAAGCACTGAGGTATATTCAGAAGAAGGAGACAGTCTACTTTCTTGTTACATACAGCAAATCTCTTTGCACCAGCAAATCACTTCCAGTAATCTCTTACAGCATAAGTGCCTGGTGGTTCTTCTGAATTATAAAACTTGGCACATCTGTACAAAAAAAAAAAAAAAAGGGGAAACTTAGCTTTTTTGTCTTAAAACCATCTTCCTAGTTGCAACAGGAACTTCAAGGTGTCAGAGGCTACTTAAACAGGGAAACAGATTACTCCAGAGGATGTGGAATCTCGGTTACTAGTGGGTTTTTAAAAACTTTCCAAACAAACGTGCACCAAAAAAGTACACAAGTGTATCCTTTCTCAGATCAGAGGAAAGGAGTACCTAGCCATTGAGATTCATCCTTGAACAATCTTCCTGTATTCCGTGTCATTTCTAAAAAAATGTTAAAAATAACTAGGAGATGGACAATATGTATTTTCTCCAAAATTATTCTTCACTTCCCTAAGACTCAAACAAGACATTTCAGTCTCAAGGATTCATCTCCTAAGGATTAACTTTCTACTTTTATGTTGTCTAATGGAGAAAGAAAAGCTACCCCAATGTTTGGTTCATTTATTGCCTTAGACCAAAATCTAACCATAAGCACGATGAATCTTTCTCTTGATCTGGCTGAGTCAACAGGCAACTGGAAACAGTTTGTAATGCTAACAGGCAGAGAACAATACAATACCCTACTTTTCCAAGTAAATTTACGTATTCTCAAAATATTTTAATTCAATTATATTTCTTTCATCTTAAACACAACTGGTCACCCATCTTCATTTCAGCAAACAGCTATTTTTTTGAATTTGGCATTAAACTAAAATGGAGAGAGTGAGTTTGTGATTTTCTTCAAGGTTTTTTTTTTTTTCTTTGTTTTTAATGGCATTTTGAAATCCACAGAAGAACGATCACTTGCTCTCATTTTATTTCAGTCTTCGATTACAGCACTACAGAGGAGCAATCTTATTTTGAAATTACTTTTTTAATGGGAATAAGTCAATCTCATAATTTATTGAATTCTCAAACTCCAACTACAATGGCAAACACTGTACATGAGCTAAATCAAGATAAAAAATTACAATAAGTAATATAAAACCACAGAAATATAATTACACAGTTTCAACAGTTGTTCTCATCAGGGCAATGCAGAGCACCCAGACAAATCTCAGATTTACACTGAATTTTGTTGAATTCAGCCTATGAACCGTCTTGCATGACAGAGTTGGAGACCTCTGGTCCAGGCTTTGGGGTCAAGTTATGACAGAGGACAAGTGCTTTAGAAAAAGCTGCTATAATAACCCTCACATCCTAGCCTTCACGGATTCATTCTCATTCCCATTGGCAGAATCTGAATTTTCTTTCTCCTTGTATGCTCCTCAATATCATTAAGTAAAACCATTTTGGGTATTAAAGAAAAACCTCTAGTCTGTTATTCCAGCACTAAGGACTGGGGCACATGTGAGCTCCCTTTCCTTGCTGGACAACAGGTGTGGATGAAACAGAAGTGAAGACATGTACAGTAGTTTATGTCATATGATACATGAAGAGAGCAGAGCACATGTCACCACAGTTCAATAAATTATGACCCAACAGACAAGGGGTTGGGGTGAGACTCCAGAAAGATGTCAACTCAACTCTCAGAGATGTTGCTATGACCCTGAGCAAACTGTTTATCTTCTTTCCCATCTCTTTATCACAGCGACTTAGATTGCAGCTTCTTTAGGAAAGAACTACATCTTAGCATACAGAGTAAGAGACCCTCATCTTAATTTGATCCTCTAGGCACCACGGTAATTACAAACAACAATAAGCAGGGGAAATGATCAAATAATTAATGTGAAAAAACACTGAGACACATCTTATAAATTATTCAAGCAGCTATAGTTATTAATAACTTCCTAGATTACTGAAACTAAGCCAACAATAATTTTTTTTTTTTTTTTGCCACTTCCTTCCATTACAATCACCCTGTAAGACAGAAAACTACAATGGCACATTTAACCTGAGTGAGGACACCACCACTGCTAAGTGTTGCCTTTGGACAGAAAGCCTTAAAGGGGAATTTTTCCATTGCAATGATTTGCAAAGTCATAATAATATTTCTATGTCAATATTAAATTTTATAGAGGTTATTTTTTTTATTACCAAATATAAATTTGGGGCCTCTTACCTGCCATGCTGTCTTAAAATAATTCCAAGGTTATGCTGTCATCGCATAACTCTGGAAATTTGTAACCCTAATTCAAACACTAGAAATATAACACATAATGTACAGCAAAAGAAACGACGTAACGCCAAGCACAATTTTCTACTACAATAAGCTGGGGAGTGGCTGAGCAGAAAATTCATCTTTCGTATTGTACGCATCAGTAGTCCATAAGTGAAGATCATACTTCTATCAAATGCTTGAATGATAATGTCTCTCATAAAGGCATTTCTGACGTGTCAAAAGACAACAGCAATAGTTTTCCGAAGTCCTGAAGTCAATTGTTTGGCTATCGGGAAATCAAAGTAACACAGAAACCTGGTTTTGCTCATGTTCACTTTGTACTCAGTGTATCCAGCCTTGGCTCCAGGTCCTCTACTCTCCACTTTATTTGTTAGACCAAAGACGAAGCATTGCTAGAAGATGCAACTTCCACACCAATACAGCAATGAAGCTCCTTAGTTGTCAGATATTAGGAAGAGCAGGGAACTTATCTCTACTTTGCATAACCAAGACTGTTAAAAAGGCAGGAACTCCACGCAAAATACTCCACAAGCAGTTTGGTTAACAAACAGCTTGCTGTTTGTTAAACCTCAGGTTTTGCCACACCGTGACAGACCTTCTAAGCATTTCACAGCCACGCGATTCAGCTTTCCATACAACAGAGGGGAACAAGGACACAGACTTCTCTTGTAAAGCAGCTCACCACACACTGATGAACCCCACCATGCATGAAGCATTATCATACAGAAATATAACTTCACTTAGTGGGAAGACACCAAGGCATGCAGAGATAGGAGAGAACCTGCTAGCAAACACCAGGTTCAGCCAGTAACACATATGCAGAATAGCAAAGGTCTAAATAGATTCCAATAAAGCAACAGCTTTATTGAATGCACCAAACTATGAATGCTCTACGTTTTGCACTATGAAACAGCATGATCTGCATCACGTTAAGAGCTGTCTGTGCACAAATGTAAAGGAGATGGCTCTTTTATATAGGTTTCTCCAAGATAGAAACAATTTAAAGAAAAGACAGGTCAAAGTCTGTGATAACTCGCTGTTTTACAGAAATTACCAAGTCAAAATCATTCTTCACAGCCTAGGTTTCATAGCCGTACATAAAATATGCTTGAAATGGATGCTTGAAAGAGCGTCTCTGCCTCCATCCCAAGGCAGGAAAAGTGTAATTAGATTGTTTTTCTTTATCATGCAGGAACTCGGACCGCAGGAATAGGAGGATCAAACCCATGAAAATACAGGGAAATCTCTATGAACAGAACACAAGAAGTGAAGCATAGATCAACAGCTTGTGGAAAAAAAGCACAGCTCAAGGAGACAACTGAGTAGAACCTAGTCATAGTAGTAAGAGAACCTGCAGTCTCATATCAGAAAGGGCACACTCTCATGAATTACACAGGGCAAGGCTCCATGCCAATACCACTGTTTTCTGTAGAGCCAAACACTTAACAGAGGGTAGCTAACAACAAAAAAAAACCAAGCAGTGAGCCCTGGACAGAGACTTGTTAGCAAATCTAATATTAATTTTACTGAAAACTAGTAACACCAGGGAACATTTCCAATGTATTCCCCACACTTTGATTCAGAGTCCATGACTTTGCTGTACTGATGTGTGGGCTATGAACATATGCCCAAGAAATGGCACACAGCAATACTACCCTCTCCCCGTGAGCCACATTGTGGAACTACAAGAAAAATGAGACACAATAGGACCCACTCAGTGGGTCTTATTTTTGGTCAATAGGACCTTCGTGGCATGAAAAAGATAGTATGAAGGCAACTACTCAGGACACTAAATTTTCATCTTTACCATGTTTGGCAACCATCAAGTTTTGTGTGATTTTTAACAGCGTGTTCCTCATTTTCTGAACACCTAGGTTGAACCACCTTGTCAAAGAGCAGCAAGTCCTTGAAACCACTGCTGATGTCTAGAGACTGCAGTTTGACACCACAGAAAAAAAGAACTTACGCAGCCAAATAATTGAATGTAGACAATAAACAGACATTTGTACTGATTCTAGCTTGTCCCAACTCTCTGACTGTATCTCAGCTACAGAATGAAGCTGGTAACAGTGAAGTGCACAGTGATAATTCAGTTAACAGAGTATTCAGTATTACTGTAGGAAGCAACACTGAAAATATCTATTGGAAAACAAAGATGCCTTACCTTCAGAGCAAGATACAGTGTGCAGCAGAAAATGTACAGGAACTGACTCTGAGCATGAATCGCAACCAACAGTAAAGAGCTACCAGTTCTGCAAGCACTGCCACCCTCTGCTCAGGCTGAGACAGGGATCCTACAGGAAAAAACAACACACGGGCATGTAGCTAAAGCCCTATGAGAACATATATGTAGAAAAGGACAAATGACTGATGTAAACCCATCCATAATCAGAGAGCTTTATAATTGTTCAGCATTTGATTTCGGAAGTTGATCCAATTTTTTTTTTCCCCCTCCTTAAATGGGTCCTCAGTTTATAAAGCACACAGCTCCTTCTCTGTGTAGGCAGACAAAAATCACATATATGAAAAGAGAAGCAACAGCTGGCAGGAAGGAAAGTCCATAGTGCATGTAACTATCATATACCCACAGGGATGGAAGGGACTTCAGGAAGTTACCAGGAAGTGGGCCAACCCCCACTTCAAGGCATGCTCAGTTTTGCCTGTGTCATTCCTGATCAATGTTTGCCTGACCTGTGATTAAAGACCAGCCATGGAGACATCAGATCCTGACCAGAAAGTCTAATCCACTGTCATTTTCTGTTAGAATGTTTTTCCTAATTTTTTCCTTCCAGAAACGTAAGCCTACAAATTCCTGTGCCATCCACTACAAACATAGAGTATAGTGTATGTATTTCCTCCTCTTTTTAGCTAGAAGCTTATTTTAAATATGTTGGTATTCTGATAATCACCACTACCCTTAGAATGGAGAAATATACCTAGCAATGGTAATATGTCTCCCTAGAATCCCAGCATAAGATTAAGCAGGAACTGAAATAAAAATATTTTGGGGGAAAAAACCAAATCAACCTTGTTTACAACTACAATATTTTCACTATTATTAACAAAGAAATTTACACATTAGGGTTTTGCCTCTTACGATTAGTACTACTTACTTTTTAGTCAGCATAAGTTCAGTTGGGAAATCTATTTCTATAAGACAAAGTTAATTTTATACTAGGAATAAAACAGAGCCATTTTATGTTGTAAACATACGGCAACGGGAAGGTTTTGTTGCTTTTAGCAACAAACATCCCAAAATGACAAAACATCTTTAGGTATTTGAAGAGGTCTTTAAACCTCAAAAGCCAAATTTTCATCAGAAATAAGCAGAACCAGTCAACTTCTTCATTCGAAGGAATAAGAAAACCCCTCAAAAAACCTGAGGAGAAGCAGATCATAAACCCTCTGCTTGCTTTGCCTTTGCTGTGTGTCTCTGCACAGGGGTTGACCACACCTCCAGGGCTCTCTGCAAATTCTACATGAGCCTCGGGGTCTCTATGATGCGACCACCTGTCACAGCAGAGGCCAAACTGCGCGTTCCCTCCCTGTGCTCTGCCGAGCCCTGCGGCGACCTCTCTTCCCGGCTCCCTGAAGCCTTCTAGCCTTCTCTCAAAGGAAGACAAGTGTCAACTCTTTTTATGGGACTAATTCATGCATGCAAGAAGTAGTAAATCTATGTACACATTTGTATAAGCAATCTCTGAGTCAAAGTAAGGGAAATGAAGAGTGGGATTTTCTGGGAGGTTTACCGCAGATGTTAACAGAAAGAGAGTTAAGCCAGTGCTCTCTACATTACAAAATTCACCAGTGATAATTGTAAAACATAGAATCACTAAAGCCAAAAAAGCCCAATGAAGATTAAGGAAACAATTTAAAAAAAAAAAAGCTATCCATGCTGTCAATTCTTCAAAGGATCTAATAAACCCGAAGGCAAACAAGCAGTCCAAATCCTGCCCCTCTGGAAAACTCAGAGCAGCAAATTCTGGGAATTTGTCACATATGTTGTTGTAAACTGGCTAGCAGTATATTTCAGAATTGACTTATGTCTACACAGAAATGGCAGCAGGCCTTGCTCAGCAAAGTTTTTACTCTTGAATCATCATCAAAATTCTCCCAGACCAACTCAGTCACCTGGAGCCAGGAGCATTCGTTGTTCAGATGAGGTCCTTTCTCTAAAAAGCATATGCCTGGCCTGTTTAGTACAATCCCGGTCCTCCGGAGGGCAGGGCAATAATAGCCTTGTATGAAAGGAAGAAAGATAGTGAAGGACAAGCATTTCAGTTTCAAAGTAACTCTGCTTCGAAATGCATTTCCATGTGTAGAATGAGCCTTAGCACACATATACTTACCCTCAGTGAGTAAAACTTCAAGAAGTTTGCTTTTATAAAACAAAAACATGGAAAAGCACAATCTCGCATCAAGGGCAGCTCAATTACTGCTGGCCCAGGGTCACAAGGGGCAGTCACCAAGACCCAGCTCTCCACCTTTACTGTCCCAATGGCCTAAGTCTGTGCCTACATTGTAACCACCTCATCTATAGTAAACCTCTTTGGGACAAGACTACTTATCACTACAGTAATACAGGCGCCCAATAGCATTGGTAAAGTTTCAGCATCTCGAACAACAGAATAAAATTCCAACAGTGCCCAACCTGAGAACTGTGAGCTCCTGTGAAAATCTGCACTTAAACTCTGAGCAGTGGCCGTATTGGCTGGTCACCAGACAGCCAGGCCCAGGGAAGGGAGCATTCGCACAAGAAAGCACACTACCTGCTGAATAGAAGGGTTCTAGCAATTTACTGGCACGGGAAATGCAGTACTTAAGTCCAGGGTACTTATTTATAGCCTACTTGATTTCAAAAAAATAGACAACAGAAACTTCTGTTTCTTTTCTAACATGACTTTTGACCAACTCCCACCTGTATTTTAAATTGATAGAGCCCTTCTTTCAATATGACACCAAAATGAGGTTGTGGGAATTCAAGATTAGTTTACAGTAAGTGGAAATTCAAGATTAGCTTTCAGTCAAAAATTCCGTGGGACTGTGGTTCACAGTTCTACACTCAGCTTGCAAACATACTCTGGAAGTATAAGACCCTAAATAACAGATGATGTTGGAAAGCTAGTGGATGCCACATGGCGAGATACAAAGCCGTCAAGGAAAGAAGACGTTTCGTAAAAATTAAATAAAAATGTAGTACCAAAAATTGACTAAATTTATTTCATACCCCCATAGGATTTGCTTTCATTCCCGAATGTTGCTATACCAATAAATCCTCCTTCCCTAGGAAGTTACAGCAACACAAAGGATAGAGGAAATGACACATAAACAATCTGTGTGTTGACAAGAAGGCAATTTTGTAATATGTTGTTATTTATGGCCAACACTTAAGCAGATGGAAGATGCATCAAAATGAGAGTTTCATTTGGAACATGCAGGCCAGGGAGAAGTCTTTGCAGGAGACGCGCACCATGGGAAAATACAAGGCACTTAACAGCTAGAAATGCATTACAATAGTTGTTTTAACTTAAAAAGACACACATGGCAACATACTGGAGATGAGGTAAAGGTGCAACACAGAGAGGGTCTCTCAAAGAGGCAGTGAAAGGAGTGTGGAGTGAAGCCCTTTCCAGGGGTGCACCTACCCTGATCAGCCCTCTTGCTTCCTGAAGGAAGCGACAGATCCCATGACACATCCTGCTGGAAGTCTGCCGTTTTGCTGTTCCTTTCCCCAGCACAGGTGACATCCCTCCCTTTTGCAGGTGGAGTCTCTGAACCACAGTCACAATGATGAAACCAGGTACAGAACTTGGCCCTCACTCTGTGCACCATCTGACTAGATTTGCACTTGTTAGTCCACCACGTTCATTAGACATCCCAGGGTCTGCCTCCCTCTAGAGCTGCTTAGAGCACGTGATGAGAGAGCAAGGGGAAGGAACGGACTGGCCCAATGTGATGGGATGAGCAATTTCCAACCATAACCCTGAGCAGCACAGCACACAGCTTACAACAAATGCACTCGTTTTAGCTGCATTGCTTTCCATCCTATTAGCTCATGCATGAAAGGGGAAAATAAATTAGCAAGGGAAAAATATTTATGCCTCCGCCTCTCCCCCTGCTATTTCATTTGATTCTAAATCAATTTGGAAGCCCTGCTGGCATCAGGGCCCTGAGGCGCTGACAGCCTCAGGGAGCTTTTAATATTCGAGAGTCCAAGTCTCTATTTTCCTCTCAGTTGGCAGGGTCCCTTAGTCATACTATGGGACACAAAAGGGAGCAAAGCTGTTTCAGAATAGCAGTCTTTTCCTGATAACTGATTTAACTTCCCAATCAAAGCTGCATTTTAAGAGTTTCCCACCCACTGATGAGGCATCCACACGCAACACTAGGATAATAACCTTCTCGCCCCCCTCCCATACCTGCTGGCAAACCAGCTCCTCATGTCACATGATTGTGTTCACCAAGGGTTAGGCCTGTAGTTTTGTTTCCAAACAAGTTGTATGCTCTGTACATGCCTTTCTGCCTCCCCCTGCTAACTCTGAGATCATTAGCCAATTTCAGCTGCATTTGGCAGGAAGGAAGACCCCCTCAAAAATATTTTTGGTTTTTTTGCAGGAATAAGCAGCAGAGCAAGCAAGAAGGCCGTTTAAGACCCTGGCTGAGGGGAAAGGCTGTACCATAAATGCTCCCCCTGACCAGGCCTCAGCAAACCTACACAAGACATGTGCCTCAAGACACAAATCCACAGGAAACAAAGGTTCATTAGCTCTCCTTCTCCCCAAGTTATTACATTTTTTTTCCTAGGCTTTCTGCAGTTTCATCCAAGCTCTGTGATGCTAACCACAAACTCAGCCTGCAATATTTAGCAATATTCTCTCTGCCTGGAAAAGTATTTATATGCAGTGTGGGAAGCAATGGACAGGGAGCCAAGAGCACCATGCCGGCAACAAGTAAGACTGCAGAAGGACCCCAAATGCAAGTCAGGCTCCTCCCACCTGCTGGCCTCTGGCCTATTCCATCTTGCAGAAAACATCAGACAGCAAGCCCGTGTAATGAAGCAGTGCCACAAAACAAAGGTGCCCGAGATGTCCTCCCTTCCCAGCAACTCACTCTTAGCCCTGAAGCATGCTGATACAAGCACCCAGTTTCCTGCAAGGGTGCATGTAACAGGGAAACAACCCAGCACAAGAATCACAAGGAGAAGAAAAGGGGCAACAGGCACAGGTTGCACCAGGAGAGGCTCCATCTTGATACAAGAAATTTTTTACAACGAAGCAATCAATCACTGGAATAACCCCCCCAGAGACATGGTAGTGTGTCCATCACTGGAGGTTTTCAAGACGCAGTCTGACAGTGTGCTAGATAACCTCATCTAGGCTCCCTTTCGCACAAAGGGATGGATCAGATATCTTTTGATGTCCCTTCCAACCTGGGCTGTTCTGTAATTCTATGTTTCTAAAAGAAAGGGTCTGTCCATTGCATCTATAGCCAGTCCCACGCATACATCCACACAGCACTCATGCTGGGACAGAAACATTCACAATAAAGAAGCTGAGTAAGAAGCCGGGACCAGGGAAGGGCTCCTTTTCTTTTGGTGGTGCAGATGGCTCAAATGCACAGCAAATTTCAGTTTTAGAGGATGTTTCTGGAGGTCATGGCTGAGCTCTATTATGCTAATAATTGCTACACAAGAGTCTTCATGTGAATATGAAATCGACTACCAAGAAAAACAAGTTTAAAATATAGTCCTGGTTTGTCTGAGAGTATTTACAAGCTCAAATTAAATTGAGCCAACAGGTATGGCTGGGTAAAAATAGAAATGAAAGTGGTCAAACAAACCACTTAGAGTATTTTGACATTTCTTTTAAAAATCTTTTTCTCTCCTCTGAGAAGTATTTGCTTTTTGGTTTTGCTAAAATGCATTATTTCCTCTGTCCTTCCACGGACTGAAACACTGTTTCACCTAGTACTTTCTCCGGTTTTTGACAGACTTTGAAAAGCTTTACAAAAAATTCAAGAACAAAAATTTCTCCATTCATGTAAATGAGTTTTTTGGTTTTGTTTTGGTTTTGGTTTTTTTTTTTTTTTAGGAGAAAAGAATTCCTTGAGAGTTTCTGTTTCTTTCTCTACAGCTCTTCACAACTTTGCGTAGCAGATTAGGCTTGGAAGCGTTATGACTTTTGCTTTGTAAAAATGCATGTAGGACGGTTTTAGGTCTGAAACCGAAGAGGGCTTAGCATGCCTTAAGAGAGTTAGTTCATTGTCAGTATTGAGACTGCAGAGATACAGACACAGCATTAGCTTAAATGCACAAGTTATAATAACTGAGCTAAATGAACAAGTTACAATGTAATGTTAACAGCTAGAGTGGAAAATACAGCTATCACAGCTTGTTAAACTGGGTTGGTTAGAAGGCTTGCCAGATTTGTTTTGGCAGTGAACACGCTGATAAGCACCCACAAAGTGATTTACAGCAACACAGCCACAGCAATACTGCTGATGTCAGAGAAACATTTTACACAATAGCCGCCTAAGAGAAGGCTGACCGATGGTCAGCAGGTGTTATTTATGAAGTCAGCAGCAAACCAAATATGCAAAAGAAGTTAGCATAGAATCTATAAAGAAGGAAGATTAGGGGTTTTTTTCATTAGTCCCTTTTCTCTGGGGTGATGATTATTAAAAGCCTTGATTTGCTAATTATAAAGGTTAACCTAATTTTAAACCCATGAAAATGAATATGGATTAGATACCGTAAACTACCTCGTCTCATTATTCTACACATCTTGGTAGCAATGACTGCTTTAGCTTCTGCAAGGCAAAACCCCCAAACACCACCATCCCCCAACTCGCAAGCAACTCGCTTCTTCCATACTTTTCTTGCAACAGCTCCGGAGGCGCCTGCTAGCAGAAAGCAGGACAAGCCCCAGCTGGCAACTGCTCCTCCATCCAAGGAGGGGTCCTCACCCCACCCCACTCTGTACCAGTCCTGGGCAGGAAACAACAGCAAGAGAAGCCAGGTAGCTAGCACCGAAGGCAAGGGCGAGGGCGGCAGGAAGCCACAGTACAGAGCTGCTCTCCCCTCTGCTGCCTCAGGCCTGGGCTGGCGTGGAGAGCAGCATTTCGTGGGCTGCTTGCCCAGGCTCCAGGAAGGTGGCCGGAGTGCTGACCAGAAGCGTCCAGAAGTGACACAAAGCAGCAAGCTGCATTTCTGCCCCAACGACAGAGTAAGTGAAATAATTAATAAATTAATTAATTAAATCCTCACACATGTCCCCCCTAAAAATATTCTTTTTATGCAAGGTTTTTATGAAAGGCCTGGAGCACAAGTCTTATGAGGAGCAGCTGAGGGAACTGGGGTTGTTTAGCCTGGAGAAGAGGAGGCTGAGGGGAGACCTTATCGCCTTCTACAACTACCTGACAGGAGGGTGTAGCGAGATGGGTGTTGGTCTCTTCTCCCAGGTAACAGGAGATAGGACAAGGGGAAATGGCCTCAAGTTGTGCCAGAGCAGGTTTAGGTTGGGCATTAGGAAAAATTTCTTCATCAAAAGGGTTGTCAAGCATTGGAATGGGCTGCCCAGGGAAGTGGTGGAATCCCCATCCCTGGAGGTATTTAAAAGATGGGTAGATGAGGTGCTTAGGGACATGGTTTAGTGGTGGAATGGCAGGGTAGGGTTAACAGTTGGACTTGATTCATATTCAACTGAAACCTCTTATGCTTCAGTTTGTACCCATTGCCTCTTGTCCTGTCTCTGGGCACCACTGAGAAGAGTCTGGCTCTGCCATCATGACATGCACCCTTAAGATATTTGTAAGTGTTAATGAGATCCCCTCTCAGTCTTTTCTTCAGGCTAAACAAGCCCAAGTGTCTCAGCCTTTCCTCATAGGGGAGATGCACCAGTCCCCTAATCATCTTTCTTGCCCTCCTCTGGACTCTCTCCAGGAGTTCCTCACCTTTCTTGAACAGGGGAGCCCAGAACTGGACACAGTACTCCAGGTGGGGTCTCACCAGAGTAGAGGGGAAGGACCTCTAACCTCCCTCGACCTGCTGGCCACGCTCCTCTTAATGCACTCCACGGTACCATTGGCTTTCTTAGAGGGAACACTGCTGGCTCATGGTGAGCTTGTCATCCACCAGGACTCCCAGGTCCCTCTCGGCAGAGCTGCTTTCTAGCAGGTCAGCCCCCAGCCTGTACTGGTGCATGGGGTTCGACCTCCCCAGGTGCAGCACTGGACACTTGCCCTTATTGAACTTCTCTATTTCAATATAAAGGATTTGTTCTGTGCCATATAATTCAGCCATATAGATTTTGAAAGGAAATAAATGGTCTGAGCACTGGGCTATTGAGATTCCCTGCCACAACACAGAAAAACTTTCACATACACAGTGAGTATCCTCATAGCAGAGGGAGCAGTGACACACATCAGAAGAAGCTGGAGACTTATCTCCCAGTCCAGCAAATCTGCTGGGCATTATCTAGGAGAAGATCAAGATCTCAGCACTAAGGAGGATGAGGTCTTCATTATTTACTGCAGAACTGTCCACTCATCCAACCCACACTTCCTGAGCTTCCCTGAGGATGTTATGGGTCAAAAGCCTTGCTGAAGTCAAGGTAGACACCACCCGCTGCTCTCCCCTCATCTACCCAGATGGTCATGCCATCATAGAAGGCTATCGGGCTGGTTAAGAATTATTTTCCCTTGGTGAATCCATGCTGGGTACTCATTATCACCTTCTTTTCCTCCACTTGCTTGTTCCATCACCTTTCCGGGGACAGAGGTGAGACTAACCGGCCGGTAGTTTCCTGGGTCCTCCTTCTTGCCCTTTTTGAAGACTGGAGTGACATTGGCTATCCTCCAGTCCTCAGGCACCTCTCCTGTTCTCCAGGACCTTTCGTAGATGATGGACAGTGGCTCAGCAATGACATCTGCCAGCTCCCTGAGCACTTGTGGGTGCATTCCATGGGGGCCCATGGATTTGTGTCTGTCCAGCTTACTTAAATAATCCTTAACCTGGTCCACCTCAACTGAGGGAATGTCATCCTTTCTCCAGGCGTGCTCGCTTACCTCTAAGGACTGGGAAGCCTGAGGGCCAGCCTTGGCAGTGAAGACTGAAGCAAAGAA
>NW_009269997.1:689079-711863 GCF_000687185.1 Egretta garzetta
AGCCTTAACCCATGGAATTCTTCCAAGTAGGACCCTGAAGAGGCCAAAGTTAGCTCTCCTGAAGTCCAATGTTGTGGTCCTATTTATTGATCTGCTTCCACCATGCAGAATCTGGAACTCCACCACCTCACGGTCACTGCAGCCATGGCTGCCCCCTACCTTCACATCCTCAGCCAGTTCTTTATTTGTCAACACAAGGTCCAGTAGCACTCCTCCTCTCATTGGCTCCTCCACTACCTGCATCAAAAAGTTATCATCAATGTTCTACAGGAGTCTCCTGGACTGTGCACACCTTGCTGTGTGGTCCTTCCAGCTGATATCAGGATAGCTGAAGTCCCCCAGGAGAACCAAGGCCTGTGATTGTGAGGTTACTTTTAGCTGTCTGTAGAAGGCCTCATCTACTTCATCTTCCTGGTTGGGTGCCTGTAGTAAACACCCACCACAGTGTCACCCATGTTGGCCTATCCCTTAATTTTTACCCATAAGGTCTTAACTTGTTCTTCATCCACCCCCAGGCAGAGCTCTATACATTCCAGTTGTTCTTTCACATAAAGAACAACTCCACCGCCTTGCCTCGTAGGCCTGTCTTTCCTGAAAAGTACATAGCCATCAATGGCAGCATTCCAGTCATGTGTGTTGTCCCACCATGTCTCTGTAACTGCGATGAGATTATGGCCCCGCGACCACATATAGAACTCTAGTTCACAGAACTCTAGCTCTTCCTGCTTATTCCCCATGCTGTGTGCATTGGTGTAAAGGCATTTCAGTGAGGCAATTCAGCACATAGGTTTCCCTGGAGGGGTGAAAGAGGATCTGCCACAGCCATGTCCACCTTTAAGGCAGTTGGTCTTCTGGTTCTTAAATTGGGAGGCAGCTAAGGCACATTTGTTGCTGCTCTGATTGGTCACACTTATTCCCTCATTGGATGCAACAGCCTGAGTGTTCCGACTGTGGACCCCACCCTTTAGTTTAAAGCCCTCCCTACCAATTTGGCCAGCTTACTGCCTAACTTTCCCTCATCTAGAGAGGTGGATCCCAACCCTCCCTAACAGGTTATAGTCATTGAAGAATGCCCCATTGTCATAGAAGCCAAAACCCTCACGATGGCACTAGCTATGTAGCCACAAGTTGATACACATTATGCGCCCATTTCTGGCTGCCCCCTTCCCTCAAACTGGCAAAATAGAAGAAAAGATAGAAAACCAATGTTTTTCACTTGCTCGCCCAGGGCTCCAAAGTCTTCCTTGGTTTTACGCAGGTTTCTGCTTTCTGTGTCATTTGTGCCTACATGAAATAGTAGTAATGGATAGTAGTCCATTCTCTTGACAAGTTGTGGCACTCTCTTGGCCACATCTCGAACCTTAGCTCCCGGAAGGCAGCATACCTCTCGTGACTCCCTATCAGTTTGGCAGATGGATGCCTTGGTACCCTTCAACTGAGAGTCACCCACTACAAGCACCTGTCACTTCTTTTTATGGTGCCCGCCGTGTGTTGCAGATACAGTTTCTCCTTGCAGGGGACTTTGCAGAGCTTGCTCACAGGTGTCCTCAGCCATTAAGACTTCATATCTGTTTCTGCTTGAGGTGGTGGAGGGTGCAGGCTGAAGTGGAGTCCTGCTTTTGTGAGTCACCAGGGTCCAAGATGCCTCCTCTCGGTGGTGTCCGCCACAGGAGTATGGCTCTGAAATCACCTGTCTAGCTCTGTCTCAGCTCTTCTAATACTGCAGAGCCTTTTAACACTTTCCTGCAGTTCAGCCACCTGATGTAACAGGTCATCAACCTGTGCGCACCTTGTACAGGTACTTACCTTTTCATTGGGAGAAGGGTTTGGGCACTTGCTGCAACCCACCTCCTGTACTGATGTTTCCTTTCTTGCCAGCTCCATCTGGGTGGATGCAACAGGTGTCTCAGGGGCTTTCTCTGTAGGAACAGGGGTTTTAGCTCCAAGGCAAGTGCCCACCCTTTCGCCAGAGGCCAAAAGCACTTCCCTGGGCTGTAGACCTACAAGCGGGCTGCAGAGCCCCTCCTGCTCACCCTGCCCGCACCAGGCCCTGTTTGCCCGTCCTGTTCGGCGCTCTCCCTAGGGGCCGTTTAAATCTCCCACCGCTGCTCCTGGCAACACCCACGCCCTCAGAGCCCTTTTTTGTCGGTGCGGGCAGGGTGAGCAGGAAAGGAAAACAGTGCACTTTGACTGCCCAATGCTCATTGCTAAAGCATGGCCAAACCCATGGGTAGTTGGGTCCAACAGGTCCATAGTCTTGCGTTGAACCTGCAAGGCACTGCAGCAGCTGCCATTTGTGAAAAGCAGCACGATGAGATACAGGGGCAACATCTTGCAACAGGGCTGCTGGAAAAAATAAAACTTAAAAAAAAACCCAAAAGGTTTTTTTGCCTACTAAATAGCCTATCCTTAACATAAATAACATGAAACACCTAGCCATGAAGCTAGCAGAGGAGAAAAGACCCACCTTATTTTGATGCAAACAGGAATTTTTAAGTTATTTTTACCTCAAAGCTTTCAAAACAGGCCCTGCTTCCCAGTGCATTTCCTTCTCCCAGTGCAAACGTTAGTCAGAATACTCTCAAGGTGTTTACCAAAGCTTTTCGGATTAAAAAAAAAAAAAAAAAAAAAAAAAAAAGAGAGAGAGGCTATTACCTCTTTGCTCTGCCCACCCACGCAGCATCTCCTCTTGCATCAGGCAGCAAGCCTGGTTGCTTCCTTCCCATCCCCTCTTTGTTGCTCATCATGCCTGCTGCCCCAATTTTTCACATTTAAATTGCACATGGCAATCTTTCGAGGCTGAAACCAAGGGCCATGATGTAGCAAAAGCAAGCTGGTGTAAATCCAGCGGCATCATGGAGCCATGGTGATTTACACAGGCTGTGCCAATGGCTTGCTTTGCCTCCTCTGAAGCGCAGCACAACTTGTGTGACCATAAAACAATAAATAACAATAATAAAAGTGCTCTGCACACATTCTAACTTGAATAATTGCTTTCTATCTCTCTCCATTCCCCTCAAAGTCTCAGCAGGACACAGCTACTCCCATTACTTGCTTTGCTAACCCAAAGAAAACCAAGCTCTTAAAGAGATACATCCCCAGAGATGTAAGGAATGTATTTACACAGCAAACCAGAGGCACCTTGGCAGCAAACACCAACATCCCTGGGCTGCCTTGAGAGATACAGCAGGAAGACAATAGCAGCAAGGTAGGCTTTGGCACATTAGCCAGGTATGAATTTATGAGGGAAACCAAGAAGGCATTCAGCACTTGCTCTAAATCTCCACCTCTTGCTCCTTCACCGTGGCATTACAAGCTCACACACTCCCAGAGCAGAACCAGTTTGTTGTCTCAGACACCAGTAAGTGCCTTGCTAGTCACACCGGGACAGCTGCCTTAGTCACCAAAATACACACGCATCTCGCTGAAAGCGTTTGTACCCTGGCTGCTAGTTTCCTTGCTGGTGCGTCTTCACTGGCTACCTTACCCATATCAACACAGGACACTATACATTTCCTAGGTCCTGCTATAGTCACACTTATTTTGTTACAAAGAGCCAAAACAAAAATGCCTAAAGGGTCCAGACAGAGAAATCATTGGCAGCCCTGTTACTCACCAAGTGCCCCGCTACATGGTGTCACTGATTTATAGATGGTGACAGAGCAGTCTGCTGGTTCTCTGACCCTCAGCTGTTTGCTCAAGACCATCCAGGATCACAAGGACAGAAGTGGTATCTGCAGCTCTAGAGGTCTAGGTTCAGCCTGACACTGAAAATTAAGGCTTGTGAAAAACTCTCTAAGACTCATCTTGAAGTTTTAGAAAGCAGGCATTCTTTAGTCACAGTGCACCAGATGCACGGGCGATATTTCCACCTAACATGCATGCCGCATAAACAAAAGCATACAGTTTATATAGAATAAAGATATATATATTCATCATGTTTCCTGGAAAAGGCAGTCTTATGACAGTGAGTTCCTGGAATTCATTTATGCATTCTCCTCCCAATCACGCATGCTCTGTGATTTGAGTCAGTGGTCTTTGGGGGTCCCCAGTGGTCATTGTAGAGGGGTCCCTCAGTGTCCTCTCCATGAACTCTGAGCCTTTCTTCCATGTATGGTCATGAGTTAGCTCACTGCTCAGTTTGTGGCAGCCTATTGTGATATGTGCGGTTTTAATTAGCTCTTCTGCACCTATCTTGGGTGCTGATGTTCTTAGTTCCCCTTATCTCAATGTCTGCCAATTTCTTCAGGGTGCAACTTAATGATCTTGTTCCAGGTCTGTCGATCTTGTGACAAAGAGATACTATTTCACAGCTTTTTACTGTGGGTTATGGTTTACAGATATTAGGCCGAAACTTTCAAAGGATGTGTAAGTTTTACATTCTGTATCAAGCCTAGGACCTTCACAGTTCCTCTGATTCTTCCCCTTCTTCTTCTGACCTAGCCTGTGCTTCCTGACCAAATCTCCCCCCAAAAAGCATACATGAACTTAATGAAAGAAAGAAATCAGTAAAGAGCCCTGGGAAGCAGAAGAGAAAAGATAGAGATTCAGAGAGATAAATATTGCAGAGGAAAAGGAGATTGGTAAGAAATGGTGCAAGGAGGAAAAAATGGAAAGCCATGTACAGATTTATACTGAAATGGAATGGGGAGATGCAAGGTGGATTGTCAAAAGCTCCATGCACTGGTCTGGCTCTTCTGTTTATCTCAATGATAACTCTCTTACTGATATCAACACTTAGGTCAGTGGTAAATGCCTAGGAGCTCCCCACAGGGAATGTGCAACAGATTAAAATGAGAGTGCAGAACTGGAGGAAAAGGGGCTGGGGAAGAGAAAAGAGAAGAGGAAGAACGGGATCCTGCTGCGTTAGCGGGCATGTGTCCCTGTGTAATACCTGCTCAGTGACATGCTGTTAACTTTCCTCTCTGTCTTCCAGAATGGGAAAGTCCATACCTATGCAACCATGACAACAGCACACAAATACAGATTGTCTGCACAGTAAAATATGCACTTTAAGAGACCAAAAAAGGCCAAAAAATCCCCTATGAGTTTTACAGCATGAATCTCTTCAGTCACTGGATCACCAGTATGAACTCAACCACCACTATAGGTGTGGAAAAACTTCAGAGGTTGATTCACATTTGTTGGGAACATCTAACCATTTTTTGTTATGTCCAAAACAAACAAGTAAACAGAAAAAAGCATGCAGTAATACTAAGCTGTCTTTTCTCTCTAAACTTGGGAAACTATTGATGTTTTTATTGTTGTCGTCATTTCTTCAGACTGGTATAAGCCCTAACATCTGAAATTACTGCATTTATTCATTCATGAGAAAAAGTGACAAAAAAACCCACTAATGCCACTCAGCTTCATTTGAATACTGTCTGGAAAACAAAAGCCAGCTTTCCCAAGACAGGGGAAACACCACAAGTGAGACAATGCAGTTTTCTCTCAGGCTACAGAAGGACATCTGTGAAGTCTCAGCACAGCCTGGCAGTTGTGGCTTTAAGGGCCCAAAAATATTTACTGATTGCTCAAGTCTGCCAGAAACTGGTGTGAAAGTACAGCTCTGCACTAGGGAGAGGTATGTAGAGGCAGTCAAATACACCTCCGAGAGGATTTCTTCTAGGACCTTTCGTGGGAACAGCTTTGCTACTCTGTCTGTAATGAGTTATTATTACTAACCTTTATATTGCTATAGCATCTAGAATCTCCAAGCAAGATCGGGGCCCCAGTAAATTTTTCCATAGCACTCTGAGACAGAATCCCTGCTGCAAACCTCTCTGGCTGAAAGCCTGGCCCATTTCAGTGGAGCCAGGGTACAATCCTGACCCAAGCAGAGAGCAGAAAGCCACACAACACTGTAAGCCTCTAGAGGAGCTTGGCATAGAGTGCAGGAGACTCCAGATTTGCACCCTGATGCATTGCCTTGCAGACCGCTTTCCTCCACAAGACGTAGCTGGTAGGCCTGTGATAGCAGCTCTGCAGAAGGGCAGCACTGGGCAATATGGGTAATTCTCATGTGAACAGAAACACGCAGTCAGGTAGCTAATGTCGTCTGCCCCTGACAGCCTTTCACATCACAAGTGCTTCCCAGCAGGGCAGCTCCTATACCACCACGAACTTCTCCATTATCTCGGTTTCTCCAAGAGCTCACAGAGCTGACATCCCGTTCAAAAGCCTTGCCTAAGGGCTCTGGGGACTTGGTGGTGAGAAAAAGAAACTGGTGATATTTGCAGGAGATCAGCTGCAGATCAGCAGCAAGACTGACCAAAGCCTACTACTTCTCCAGCCCTGGGATGGGAGCAATCTATAGCTGCTTCAGAGGTGTAACACATACTGTCCCCATTCAAAGGGGAGCCTGCCTGTACTAGGCAATATGTAGAGGCTGATGCATCTGCCTGCATAACAGAACAATTATTTTCGCTACTGAACCAGTAGTTTTTATAGCCAAAGACTGTAGATTCGAGCCCTGTTGTCAACGAGCTACCGCAGGGTGCTTTACATTACAGTATCTCTGTACAGTGAGAGTTACCATGGCTTCCGAGATCCTATATTGCTGCTTTTAAATATCACCATGTCAACTGAAACTCTACAAGGAGTTGCTGTGTTTCTCAAGGGACTGGAAGTCCATGCTTTATGGCTCTAATTATGTCTTTTTTCCTGCCACTGGTACATAGTGAAAAGCAAACCAGAAATGGCACCATGCACAAAATCACACTTTTGGATTTTCAAGTCACTGTGATTACTTCTCATGCCTTGTCATCCTTCCAGATAAACAACGCGACATCCTTCTCTGCAAAGTATAGCTAGCACATAGTCATCATTTTTGACTGACTACACGAAGGGCGGATTGTTGTTACTATGACAATATAGTGAAAAAAATGAAAAGGTGACTTCCGAGTCCATGTAAGCCCTCCTCGTTCAGCCCCACATCACTTCACATTTAAGGCACAAGCTTACTCAAAAGAATCACTTCTTTTAAAGCAAGAGAGTGTCTGAAGGGATGTATGGGGCATTACCTGCAAGATCAGGAGATTAAAGCTTGGGAGCTCAAGAAGGGTTTTTCAAAACAGCTTAGCTTTGGTATTACTCTGCTTTTAACGCAGCAGTGATAAGACTCCCATTGTCTACAAAGTGGGAAGTGCTACTATTTCACTTGGTGAAAGAGGATCAGCAGCATGCGATTTAAAAATACCCAGCAGTTTTGAAGTCCTTTGGTACCACAAAAACATGTTTTACCACTTCTTACACAGCCAGCAGGTCAGAAAATGTAGATTTGGGAGGGCTGCCTTATTTAATCATGAAAGCTCAGAGTCTCACTAAAACACCTGTACCAAGATGACAGGACAGTGTGCTGACCTTTGACTACTGAGACATCAGAATATCCTGAGGGCCAGCGACTGTAATGGGGGACTGTGGCAGCTCGCAGCAGCTTGTCCTCTTTTTTCCTCAGCCTTCCCTAGGCTAATGCCTGTTGCTGTGCTCCAGGAAAAAAAAAAAATCTGTACAGGAACAGTGTGTGTTGTTATGTTTTGTCCTTTACGATCTACTTGGGTAGAGACAGACTAAATGAAAAGCTTGGAAACAAACGTCCTCTGTGTCCTTGTAGGTTAAAGTGTTTACTCTAGTTCTCCAGCCCAGCAACTTCCTGGGCTGAACCAACTCTACCCATTGCTGAGCTTCTAGAAAAAGAGATGCAGAAAAACTAGGAAAGAGCAGCAGAGCGCTGTGAGCAGCAAGTGATTTTATACTGTAGCCAACAGCAGGGATAGCGGAAGACTTTTAACGGCAGTGTGGTAAAGAGAAGATCAAACAGAAATTGATGGGAACAATCTTCTATTCCCAGCTCTGCATCCTGCTACACAAAGATGGGAAACCTTGATCAGCATAAAAAGATGTAATAACTGGAGGAGGTTCTGCTCCTGGAAAAGCTTCAAGCAACTGACTTAGGTGGAAAAAAAAAAAATAAAAGCAGCCTATTTGTTTTGAGATGTTAATTAATCTATCCAGTTTCTGTTGAAGATGAAAGACAAAATTCTGGTCCAGAAAAGTTGGTGGATAAGAAAGATCATCAGAGCAAAGGAACTACAAGACTGGGGCAATTATTTTAAGCCACAAATTTGGAGGGGGGGGACGGGGGGAAGGGGACACGACACAGCCCAAACCATAAGACCAGTTTGCATATGGCAAAGGTACACTTTTTGCTCACCACCACAGGCCCAACTGTACCTTCTGCATTTGCTTGCTGGATGGCAAGCACACACAAAGGAGAAAAACACAGAAGACAGCAAGGGATCACAAGGAGTCCACCAGAAGCATGTGCTTCCCTTCTGAGCTCAAAAATGCCAGAGAGACTGCATCTGCTGGTACAGCACCAATGTTGGAGATCAGTTCACAGTTACAGTTAGGGATGTTCTGGAAGGTGCAAATGACTCATTTATGCCTGCCTTCTTCACAAGGGATGAACATAGGCACACAGTAATCCCACACCTGCAAGCAGCCCTAACAGATGCAACAGAGCTTCTTTACAGGCACCCAGGTCCACCCATACCAATAGATTTGAAAGAGCATAGCCTCAACAGACAGTTCTGGATAACATGCTCCACAGCCTCAAAAACATAAAGGCCACCACAGAAGGTGGTCCATAAGCTTGGACCAAATGATATCCATGCCCTGTTGCTGCCACAGAAGTTACTTCTGGGTACCTCAAATTCCTGAGTCTAAGGTTGGCTTTCTTTATGCTGTTTTCACCGTGCCGTTTCCAACTGCCAAATCAGCCCTTACAGTTTTTTATTTGTTTGCTTAAAATGAAATGAGCCTAAGGCTGTGCTTGGTTTCTGCATATTTTATTTGATCATGCTGTACTTCAGGTATTACATCCCGTCAACGACATCAGGCCTCGGCAGCTCTGCTGGAGCTCTAGCACACAGAGAGGACAGATTCATCGCCTCATGTATTTTCAAAGGAATTTTTCCTCTCCTTTCACTGAGAATTATGCAGGAAGCTCAAGCAGAACCTTCATACATTCTGCAGAGACCTTTAATTATAAGTTTCGAGGATGTATCCAGGTACTATATTGTATATCCAAAGACAAAGTAAGAGAACTTGATAGCCCTTTGCCCTCCCACTTATACAATATCACTTTGAGTACTTAAACTAACACTGTATGCCTGCCCTTAAAGGACTGCTCCATCTTTAACCATAAGGTGTGCGCGTTCCCAGTCTCATCTATGCAAGCCTCTTGTTCTCACCCTAAACATAGTGCTGTGTAGCTTTCGTCATTAAATTAATTAGGCATTCTACACAGGTGATATGGGATCCTTTTAGCTTGTTCCCAATGGGAAGAAAGAAAAGTTAACTCCACACAATATGAGGTAAAGTAAGAGACCGAATCTGGTTTGATCCATTCCCGTATGAAAGAGCATTCTAGAACAAGGTCACTTCGAACTTATTTTTAAGGCTAAATCCTGATCCTGCCTTGCAGGGCATATGGACAAAAGAAAATAGCAAATGAAGTGACCTTTTACTTTGGCATCTCTCAGCAACAGGTCTGACTGGCAATACCACAACACCAACTTTGTGCATAAACTCTGATGGCAAGCTGAAAATCCACCTATTTCAGAAAGGTGACCGTGGAGAAGGACTGGGAAGCTGTAGAGCACAATGACAGCAGCAACCTGCAGGTTCAAGGGGATCAAGCCAGAAGGGTATATCACCCCTTGCTACCTAAACAGCCTTCTGAACGAAAAGCATGTGATCTAGCTGGTGATGAACAACTTGTTCTCAGTTTTACTATCCTAGATGCTACTGCTACACAGTGAAGACTGGCTTTATAAAACATGTCACTTAGAAATATGACTTTTGCCTACATGGCCAGGCTAGCATAAGTTCTTATATGGATCCAGCTGCGCTGATACATACACTTTTATTCCATTAGTTTGTGTTTCCCTAAGGTATGCAGATTACAAGTATAGATAAATTAATTAGACTGGGATATTGCCAGATATCTGGGATACTGCCAAAACTATCCTGTGACAAAACTAAGAGCTAAAAACACCAGAGGAAAGAAAGGCAAAGTGACACGCCCAAGGTTATAGAGTAGTTTGGTGGCAGAAGGAGGAAAAGGCTTGAATTCACAAGACTCTGCCCATCACTGTCAGAGCCCAGCACCGACTTCTTTTTTTTTTTGTCAGACCAAATTCTTTCAGATAGTCCACACATGGAGGGTATAATGTTTACTTGCTTGAAGATGTTACAGGGGATTTCTGATTTAGTGGATTGATGCAAAATATACTGAAAACATAATGCAGATCTAAGTTACACTTAGCAAAATATAGCAATTGTGATACATGGTTCAATCACGGTACCAACACTGCTGGACTCTGTAATATGCTGACAGTAATGACACTGGGCATCCCCAATCTACAGGAAGGAACATATGGGTTGAAGCCAGATCAAATCTGTTGTTAACTTATGAATTATTTTGCTAGTTGTCTAGGTTTTATCCTACATGTTGGACTGAGCCACAGATTCATTCCCCCTACACTGGTCTAGCTAACTCAGAGAGACAGTCGCACTCATTTAATGAGCTCAGGGAGAAACACTGACACCACCAGTTGATCCACTCAATTGTAACTAAAACAAAAGCCGCCCTACTCCCACCCCCATCCCCTTTGTGTTGAGATGAAGTCACCCTTCTTTGCCACAGCTGTGGTCAGTCACACCCTGAATTATTGCCTGACCTTCAGGGCCACATTGCCCTTGCCCAGTTTCACTGAGTCTTAGAATCACAGAATCATTTAAGTTGGAAAAAACCTTTAAGATCATCAGTTCCAACTATTAACCTAATACTGCCATCCCACCACTAAACCATGGCCCTAAGCACCTTTTCTACCTGTCTTTTAAATACCTCCAGGGATGGGGACTCCACCACTTCCCTGGGCAGCATGTTCCAATGCTTGACAACACTTTTGGTGAAAAATTTTTTCCTAACATCCAACCAAAACCTGCCCTGGCGCACCTTGAGGCCATTTCCCCTTGTCCTATTGCTTGTTACCTGGGAGAAGGAACTGACCCCCACCTCACTACAACTTCCTTTCAGGCTAAGGGGAGACCTTATTGCCCTCTTCTTCCATTGTAGGGGTTTACTGGTCAGTCACAATCACATATTGCCATCTCATTGTTAAGGCTCTGCCCCAGAACAAAGATTTGCCTCAGTCCTAGTCTTCAGGGCTTTCCCAGTATGATGTGCTGGATGAGGTGGGATTCTGACATGGGCAGAGATCAGGAACACTTTCCTCCACTTCAGGCAGCATGGGTAGTTTGGGTAGTGCTTACAGACTGAATTGTTACAATAACAGATCACAAAAAACATGTTCTGGATGAAGTTATTCTCAGACTATAGGTACATTTATCCTCCTTTTGAGCCCAACAGCCCTTACCTCTCTCTCCGTAAAACAGACAGAGCTAAAGCCTATGGCAGTTACCTTCACTTAATCACTAGATCATACAGCTTGTGAAGAGGAATGAGTCAACAAATCACAGACACAGCCAGGGCCAAGAAACAGAAATAGTTTTAAATGTCAAAGCAGACTTCCAATAAGCTCCTGGTAGCTGGGGTGAAGAAAGCTGAAATTCTGGGAGGAGGGACAGACAATACCTGCAGCTTTCAAGCAAAGCGATAGGGAGGTCAAAATACAGTGGAAAATGAGAGAAGACATCAAGAACAACTGTGGGGGAGACAAAGGTCTAGGGACAAAGAAAAACAAAGAAAAGCTGTCCCTCAGCTTTTCCAGTTTCCAGTCAAGTGAGAAACTGTGCTTCAGCCTTGGAGGCAGCAACAGTCACTTTGGCAGCAAACAGCAGAGGAGCTAATATTAAAGTACTCCAAATAAAGCCAAACTTTCAAGAGTGCTTTGCAAGATCACACAGACACAATAGCACTATTGCTCACATACATTAAAGTAATCAGAGATCTTAGAATAATTTCTGTAGGCCAAAGAGCTGAGCTTAGGAGAAACCAAACAGCAAGAATTTATAGAAGACACCTAAAAAAAATTCCACTGCAGGATGCAGAAGTGACATTAAATCCAATGTATTACTATCACCAAATATATTAACAGCTAAAAGCACCAATACAATAGTTTTCTTTTAGAGTAAACCCAATTCATATACTAGATTCAGATTTATTGAGTTAATTCAGACATATATCCTCCTTTGTGTCAAATACAGATCTATACTTACGTTTCACTTTACGTGGTGGTGTCAGATGAAGAGCAAAGTTCTCAGATTAGTCCAGTCATCTGAAACTCCACAGCAGATGCAGAGCTGGCTAGGAAGCAGAGTCACATACTTTAGAGACTGAGGAGCTTTTTCTTTATGAGAACTTTGGTCTCAGCACTAGCACAGATCTTATACTGTGTCATGCAGTAGGGTGAGAGCTATTTGGCATTTTCTCCTGCCGCTGGGATAACTACAAACTCCTTGTAATACTTGCAATCTAGTGACACTTCTGAAATCATCCCATCCATTGTTATTGTTGAATTTCCAGCACAAAAAAAAAGGAGAGAAGATTTAAGAACAGTTCAGCACTCCCAGATTTCACTAAAATTAGCAGCTGTATGGTGCTCTCTTTAAAGTAAAGGAGAGGAACACTCAGCTGTTTCACATCATGACAGCTGACCACCAGCAAGATCAGAAGCTTAACTTATTTATAATGCAAGGCAGCCTGAGAGGAGGTAAAAAAATCATATGAAATAGGGTTTCAACAGTTCTGTTACTCACAGTACTGTTTATCCCAAAGTACACATCAACAAATAAGAGTTTCAGTGGAAGGTCTGATGAGCCTCGTTATCTGGATAACTCTAGGCACAAAGAGCTCTGCTAGAGGTACCCAATTCCTTAAGGGCTCCATTTGTTTGGTTTTGAGTTGAAATGACCTGAAATTAATTTCCTTTTTACATTATTGAAAAACTTCATTCTGTTTTCCAAGAGGAAATGCTACCGGTTTGGGAATGAGACTCTGCATCTTCCAGGCATAACAAAACGATGAGCTGTTGCCTTTGGGAACTGAGCACATCTCAACCTCCATGTCCATCCCCACCCCCTTTTGCTCACAGTTCCATGGGGAAGCTTCAGACATGCTCACAATAGGATAAAATGTTTTTCCTCCCACCTTCTACTTTTAATTCATTAATTCCATTTGACTAATTTTGTTTCATGTGGTTTATTCATTTCACTCCTGACACTCCTTGTTGGGTAAATTTCTTCCAAAAGTAAAGCATTAGCAGTGTTTCTTCAGGAAGGTGAAATTTTATCTGCTATTGCAGCAGTTCCCAGATCCTACTGCTCAAAACCAGGCAGTGGTATTTTTATTAACAAAATCAAAACTCAATTGGAAAGTTAGCCATTCCATTAACAGAAATTAGAACAACATGATTTTGGCATAACTAGAACAGAACGGTGGCTAAAAAGCTTATCTATATAAAGAGTGGGAATGTTATGGAATTACATCGTTGCCATTACAGAGTTGAATTTCACACTATGTTGGCTGCTGCATCCAGAGATTAACTATTTTCTCATTTCATGTATTTTACACAGACTCAAGCTGCACCTCTTAGGGGTTTTACAAGGAAATATAAGAAACCTTTATTTCAAGTTTATTAGAAAATATGAATAAACCTACTTATAAATGCAACTAGAAATAATAGCAGTTCCTGAGAGCTGGACATGACTAACATTCTTGATCAAGAAGTAGAACTTAAATTCTTCTTGATACCTGAGATAGATAGACCTAAATCGCAGGATGTGAAAACAGCATGTAAAACCAAGTGGATGAAAGTAAAGGGAGAATGACCATGAGACGAGGTAGGACAAAAGCAGCATCCCAGTAGCAGATGACATTCACATACAATACACCATCCACTATTTTCCTTCAAACTGTCCCAATAATACCCACAAAGATGGCTACAGCAGAAACTCAAGATTAGAAACACATGTCCCATTGCCTTCCTGACTTTGAACACCAAAATGTGCAGGCATGGCATAAACATTTTTCCCTGCCCTCTTCTTATAGAGTCTGCATTGAAGTGTCACCTTCTGTGGACTGGGTAATGGACATGGCATTGCTGCATCAATCAGCATGACACCCTGTAGGTTAATGTGTAGGAACTCCCAGGTTTAGCCCTCCCTGGTTCATTTCCTGATGTCAATATACAAAAGAGCCATCTCATTGCATCTAAAGTTGGGTTGCTCCATGAGTGGATGAACGACAAAAAACCCTGAGCTGGGTCTGAACTTAGCCTCACAATTCTGAAATTCTTTTGGGCTTCCAAAACTATCATCTGATAGATTTAGATCTATAACTTTCCTGGATGGCTTCAATAATAGCTATCCGGAGATACTGAGTCCAATTCTAATGCTTTATGTGAGGGCAAACAGTTAAAGCAACTTTTTTTTGTTAGGTTGATTGTAGCTTTTAACATTGTAGAGGCATGTCACGCTTAAATACATTTGCAAGGTCTACTTTAATGTATGTAGCTCAGAGATGATGTGTTAAAACATCATCAGTGTGAAAATAATTATTACTTATGAATTAAGATTGGATGATTTTGACATCAGGGAGAAAAATACAATCAAAATAGAAATTCTAGTTCCAAATTCTGTTATATGATTATGATCTCTGAGGTCACAATGTCCCTTCCCAGAATCATTGCTTTCCACTCTCATCTGGAGGGAAAAATAATTGATTTATGGTACATGATCAATAAGGCTCCACCATATAGGCTATTTTATATTGTGAGTACTTAGCAAACCTATAGGGCAACTTTGTGCTCAGCAGTGAAACTGTCTCTGCACATCCATGCAAAATAGCGCAATTATCTTAGGAGGCAAAGGCAAACTGTCAGGTAAAGCAAGGGAGCTGCTATTAGTCTTTATGATAGAAAAACACTTCCCTCCACCAGTACATTTGATTTTTCAATTAAGATTGGAAATTCCTCCTTGGAAACCACTGCTGCCAGTAATCCTTTTAATTAAGCAGTATCCAGAATCCCATAATTTCTGTGTTCTGCCCCTTAAATCAACTGAGCACTTATGTATTGCGTTTCTTTCACAACATTTTCACTTTCTGGGCTGGTGCTTCAAAAGGATTAATACATGAGGAGCACTACCCTAAGAAAAAGGACAGATAATGCTTTAAGTCAGTGTTCAGGCCACAGCATGGAATGAATATGGCATCCACTGTGTCAATGGAGATCTGCATTTTAACTGTATGTAAGAGAAGTATATGTGTTATTTCAATGCGAGATCTTGTTACTGATTTTATTAGGATCATTTTGCAGGTTTTCAGAGGGGATGGCTCTTTTTCCAGTATTACTATTCAGTGCCTTCTGGTAGCTGATAGAGGGAGCTGTTATCACAAAATGTCAAATGCCAATAATGCAGGGACACTGTCCATTGTCTCTCTCACTCACTTCCACTCCAGGACAGAGGTGGATTCAAGTTCAGTGCCCAGCCGGGACTGGGAGGTGCAGGAAATACTGAAGGTAGTTGCGGGGAAGGCAGCGGTGAGATTCGCATGATGAGAGATATATTTTTTTTCAGTGAAGTGGAGCAGGCTGAAGTGATGCTCAGAAACCATGAGAAGCATCTTGTCTAACTAGTGTGGCTGTGAAAATGGTGTAATGAGGTATTTGGGAATGAAACTGAATAGCAGTTGGATAAAAAAAAAATAATCGGCATGTCTATCATCTATCAGAGGCCTAAGAGAGAGCTGCACAAGACACGTGTCATATGCATCAGAAATGGCCAGATATGGAAATGCACACTCACATAAGACAGTGCAAAGAGATGCTGGAGTAGCGAGTTGTAGGGAGTAGCTGAGCAGCTGCAAATTGGAAAGCTGAGAATGGGGCAGGGCCCCATAGCACCTAGAAATCCAATAGTCCCTGAGACACCAGTAGTTGCCAGTGTGACAGAGCCCAGCCACGGACAGCAACCTATGATGGTAAATAAAATCCCGAGACAACTTAACCATTTAGGGACTCAGCTGAGTCAGGGAGGAATACATAAAGTCCCCATACCTGCAGTTCACACTGGACCACACTGCTTGTGGCTGGGGACCCTCGGCTGTGGGCTTGAAAGCCCGCCTGCCGCTTTGGCGTCGGTTTACAACGTTCCTGGTATCCAGCGTTACTTCCACTGGTTTAGGTGTAATCTCTTACTTGCCCAGATTACTATTTCCATCTCAGGTGTTAAAGATAAGAAGCTGCCTCATCTCCTCCTTCTCCCCCTCCAAGATATCCTCATTGTTGTTTTGAGGTGTTATTAAAAATACAGAGGGGAAGTTCCACTTTCAGAGTTACGGTTTGAGGCTGTCTGCAGTCTTGGGAGGAAATAATTGACTTAATTACATGCTGATTTTTTAAGGCTTCCAGCACAGACATGAGAGCTGGGAATTTACTTTATCTCCTCAAAGTCAGACAGAAACAGCAGCATAATCCCATGACTCCAAAATCTGGGACTATATACGCCAAATTTAGGCCTGACCCTTGGGATATAGGCATGGCTCAGGATTCAGGTTTTCACAAACTGTCTTATAGCAAATGCACAATTAAAGAAAGCAGGGGATAAAGGATGAGCTTTGCACAGAGGTAGCTCAATGAGGAAAGTGTAAATTGCTGCTCTGCCAGGAATTTCAAAGTGGCAAGGGTGTCATCATTCATTCACTAGCCAAAGGAAATGGCCAAAAGCGGACAAACATCATCATCCCATTACTCTGCCAAGACTGTGACTCAAAACAGATAATGAGCTATTTGGTGAGGGAGGGAATATCTTTATTAATATTGAAGAAATTACACTAACACCTCTGTTAGAATTCACCCGATGGGCAATGACCAGACATATCTACAGTGATTAAAAGATTTCATTCATATCTAATGATCACACGGAGTAATAATCTCATTGTAAAAGGCAATCAGACACTTGTTCGCTCTTCTTATCTTTTCTCCACATTTGTAGTTACTCAGAAAGGATCTGCCTTTGATCATCTTTTCTTGTGCTGCCCTTTAAGTCATTTCATTAAAAGCGCCAGAGTTTCCTGGATTAATGGTCATTTGTCATTTCCCCAAATCAATCTGGCCTCCAGTCTGTTGAGACCTTACAAACATTTCCTCAAATGTTTTCCAGAATTACAGTGGTTACAATGCTGTGCTCAGATGAAAAGGTTTAATTTGAAAAAAAAAGAAAAAGAAACTGCCAGAACAGCTTTTTTTTTTAAGATATAGAAATCTTAATTGAATTGTTAATTTTAAAAAAGAAAGAAGAACATTGATTTACTTTAGTTTTATCCATATCTCCAAGAAATCTTCATTAGTTCAACTTTTTAACCTGATTATTTCTCTTGAATTGCCTCCAGAGCATGGGTTCAGCCCATCTGTTACTGTTGAGCTCCTTACTACCTCTATTTCACTTATCTGTCTACCACATCTGCTCTTCAGGCTCAAGCCTGACCTGTAGTCTTTTTGAAAGAGCACGGCATTTCAATAAAATAAGTGCCATGCTAAGACCACTTTCTGCATGGGGAAGGTGCCACCTCCATTGTGTCAGGGAAGCACAGCCGTTCTGGTTGTTCATAAAGGAAATTCACTCTTTCATGTCAGTGGAGGGCTGAAGTTCAGTGGCTGAGCTTTTCTTCAGCATTCAGATTTATCTGGGAGCTGGTATTACTCCCATCCTAATGATGAAGGTGTATTTCAGTATTTAGCAGAGATATGCTTGTTTTGTTTTTTGGTTTTTTGGGTTTTTTCTCCAGACAGAATCAACTTTCCAGTTCTTCAGTGGCACAAGATGGGGAGAGTCCTCATCTATGCCAAGACTGCTTCCATTGCGACTCCAGCACATTTGCTAAGAGATATAACAAATTTAACACAAACATTCACATGGAGATCTCATACCGTTTTCAACCAAGCCATGCATCCCCATCCAGCAGGTGCAATTTGCTCCACTTTTATAGTGATGATATGGAGAAGAAATGACACTAAGCATTCACTAATTGTGTCTTAGCTCTTGGGTACATAGCACAAGACATATGTGACCAGATTTTCACAGTGCTTTTCAGGCAGGTAATTTCCTTGCACATGGATTTGCAGAGCTGTTAATGTGTTAGTCATTAAGGTAACACCAGAGAGCTAACTGAGGCTCTCTAAATGTTAATGGCAGAGCTGCTAGACTGTGACTGGTATCAACTAAGAGTCTTAGTAGACCTTTTTCCTAAGCAACTGAGGTCTAGGCAGAGACATATGCTGGGCCATCCACCACTCAGCTGAAGCCCCTGCAAACGAGAGGTATTTCTCATCTCTCCAGCTCAAGTATAGTTTGTTGTGTAGTTTGGGCAGGGTGGGTGAAGATGTAGCTTTGGTTTGCAGCTGGAGATCACAACAGATGATTCCTGCCCCCAGTGGGGTAAAAGCGAGCAAGCAGTAGTGGGATGTTACAGTTTGCCCTGCCACCGGCAGTCCTCTGGTGAGGCTGTGACAGAGAGGAGCCCATACACCCATCACATTCAGTGTAAACTGACCCTGTTGAAAAGCGAGGCTGTCAGGGTTTGCTCAGGGTCAGTCTCAGCATTGTGCAAGCCACAGCACTACATTCTGGTCATCTAATTAGATACCTGCATCAAAGACAATTACAATTTGTAAATGTGATTGTGTTGCTTTGATTTTTACTTTTTAATAGTAATTCACTTAAGTGACTCCCATCCAATTGATAGGTATATACGGGTCACGTTTCATTCAATTCGTGCAGTTCAGTTCAATCAACATTCAATTCTCTTCAATGAAACCTTCCAGAAGTAGGCTTGACAGCACCTGTGAGATGAAATTGTCATAATAAATGCCAGCCTTTTTGAAAGAGATCTGAAATGCCTGAGTGGCAAGACAGAAGGCAGCAGAGAGCTGAGGAATCAAACCTCATAACGGCCCTTCTTAAACCCACAGTGATGTAGCTACCAAGAATCTTAGTGAAACAATAAATACTATTCTACATAGACCCAAAAATACAAGGGATCCGAGGAAATGTTTCTCCCAGCTCAGCGGGCATTTCCCAGGACTTGTTGGTTTTATTACCTCATCTGTGCCTTTAGCTGTCAGCAAAGTAGGGCTGAAAGCTCCCCATTTAAAGCAGGCCATAGCAAACAGAGATTTACTGTCTATCCTAAGCTTGTATAAATTTACTGTGGGCAAAAGCTCAACAAAAGCTTATAAAAGAGGTACCTGTGGCTTCCAAATTAAGCCCATTTTCTCTAATTAGCCTCCTTTTTTCACAGTTTTCCTTTTTCCTCCACTCTTAAAAAAGAAAAAAAAAAAAAAGCTACAGTAATACAGTGAAGGCCATAAAATCCATGTGCTTATACTGAGCAGGGACTTGACACGCTAAAATTTTGCTGGAAGAGAAGTACTACTTCTAGCTCAACTGCAAAACGGACAAGGAAAACCAAGCATTCTGGTTGACTCGGATGTGGTTGTGAGAAACCTTATACATTTGCCTGGCATTAATTTCCATCGGTTACATTCCAAAAGAGTCGGTCCTCTCCTTGCAAGTTAATTCCCAGCATAATTGTTCATTGTTTACAAGCCAGTTTCTGTAACCGCCTCCCACTGGCAGAGCAAAACCTCATTTCATCTTTTCATCTGATAGAAGTCTCACTGAAAGCTACTAGCACAGAACTAGTTTATGGTAAATGCTGTCCTTGTCTTTAGATTATCATTGCAAAGAGCAAGGACAGGCAATTTGTTTGTTAATGTTAAGCAACTGCAAATAAAAGACTTCTTCCCTTGGACTAGTTTGTAACAGAGGAGCTCTGAGCTAATTATTTTAATAAGTAGCTTAGGAGGAGTGAATGGGTCTAGTAATTAGAAATGGGCTACAGAGCAAAGAACGTGGTGCTCGTGTGCCCTGTGCTGGGCTCAGCATGAAACCTTGACTCTCCAAAAGCCCAGTTCACTTAGGCTAGCTTCAAGCTCTCTCTACAGCATCGGGAGAGCTGTGTACAGAGACTGCAAGCTGAAAATCCTCAGCTAACTTTGGCGCTCCAGCTGGATGCGCCTGGTCCCAAGAGCATCTCAGCCTCTCCCAGCTCTCTGTCACAGAGGCATCCGATAGCTGCTGCAGCTTCCCTTGGGAGCATGAAGTATAAGTTGGACAGAAACACACAGCCTGTGCCAAGAAACAGAACTATCCCCTCCTTTATTTTCAGCAACTTAACTTTTCAACCAGTTCTCCTGGAAGACAGCGATATCCAGGGATCAGAATGCTGGGGGGCGGGAAAGCAATTCTCTCTCCTAAGATGTGAACACTCAAAGCCAAGGAGTTTGCAGTTTCTAAATGGGCAGCCCCATTTTCATATCCAGATTAAAGGAGCTAATCAAAAGTGCTTCAGATCTACACAGTGGCCTAAGTGCTGCACTGGGAATTAACCCTTTATTTTATTTACCTGGGCAGGAGGCATGCTTCTCTGGAGACAGTAGGCCAGGGCCTTAGGCAGATCCTGATCCTAGGTAAGGATTTATTAGGGAAAGTTTCCCTTTGTCCTTTTGGTGGGCAAATTTGTATATGCTGAAATGAAAAATTGCCTTGTGTTGGGCATGCATTGTTGTCTGCCACAAAAGAAGAGTGAACATGGCACATGGCACCAGGACCTATTTGCAAATCTGTTCTCAACAGCAGCTCTGCTATCTGGAAAGGTTAACAGCCCCTTACCTACCCTCCTGCTCCCTATCAGGGCAGCCACTGCTGCTCCCTGCTGTGGATTACCTACCTTCAGGTCTTCCAGCTGAGCCACTCACATGAGATGAGCACTCCCTGGCCTGTCTCAGTCCAAGTCAATAGTGCAGCTGAGCAGTCTGAAGAGCCATGCTTTGCTAACCATATTTCTCTTGGTTGAAACAGGGCAGGGGATACAGTGATGTCCAGGTGGGATAAGGCATTGAACAGGGTAGACTGTGACCTCTGTGTACAGCATCTGCAGCCCGAGGAAGCTACCCAAACACACCCTTATTCAACTTAGGTGCATTTGTCCCCACAAAGGAGTGAAAAAGTACTGTGCTTCCAAATAGTCCTGTACCCCAACTTAACTGCAAGAGGGGAAAAATAAGTCCAACCACAAGGACAGGTAGCTGAATCACTCACAACTTACAGCCTGCAGGGGTGAGCCTGGATAACCAGGGAGGCTCTTTCTGCTCTTAATACACATTGATCTATTCACTGCATGTTGAAAACCTTCAGGCTTTTATTCTGTACCAACAAACAATGCAGTCATTTAGGTTGTACCAGATATTTACCCCCTTATGTCTCTCTTCAGAGACATGAATAGTGTTATGAATACAGAGAAAATATCTGTGAAAAACAAAGGGTCTCACAGTCAGTGAAACCCAAACCAAACTTAATAGAGCAGGCCCAGAAAATCTACAGCAACCAATTCTCCATCAAGGTGTCGTACGGAGGCAACATGCATGTAATACAGTATTTTGAGTTGGCTTCGTTTTAGCAAAGAGAGTTATTATCAAATTACTTTGAAATGTTTACACTGAAGATGAGTGCTCTCTCTATTTATTTGTTGTCTGCAAAATATGGTCATCTTTTCTCTTCATGCAGAGATCTTGGTTTGTACCTGCATCCAAAGCTAACAATGCTGACCCAAAAATAATTCAGTGAAGCTGCTTAACAGGACAATAACAATGAATTCCTTCAAAATAGGTGGAGAAATTAAGGACTAGTAAGCCACAGAAATGATGGATCAGACAGGGTTTTAGTGATCACCTAGTAATTGCTAAGCCTAATTTAAATACAGGAAGAATATCACGTTTCATCAGCTTCAATCTTCAGATTTAAGAGCTTCTCAAATCCTCATTTATACCTGAAGTGTCACTGGCACATACATTAAAGCTGACAAAATTAATTTACTGCAGCAAGCTATTCAAGTTCATCTCCTTATTTTCCCCAATCATGTTAATTTTCCTTCAGTGTTCTTTGTTTATAAAAAAGAAACAAACAAGCACTTTGTGTTCATTAGTCTGAAGTTCTACAATCATTTATGTGCATTTAGGGTCTGCACTTGTGAGCATTGCTGGCATTCAGTCTAACTGTACTTTAAAATCCCCAGCATATCTCATCGTCAGGACACTGCCCCTCTGAATCTCACTAAAAAAACTCCCCTGTAAAACAACCTGTCCTCCATAAACACATTTCCTAAAAGGGTGCTCAAAGTCTCCTGAAACATGCAGCCATACAAAGTTTAAATAGTAATTAAAATTTAAAAATAAATGAGAGCTTTTCCCAAGGCTCCCAGGCATTAATGTTTGGGAAAAGTGTTTCCCACACTCCCTCAACCATGAGAAGAAACCCTGGGGGAGATGACCCCCACCTTTTCCAGCATACTCACTTTAATCCTGATGTTCTCCCTAAGAAAATAGGATCTTCCTCCACTTGTGTCTGGGGAAGGGGAGATAGCAGGGCTTTACCTTATTATTACCTTGATTCTTTGGTATCTGACAAGACACCTGCTCCAAAGAAAACTCAACACTGGTCTCCTCCCTCTGCTTGGGCCCCAGGTCTCATGAAACCAGTATCCTAAGGCATCTGCCACCTTGCTCAAATGTGTCTGAAATTGGCCAGCTTGGACAGATGTTCTTGGGGGAGGGCAGAAGGGAGTCAGACAAAGAATTTCATACCAGCCTCATAGCCTCAACACACAGGCTTAAAAAAAAAAGTCTTCTTCAGCCTCC
>NW_009269997.1:711873-729322 GCF_000687185.1 Egretta garzetta
TCTTCAGAGAGCCTGTCAGAGAGGTCAGACCATCGCATCCCAGCAGACATCCTAAGAAAAGCAAAGAAACCTTTAAAATAGTGTCAATTCATCACCAAGTCTCAACCTCCCTGACTAGAACCACTACAGCACCTTACAACAGCTGAAATACTGACTGAGTCCCTCACAGTTGTTAATTAGTTGCCCTCTGTTGATTTATACTTGCTGTCATCTGCTCCAGTCTAGCCGTATTTTCAGTGCTCCTAAGAACACACTCCTGGTAAAAAGCTTTGGAATAACACAACGCTTTTTCATTCAGCTATCATATCTGCAAGTATAAACCCCAATGTTTCTGCACCAGCACCCATGAGCACCCCACGGCCATCCCTGGCATCCCAGCACCACCTCAGTCCCTTTGCAGGAGGCTACTCACTTTTTTCCATTCCCTTCTCCCTGTACCCCCACTTTTGCCCAAACTCACCTGGCTCCTGCAGGGAGCATTGCTCATCTCTTCTGTGTCTTTCTTTGGCTTTTTCTTCCTTTAGGGGAGGGGCAGTTGGGAAGCCAGCAATCAGATGGACTTGAAAATGGGTCATTGTTGGAATTTTTCACCCTCAAAGATCTGTAAAGTAGGTTAAACCTTTTTTTTTACATCCTGGTTGTTGTACTTCTGCATGCATGAAAGCCTACAGGGGACCTGAATAGCAGGCATCTGTACCACCCATACCTCATGCCAGCATTGCTTTGAGCATGGGCCTAACTCTAAAGCCTTACACTACATTGTGTCCTATTAACCATGCCCATCAATCCCTATGGTTCAAAGCACTGGTGCATTCCATCTTCTCTATCACCTCTCTGCTGTATCTCCTCCATCACTGAGCATGGCTTTCCAAAATATTCATTCCTGTCTCAAGCCTGAGCTTGCCCCTTCCCCTCACTTCACAAGCTTCACTGAGACCTCTCTCTGTCACACATGTCACCTGACGGCAGTGTACAGGGGCACACCTGCACTGTTACATGCTGAGGGGCTGCTTTGGCCTTCCGCATGATTCCTAATCACGTGGAAGAACACCAAGGACACAGTTTACTTGCAAAAATGGTGCTAGTACAGGCCAGTACATTTCATTCACAAGGATAAAAAACCCAACAAAACCCAACCAGAAACCAACTAATAAACACAAAAGAAAAGGAACTTTTCCCACTTCCTGCTGTCTCAGGAACCAAAGCCCATTATGTTCAGTAGATCTAGCTACACATCTAAAGATAAGCACCAACAGAACTGATTATAAATTCAGCACCCTGAAGAGTTGAGATCATTTCACACGTGCTGTTTGTTTCCTGTTATACTGAGGAATTTACAGTGGCTGCTGGCCACTATAAATATTGAACTGGCAAGAGGTGTTTCTCATATATTTTACTGCAATATTCACTGCTGCATTTTTGTCCTAAGAGTAATTTGATTTGTTGTAATTGATTTGAGTGGGTTTTCATTCCTAATTAACTGTTGTTATGATGGAATGATGCAATCCTTGTTCACAAACCAGAGCTGGAACAGGGTAATAACAGGAGTATGGAGGAGAGCCTTACCTACCAGGAAGGCCAAGCAATCAGCTGGGAAGCCAATTAGCCATGGTGTTGATTGGCACTGCTCATATTAGTGATGTGAGTAGACATGCTCAATCTTGCCACACTTGTAGTCAGAAGCCTGCAAAATTCATTTATTTTAAGACTTATTAGAAAGGACATACATCAAGAAGAACTCCTGAGTGATATTCTGGCAGACTTTGCCTTTTGCTGGTGCTTGCACAAATCTGCCCATCACTAGTTCAGGTAGTGAGGCCATGGAGCTCTACAAACATACACGTGCTGCCGTCTCTGCAAAATCCTCTGCTTGCAGTTAGAGCCTCCATCTACACAAGGGCACATGTATGGCAGAAGGAAAGACAGGGCTTGCAGAGGAAAAGAACATCCCAGCTGCCCCAAAGCCAGTCTTGATTTACTTTTGGATGCTGGAGGCCAGGGGCAAATGCTGAAATGCAGGCTAGAAGCAAGAGCATCTCTCACTATTACTCTATTTGTCAGGCCAATGCATTAACCTTTGTTAAGTGGAATGCATGCTGTTATTCCTCTGCTTGCTTATTTTCACGAGACCATTGAGAGGGTTTAAAATTTCTTAGCTGGAATCCTTTTCAGTTGCTAGCCTTGATTTTGGGAGGGGACTGAAACCAGGAGTCTCATGAATTCTTCAAGAAAACATGAATCCTGAGGCTCATTTCGGAGATGCCTTTTGAGAAAATCATTATACGAGTCAGAAGGTTTCCGTCAGCCCAGGCTGGAGTTGAAAAGCCTTTATTGACAGCGCACTAACACTCTCCCCTGCTTTTGCAATACTGTTGCAGCTGCTACAGTACTGATACAAGGCATGTTCTGCTAGTCTTGTCTTGGTATTTCTACCTCAACCAGATAAGAATAAGAAATACAAAAGCACCTACAGGTATCACTTGAATAACTAAAGTAGGTGTTACTGCTCACAAATAGAACCTAGTATCCCCTGAATTTTTCTTTCTTTTTTTTTTTTTCATGGAGAAACCAGGCAGTGAAAACTGTTTCAATCAAACCAGAAAATGTGTGCATTTGGCAGTGATTCTGGTATGGTTTTTGGCACCCCATGCTTCTGATGCCATGGGTTGTCATTCTTTCCTGCAGAAAAGGCTCTAAACTAGTTTTTGTGATGTACCAAAGTCACGACTACCATGATGCCACTGCTTGCCCTCCCCCCTGCCCCCCAGGAGTGGAGGGTGGCTAAGTGGATCAAACCAGATAATTTGCGTGCCTGATTTTTCCTGTTTAGCTCAGAATTGCAATTACCACAAGACAAAATATAAAGGCAAAATATAAATTATTTCTGAATTAATGTCTTTATGGATTTAAGCCAAAATATTTCTATTTTCCACTAGAATATTCTAATACTCAGATTTCCACAGGGGAAAAATAATCTCTGCCGAAAAAAATTTTCACTTTTTCAGTCAGTCCTAGTAACTAGCTTTGGGCACAATCTTCCCTTACCTGGAATGGATGATATTATGAAAGGGGTTTTTTCCTTTAGTTTCAAACAGATAAGCTGACAGATGAGCTGAGACAATGGTAAGCTTTCCTCAAATCACAGCCTCCATGTCATTATCCTTTGTTTTCTTTTTATGGAGATGTCCAGGTGAGGAAAAGATGGCTGTCTTTATCTGAAACACAATGGAGTTACAAGGAAGAAGTAGTAGCATTAACATACTATTCAAGCCATGTGCAGTAAGGAACATAAATGATGCTTTCCTGTTGGCAAAATACATCTTCTGATCTTGGGCTTCAAAATGTGGCATGTTTCTGTAGGAGGTGCATAGTAAGTAAATAGGGACATGCTTGTTCTGTTCTGGACCTGAAAAAGTGCTGCTTAATTAAATAAGAGGAAACCATTTCATCTCCAGTGAGAGGTTGATCTTCCCTCCCACATGTTCTTTCTTATTTCCTTTTGCCCCTCCAATTCCTTACTCACAGATGGCCATGCTGGTGTTAACAATATTCCCAGCATGCCCAATGGCAATACTGAGGAGATCTATATGCTGCTATTAACATTAATTGGCAACATCGCCCCTGATGGACAAGCTATTATCTTCCTAAGCTTTAGTTGTCTCAGACTGAATACTTATCTTTATCCAACTGGTAAAGTCAAGGTCTCACTATATTGTTTTCTCCCACAGAGGGTGATTTATTTGATAATACAAGTTCAAACACAATTTCTTCCTAAATTATCCTATCCATTCCATTATTTCTTTTCTATTATCTTGAAACTCCAAAAGACTAAGTAAAAAAATTAGGTGCCAAATTCACTGTAAGTTTAGAAACTCAGACTGACATCTCTAAATCCCTTTGATGAGATTCTGTGATGTCCTTCTGTCTTTCCAATTAACTTAGAGTGGTGCAGCGGTGATAAAAAGATTTGGTCGGTATTTGTCTTCCAGATGTCATGTAAATACAAGTATCTGTATTTCATCTGCACTTACTCTTTGTTGCAGTAGCAATGCACATTTTTTAATTTGATAAAGGTCATGCTTACTTCCTTTCCAGGCCACAAAGATGTATTCTGTATGTGCAGAGAGTGTCATGATTAAACAAAAATTAAAATAGACTGGAACAGGTACTAGTCAACGATGTTCTTGGGGAAAGCAGTTACGTTTATATTATCAGGACAGCCAAGTCTTTAATGCTGTGATACTGTCATAGCAATTCAAAGCTAAGCCACTTTATAAATATTAAATTCCTAAGGAAATGGAAATTCATGGTGTACTAGTTTCAGAACGTTACTTCCACCTGTCACTTAGACCCTGAATGCACAGTCTCTGAACAGCAAAGGACTTTTCCAATATGAAGATGTAGGTGTCAGGATTTTCCTTGTAGCTCTGTATAAGAAGATCAATTTTTATTGCTCTGGTTTTCCCCTGAAAGATATGCAAACTGCTTTCCTCTCAGCATCATCTTCTGCTCGCAAGAGATCTGGGACCCTGTTCTGTTGTTGCATATCTTAATTAACATCTAGCACCCAAGTGCTAGCAAAAATAATCAAGAAACATCCCTATTGCCCAAGGAAATTCTATTTGAGGCCAACACCGCCTGTTGACCAAAGCTTATTCTCTGCCAAGAAGGCCAAAAAGCAGATCAGTTTTGTCTGGCTAGCGTGATAGCCAGCAGGCTAGAGTGTGCATCCTGCAACACTGCACCTTGGCCCTGTTCACTAGACTTTGCCCAAGACAAACCATTACAGAACAGGCATAACGCTGGCATATTGGCAGCTCGAGACCTCTGCAAAAATACCTATGGCACCATCCCAGAAACAGAAAAAAGAGCAGACCTACGGAAATGTCCTTTTATTCTTCATATGTGTAGAGTTACTCGTAAAGGGACCTCTGACTTGACTGATAAGTGTGCGGGCACCTGCCTGAATGCCGGCCCTTAAAAGCCACACATAGCACATGCATTTTTCACTAATGCAACCCCTGGGTATAGCTAGTACGTTCCTTTCCATATACTCACCCTGAAGGACTGACTCTATTTAGCTATGTAGTACTGAGTGAAACTCCGTTTCTTTGTTACTGCCTTAAAAGCTGTGAAATAATGCCTTACTATTTCTTCTTCTATGGGGTGAGAGCCCTTCTCAACTGTCAGGCAACATCTTGCAGACAGCCAAGAAGAGATCTGTGTGTTCAACATCTTGTAATAACTTGAAATCTTTGCTTTGCTTTGCTTCAAACTCGCAGCTTTTTCAAGAGCAGGGTCATTGTACTGAAACAGAAGAGAGCAAAGCTCCAAGCTATCAAGCAGAGTACAAGCAGATTAGGAAGAAATGAAATTCATCAATACAGTGCCCTCTTGGTCAAAAGTTCACTAAGAGAGAAGGGAGCTGTACAATGCACCCATCTCCTTTTAATTGGCTTGGAGCTGGTTCCTACCACACTCAAGTAGATGTGGTGTCAATAGAAGTCATGCAAAGGCAGAAACTTCTAATTCTTTTAAAATAGCCTGCTTCATCTTGGGGAGCTGTGGTTAGGAGTTGACAGGGAGAGAGATAAAGAGAAAAAGAGAGAATGGGCTAATATTTGCTGGAATCAATCTCTGAATTTGCCGCCAAAACTTGCATGTCCAGTGTTTATTAATGCAAAAGGTAAGCTGTTCAGCAACATATAAGAAATAAAAAAGCTGTGAACATTTTTGCAACCATGAGTATTTGTGGCAGAAGCACTGTGTGATTACATGGGATTTATTTACATCCTTAACTCAAAAAATTGCATCTGTCTAGAGAGG
Organism: Egretta garzetta; assembly: GCF_000687185.1. Classification (NCBI taxonomy): domain Eukaryota; kingdom Metazoa; phylum Chordata; class Aves; order Pelecaniformes; family Ardeidae; genus Egretta; species Egretta garzetta. The sequence continues at coordinate 717,700 of NW_009269997.1, forward strand.
GAAGAAAAGAGGCACCATACAACTTATCACAAACCATGAAACAACTAGCTCTATATCGGATATTTGAACCATTATTTATAAGGCAGAAGTTAGACTGAAATACCTTCACATATATATGACAGTCATTAGTTCTTCAGCAGTCATAGTCCCTCCTAGATAACTGATGAACAAACAGCAGCTATGGCAGTTATACCTGTTGCTCACTATGAGTATATCTGCAACGGATAACATTGATTAGGATAATTTTCATCACCCTCAATCTTCCAAAAAGCTGATATGGGGAAGCAGAGGGAGACACGCGCTTTTGCTCAGATGCAGTTGCTGTTCCCTGAGCCTTTCCTCCCCATCTGAAAAGGACTTAGCATGGCCAGCAAGGAGTTGCTGCCACAGGGCAAAGAGCTATTGGCAGGCCCTGGGTGGCAGGGAGAGGCCAGAACACGCTGAAGTGATAAAAAGAAAAAAAAAAGTTTAAGACACAGAAAGGAACTATGTAGGTCTTTTTGCAACCAGAAAGCAACAGTGTTGCTGGTCAGAAAGGAATCCCTCCGCAAGGACACCCTATACAGGGCAGAAATACTTTGATAAACCTTGTTTACTGAATTTTCTCTTTTAAAACATCACAACTGTAGCTCTATGTCTAACAAAGTCTAAATGCTGAAAATAAAAGCCCTGAGAGGCATCTGGGATCTGCTCTTTAAAGCCACAATGCAGGAAAACTCATCTTAGAGAAGAGTCCATTGTGGGACCAATCACGGGCTCATGGTATGGTCGCATGGCAAGTATGAAACTTTGCTACAGCGATCTGATGTAATGATGATGATGTCTAGGTCTTAGCATGGATCAAAATGTGCCACGAATGCATAATTACAAGTGAAAAGCTGAAAACAATCTACCATCCTGTTAAGAGTGATTCCTAATGCTGATTAGCATTTCCTCATATATTTTATCAACCCAACTTTCACGGCACTGTGAAATTAAGCCACAACTGATACCCTCTGTTAAAACCCAGCCCCAAGTACTACATTGTCCTAGTACCTATAACCAATAGGCTTTAAAAAGCATTTGCTTTTGGCATAACTTACTTCCCACTGGTGTTACAGGGCACTTTACTATTGAGTCCAAAAAGAGATTAATGGGACTAGTGCAGTGAGCTTTGAAAAATCCCATCCTACCTTTGTTTTCGGTCTTATGAAGCAAGAGAGGGATCAGAGGAAATATATGTTGTTAATCAAATATTGATTTATTACAATAAAAATTCTGGCCAATTATGACTATCTGCCTGACGCATTTTTGCAGGGCTCTTTTTGGTACCTATGCCCGCCAGGATTTAATTTAGCACATCAAAGTGTCTGTCAGCATCAGTATTTCTTCATAGCACTAACAGGATCAGTTCAACAGTAACTCCCCTTCAGCACACATGTGTAGCGCTGCCGAAAATCATCCTAGCAAAACATTTCTCACCAAAAAAGACACATTTGTGCAGGAAGGGGGAATAACACAGGGAAAAAAAGGAAAAAAAACCCTGGCAGCTAGAACCTAACTAACTAACCTGGCAGAATTAACAAGCAGTTACTATAAAGTGTCTGTAGATTTTTTTCTTATGACAAATATCCTCTTTTCAAAACTCAGAAGTTGCCTGTAATGTTTTGCTTTCTTTTTGCACAATGTAGCCCTGTACTCCCACAGCTAAGTCTCATTTCTGCAAACACCCCCACAGAGACACCTTTAGGCAACACGGGTAGTCCTTCTGCAGTCTGTGGGCCATCTTGTCTATCCAGATAGTGTAGAAGGTGCTTCCCTCCCCTCTATGGGCTCACCACCCAGGCACCATATGAAGTTGCCAGCTGTGCTGAGGCACCCAGATGAGTCTTAGATGATCCAGAGGTACATCCAGCGATGCCTGAGCCGAGGGTCATAGCTCACACATCTGTTCTGAGTACAAGTGTCCTTTCAAAATGACTTTGATGACATGCCTGAAACCGGGCCAAAACCACCCCTCGCCTAATGTGTCAAGTGCAGGATGCCCTTATGTGCTTGCAGAACTAGGGCACTGCTTGCTACACCGTATACTTATAACCATCCTGAAAGCTTAACTGCTTCATACTATAAATAACTGGTTTCCTTCTCCCTCGTGACTGTTTGAGCATTTCTTTAAGCTTCTCAGTTTAAAATAAACACAGACAAAACCAATGCATTTGAAGGTGCCAAATTGTACATAAGGGAAAGGCATGTGCAAGAGTGCAAGCTATTCCCGAAAGTCTGACAGACTCACACAATGTTTTCCTTAGTTTAATAATAAATAATCATAACATTCAAAGCACACGGATTGCATCAACAAGCACAGGATGACACAGAAAAATGCTCAGGTTTTTGGCTGTTGAGACTCAGTTACACAAACTATTTGCCAGAACTGACAGCTAGAAGGAAGATGGGGATGCATCTTCTTGGATCATATGGGCCTTTCATCTAACCCACAACTACTACAGGTGCCCCTCATTTTTCTGCTCTCGTGACCCATTTTAGTTGATATGGCTTCTTGAGTTTTGCAGTAAGGATCATTATTAGGCAGACATAGTAAGAAAAGTCCAGTGATCACAGGTAGATAAGAACTTTCTAACCCAGAAGAGAGACCAATACCTTGACCAAGGTGCAGCTGAGGCCAGGAGTCTGAGCAAGAAGGATGGCCTGAAGGTAGTCCAATGGCCAGGGACATTTGAAGACCATCAAGCAAGGAGCAAGGCAAACACACACAAAGAAGCAATTGTAGATTAAAAGAAAACATGGAGACTACTATATAACTGCATCCAAAAGAACAGACAGGTAAGCCAGTCATGAGGGAGAACAAGACTTCAGCAGCAGAAGGCAAGAATAAAGAGGGATCTACACAAATGCAGCTACAACCAAGTAGTGGGTTGAGCAGCCAAGAGAAATTGCTTTTGTCTCTTGACAGGAAAAGTTGTGTCAGACTTCCAATGAACAAGAAAGACCATATTTTAGGCTCCCATGTTCTTTATTCCCTCAAGTCTTGGAGTTTTGTAGATCGGGGCATAAGCAGATGGCTTCTGGACGCTTTGGACAGAACATTTGTTTTTCATGACAGCAAAGGAATGGGCCCATCAGGGCCAGGCTGTGTCACTCTGGTTGAATTTCAATCCACAGAATTATGTTGCTGTTCCTCTGAGTTTTGACTGAACAGGCAAATGCACCACAATGCGCTCTTATTCTGGTCCCACATCTTCTCACAGCCTTTCTGGTGTGGAAGAGCTTGGCAGTATCCAGTAGCTGCCGCTCCCAACTCACCTTCCTTTACTTCTCCTGTTGGCTTTTCTTCCAGCTCTGGAAAACGGTGAAGCCGTTTTCTTTCGCTCCACACATACGGCTTTGCATTTTGTTGGGCAGAAGACCATGCTGGCACTCATGTTGAGTTTGTTTTACTCAGATGTTTTCCAGCCCCACATGTACAAAAGCTGGTTTTATCTCTCACCTTTCATTCTGATGCTTACATACGCCTCCACTTTTCTGAGCTGCGCTTGCTTTATGACCTGCCTCTCAGTCGGGAAGTTGGCAAGTGTTTGCTGCATTCCTATGAAGAATATTTCTCTTATCTTCAGCAGAACTGCCCTGGAGATTTCTGTCTAGATTGCACCTTTTGGATGTTTTTTTCTATCATTTGGGTTTAGCCAGGAAATCCAGGCTATAGTAAAGGCACACACTGCATAACAGTGTAGTTAAAACAGTCCTGCAGGTGTGTGGGATACCTGTGAACATGTCTCATCCCTGTGAAGGCACAGGGAGGATTTTCACTAGTGCTGGACTGCGTTTTGGGTCTGGGCTTCTCAGCAAGGTTGAGGAGCTTACAAGCAATAAAGGTTACTTGCCTAAAACAACAGAGCCCACTGGGTGTTGTGGAGGGGAACGGTTTGGAGAGGGAGCAGGAGAGGCAGGAATATTTTTGCTTTCAGAAATAAATGCTCAGAGTGATATCATACCCTGACACTGTGGTGGCCGCAGCTGGAAAACGTTTTGTTGCTTTTTAAATGCAAAAGTCATTGTATAGTTATATTTCATAATCATGCACACCTTACATTTTTAACATTGCCGGGAAGACTGTTTAAATATCTTAGCACAGAGGGAGTGTTTGCAATAATCCTGTCTCCTGAAGAGACACAACCCACAGAGCTCAGGATGGTCTTTGCTGCCAAGTCTCCTTTTAGCAAATGAATTCCCATCTGTGGGGGGTGGGAGCTGTGCTGGAGAATTTTCAGAGAGGGATAAGACATTTCTCCACCAGAACTACAGCTAAATAAAATTTGGTATAAACTCAGTGTGTCTAACTTAACAAATACCAGCTCCTCAGTTTTGTTAACTAGTTTGTCACAGTTATCATAGTTACAATTACACACACACACGTGCTTTGTATATTTATTTTTTTTACATTTTAAATTACTGAGAACAGAAACAGTACATTAAAGTCTGGATTCTGCACTCAGTGCCTTTTACAGTAATGTTTTCCCCTACTGATTTCATACTGTTAGTGCTCAGTTGTACCTTCTATGTGTTTATGAAAGAACATATATGCGCTATTGGACACTAAATTTAAATAACACTTTTAATATAGAGCTGACCAGACAACAAGCCTGTTTATATTTCATGGTAGCTCTGAAAGTTTTGAGCCACAATACAGAGCATAACCAAATCCCACTGTATCCTTTTTGCAAAAACTGAATCCCATAGTTTTGGGTTCCCCCCAGCACCCTGAACAAAATTTAAACTTTTGCTGCATGCAGCCTTATGGCTACAGCATTCATCTAAGCAGCACAGTCTTCTTTCTATTCCTTAGTCTGAATCAGGGCAATTTTTCACCCTGGTCGATAACAACTTAGAGGGCAAGGGTCTGAACCTGCATTTTTTACATCCAAGGTTACTGTGCTAAACCCCATGAGTTTAAGAAAACAGAAAGATGTGGAAACATCACTAAAACCAATACACAGCTCAAAAAAGTTATGGCGTGACATGACATCATATTCTGGCTGAAATCAACTGAATCAGAAATGTTCCTACTGGTCCCTATATGGTTTAGCTAAAGGCGCCTCCTTGTAAGCTTGAAAGGTGGTTATTGAATTGCAGACCATGAAATCGTTTCTAGGATAGAGTGCAGGCACCAGTTTCTCAGCTGCAGTAAATCAGCATAGCTCCATGCATTTGTACCAACTGAGCACCCAAGCCAAGGTGTCCACCTGTTACTAATGTTTATTAAGCCAGAGGATGAAATGCAGTTATTTTGAGGGTGGTGTATACACCCTATATTAAGTATGAGTAGCCCACAAATGCTTGCTCACATCCCTTGTGTATTCACTTGGTGGCAGGTTTGTAGTGTCCATTCAGGAGCTGACCCAACTTTGAGAAATTTGCCTGGCCGTGACTCTCAGCTGGATTCAACACTTCAGTCAAAAACAACTACACTCTAAAAGCTGCCAAAAAGTTTGCTGGGGAAAAGACTCCACATTCTGCCTTAAAATAAGTTACACAGAAGGAAAAATACAACTCATGTCTTTCATCTTTTGTTCCTGTTGTACAGACGGGAGTCCTTAGCATGCTGGAGCAGGGTTTGGAGGAACACGGTTTTACAGAGTCAGAGTAAATTAGAAAGAAAATGGATAAAATCCCCTCATAGTTCACTGTTAAAGAATAATCATACAGCACCTGCCTTCATGTCTGTAGCTGCATTACAATGAAGGACACACTCAGTCTCTCAAATATACATTGCTGGAATGGCTTATCTCCTACCTCTCAAACTGATCCTTCTGCCTCAGTTAAGTAGTTTGCCATTGACATTTTCTATTCTTTTTCAATGCTGTAGGAGATTGTGATGACATTGGCTGTTATGTGACTTCCAAAACTCAGATCTTGTTTAGTATGAGGAGAATCTGATTTTCTGGTATCTTTTCTTTTGCACTTATCCTTTAATTGTGCAGGCTTTTTGAAAGGACTCAGACCCCCTTCACTGGAGATGAATTTCTCTGGAGTTCCAGTCTGCTCCTGTAAAGCTTAGAAAGCATGGGCTGGAGGGAAGAGGACGGCATTGCTGAATATGTACCATTTCTGAAATTCATCCTCTTGTTTACTTACATAGGGGTGAAATATTGCTGAAATATTTTTAATACCTCACTGATTCAAAACTTTGCACTTTAATCTAATTTTCAATGGGCCCTTCTGTCTGTGAAACACCAGTAACCTTTCCTCCTAATTTAACCCTCATTTTACCTCATGCATTTATTTATTTATTTTATCTAGCCGGTTTCTTTTAAATGTCACCTTTTATGAGGAAGGTTGTTAACCTGTTACAGATCAGTTGGATCATTATATCTGGCCTTAACTGTTCTTGGTAACATTGCAACTCTGGAATTGGTAGTAAGTCATTACAGACTTCTTTCTCCAGATACTTGCTTGGCAACTTTCAAGCCTGGCAGCTTTCAAGTAGTACCTATTTAGATGTTGGGCCACAAAAACAAAAGGCAGAGTTTCCATAGGAACATTCTGCAGCTCCTAAATGTGATCAAGCCTAGGCTAAAGGATGCAGAAGGTAACATCTCCCTGCCATCTGTGCAAAACCGATTCCGTCAGAGACAGCAGACATGACTCATCTGCTCATGCTCCTCTGGTTGCATGCGCCACAGCATGCATGGGTGTGAATAGACACAGGATCTGGCACATGTCTACAAATACAGGTATGTATATATGTATCTATCAAAAGCCACCCCACTCCTCTTTAAGTTCATAATGGCACCGAAAGAAAAACACACAGGGATTTTGCAAGGCGCTGACTCCCCAGCCTCCTGCTCCTTCATCCCCATGCCTGCTGCTCACAAGCACGGTCTTGCACTCTCAGCGAGCAGAAGTGGTGTTAGCAGTGAGGGTCAGCTGGCGCTCAGGAAGGGCAAGCGTGGCCTGAAGCTTGCATGCTGCACTCGCTCCTCTGAAGAGCTGCGACATTAAACCCCCAGGTCATGGCATTTGCTGCAATCTGAAATGCTCTCCCCCACATGCAGCTTTAAGGTCACCGTCAGCAGAAAGCAGGAATCACAATTCCTTTAGCCAGTAATGATTCCGCCCCTGTGCTCTGGCTAGTTTGGTAGTAATCCTCTGTGCTGGGTCTTGATGCATATCTGTGATTTAAGGCTGCTGTCTACTTCTTCGCTAATTGTCAGCAGTTGGCAATTGTCTTTCTGTTTGTGTAACATCACCAGCATCTGTTTGGATGGTATTGCAGAATAGGGTAAAGCATAGTCAATAAATCTTCAAAGGCCTTTTTCTATTAGCCATCACATATTTGAAGTGTTGACAAGCAGGAATCAAAAGACTTTGATTCAGAAATGTGGAGTAACCTTTAAGAACATGCTTAAGCATAGGTATATGTTTAAATGTCCTCCTGAACCTGGGCCTAAACATTTGCAGATTGAATCTGAGCTGATTAGTACCAATAACCATGTTAGACTTCTGATGAGACCATAATAAGTTCCTTCTCAACAGTGTGCCAAGGGAATACCGTACACTCACTCCTTATTCAAACACTTACAAAATTATTTTGATTCCAGAACTAATTAACTGGACCGTATCTTAATCATTCCTACCAGCACCACACAGACATAAGCAAACTATCATATGATTCCCTACCAGCCTGATATATTTCAATTTAAACATAACTTAATAATTGCAGTACCAATTAGTTAAAATGTAAGTAGGAAAAAACATTGGATGGAGACATCTTAATTTAAATATAATCCATTAAGTAAAAACTGCTATTCTAATTAGTGATAATGTAGCACAATTAGGAAATAAAATTTGATTGGAATTTAAACTTAATTAGTAACTGCTATTCTAGTTAGTAAATGCAATATGTTTAGTGCAGTGTTTTGTCAGAGAGAAGTGTATGTACAGTAGAGATGATGGTGAGGAAAGAGGCATGAAGAGAGCTAAGGTGAGTAGTGCAGAGCAGAGGAGTTCAGTCAACGTCAAACCCAACGTCCCGCATCTGAACCAGCACTGACCTTACTGCAGGAGAGGTGCAATCTCATTCAAAAAACTTGACATGAAGGACAATTTTCCATCCCCTTTAGGCAATATCTTCCCGTAGTTAATTACTTCCAGTGCCCAGACGGAGTGTTTCACTTTGACAGCTACGGTTTTCCATTTCCATACCTGGACCAGCAAATTTTGGTAAACTAGGGGAAATAATTGTGGAAGCCAGCTGGATTGGAGAGCTCAGCATTTTGAATTAAGAAGACACAAAGCTGTCCTAGACACAAAGGCACTAAAACGACCACACGTCTGCGCTCTTATGAAAGGGAGGAAATTGGAGGAAGGAGCTTGAGACCTAGTTGGATCAATAGCCTTCTCAAGAAAGATATTACGACATTTCTTTTAACAGGAGAGGGAGGGGAGAAGAACACATTGGCTGTTGTTTTTGTTGAACTAACCATAATAACTTCAGCATCTCTTTCCAGGAAGAGTTCAGTTAAACCCCTTGTTATGTACGCATACTTAGCACCATTCTCCTTTTTGTTACATTGCATTTATTGACACTGAATTCTGTCTGCTATTTTATCATGCAGTCATTTAGCATCTTCAACACTTCACTGGCAATTTTAGTTTTGTGTTTCTGGAATAGCATATAACTACCAGCGAATTTTATCGCTTTGCAATCACCCCCTTTTACAATCAGCTGTGACTATGCAGAACATACCAGGTCCCAGGACTGATCACTGCTGGATGTCTGTTTTATAGACTGGCCATTTATTCTTCATTTCATTACTTATCGCTTATCAGTGGAAAAAAATGTATTAGGCATAAATTAATTATGAATAATTAATACATAGGAACAGTATATATAAATTAATCAACCTTTCCTCTTATCCCATGATAGCTTTAAAAGACTTTGGTGAAAGAGTCTTCATCAGAAGATTTTCAAAATCCAGTGCTTTGTATTGCTTGGATTCTTCTCCTTATATATGTTGCTACAAAGAGCTCTGATAGATTTGTATGGTAATAACTTCCTCTTATAAAAACTACATAGATTTTTTTTCCTCCACTGTATCATATTTATCCAAATGTCTATTTAGTCTCATTCCCTTCTTAATTACAGTGTACACCAGTGTCCTGGTTTCGGCTGGGATAGAGTTAATTTTCTTCACAGTAGCTAGCATAGTGCTGTGTTTTGGATTTAGTACCAGAAGAATGTTGATAACACACTGATGTTTTCAGCTGTTGCCAAGTAGTGCTCAGACTACTCAAGGACTTTTTGAGCTTCTCCTGCTCGGCCAGGTGCATAACAAGCTGGGAGGGAGCACACGACAACCAGATGCTCCCAGACTTCACTTCAAAAACATATGTTATATTTGCCACTTTCCATTCCCCTGGTACCAAGGACTATTTAAGGAGCACATGAAAACAACACAGCTGGTAGGTCAGCACTTTAAATCCTTTACACCTCTTGTGTGATTATTAGTTAGCTTTTGCAATTGGTTACTATTCTTGTTAATTTATTTGGAAACCTTTTCTATCAGTAATTTAATTTGAAATAGATTGTCAGAAAAGCACCCCACAAAGAGATGTTGCAGTGTGGGAAAGCTCCCTCAGTTCCATCAAGAGGGTTTTTTTTAAATGGCTTTGTGTCACATAGTCTGATCTTCTCTAAGTGCCCCTGATTGTGCCTCAATCACTTATTATCCCTACAGAGTAGATGACAATATCCCTATTTCTAATACATTTGGGAGATGGAAAGCATTCTTTTACATTTAGCAATCTCAGCTTTTCCCCTGCCTCCCTCCTTTTATTTTTTGGGGCTCTTCTTATTAGGGTTTAGCATTTAACTTTCCAAAATTTGGTCATATCTTTTTGTATGAGTGCGTGTGTGTTGAAACATCATTTCTGTCTTTCCTTAGTGATTTCTCTTACTACAATGTTCGACTGTAACCCTTTTAATTTTATTTTTTTTTCTGATGGGTAGCGCACATTTACTCTGAGCTTCTACTTAAAGCATTTATGCTATAATCCAAGAATTTGATCCCTTTGACTGCTCCTTTTATGTATTTATTTCTGCTTGGTTTGCCTAGATGGCTGGAGAGTAAGCTTTTGCATTCTTCCTCATACTTTTTTAATTCCCCTTTTTGAAGTTAAAAAAGCAGCAGCACATTGTTCCTGGATACAAAGGTGAAGAAGCAAAACACTGGCATGCATCCACCATGGCCAGTGTGAATGTTTCCACTGCTCAATGTCTTCACAAATGGGTTCTACAAATATCAACCAGGAATTTTATCAGGATGACTGGGTTGGCTTTGAGGCGAGGACAGGGACTAGTCGACCATAAATGGTTCCTTGCAATGCTGGTTTTCTGCAATTTTACAAAATATGTGAGGTAATAAACATCAGGGAGAAAGAAAAGCCTCTCAAGCTGAGGGCTAGGGCTGGTACAAGAACAAATACTAAGTCATGAATAAATTAAGGTTGGCAATTAGAAGATGGTTCACATCCACCAATGACAGATTTGCAGCCAGAAGGGTAGGTTAGGAAAACGTTAACTAGTTTTAATAGGGGTATCCTAAATCTATGTGAGAGATCATAAGACTCGCTTTCTATGACAGCAAGGACTCAATTTGCTTACTGATAAAGATCTTTCCTAGGTGCCTCAAGATGGTTTTTTGCCCTTTTCATTGGATTAAAGGATCCTCCCCTATGAAAAACTTTCATGCTTTCTCCCCAGCTTGAAAGATGATTCAAGATCCAATTCCATTTTGTCAATGAGTTTGGCAACATAATTCACCACTGTGAGGAGACAAAAAAATAAAAGGCTGCCTTTGTACCAAATCTGCCACTTGATAATTTTATTTGATGTTTCTGGCTACTAAGTTACAAGAACAATCAACTTCCCCCTCTCCACCAAACTCACATGTCTGTAGATTTCCTTCATATGTCCCCTCAGACACCCTTCCACACCAAAGAGCTTTAGGCCATTTAATCACCCCTTATAGAAAGCTGTTCCATACTACTGATAATCCTTATTGCCTTGCTTTGGATGTTTCACAGCTCTGCTAGATCAAACTGGAATTGCATGCAGCGCTCAAGATGCAAAAACACCACACATTTAAACAGCAGCCTGGGGGTATTTTCTGTTCGCTTTCCCTAATAATTTTTAGCATAACTACTAACGAGGACTGAGCAGATGTTGAAGCTCCAAGACCTCTTTCCTTACTGGCAGCAGTCACTTTAGAGCCTATAACTACACGTATAAAGGTTTGAAGGTTTTTTTACCTCATGCAGAGCTGTTGTTTCCTATATGTTTTTCACATCCTGCAGAAAAAAAAGGCTTTGAGTCACCCCGATTGGCCAAGCGTCATCTGCAGCACATACTTCCCTGCCTGATACGTACCAGAAGCCACTCACAGCCAGCCAGACACATCCACCCAGCACTCCAGACACCAACTTGGATTTGGGATATTTCTCCATTGCAATACACTCTCAGGTTTCCATTCAAGAAAGTCACATACGCATCTGCTTAATACCACTCTCATTTGCTAAATTTTTAAGCACAAAGCTACCATTATACACCTAACAAATTCTTTTATCT
>NW_009269997.1:729358-770710 GCF_000687185.1 Egretta garzetta
CAGCAGGATTTCAGCATTTGCTTGAATTTAAGTATAAACTTTGGTATTTTGCCACGTGGAGATGCCTTCTTGAACACAGCTTTTATTTAATTAATTAGCTAAACAAACCCAGATTTCTTAAATCCTAGGCTTTCGCCTACTGGAAATGGGTTGAGTGTGTGCATGGCTTCAGAAATGAACAAATGACGTTACCCAGCAGAATTATTTTATGCCAGCAAGTGCAAATGCTGCCTTATTTGTCCCACACCTTCTCAAGACATGACCTGAATCAAATTTCACTAAACAAGAGATGCAGACGAAGGGGAGCTCTTGAAGACAACAGCAGTAGTGGCAGGTGACCAGGTGCACACATCACCATTACCAAATTTGAATTGAGATAAAACATCGTCCTCTCCCTTGAAAAAATTTCTCTGACTTGGCTTAATGCCACGGGAGCCCCTTGAGAGGTGTGCACATCAGATTAACGAGACTTTCAGTTTTAAAAAAAGTAATTATTGAGCTTTAGATTTCCTCTGATAAGTTGGTATTAAAGTCTGAATGCTGCCTTGCAGTTCAGCCTGCCCTTTGGCTGGGAGAAGCAAGAGCCATTTCATCCAACAGTTTGTGTTTTACCAGAGCAGAGAAGTATTTCTTCCTGGTCTTACTTCATTGCCCAGGACATGGAAAACAGCACCCTGCTTTGGGACTCACTGTAGTACAGAGCAGGGAGGGGGTCTTTCCGCAGGATTGCTGAGCGCTGGCACTGCAGTATCAACGGCCGTAGGCATAGAGTGCACAAAAACCTTACCAAGGAGGAAGGTGTTGCTGTGACTGCCAGCTGGAAGCCTGCATTGGGTTACACGTGTATATCTGAACAACTATCAGCCTGTCTTACCAGTGCCTTTATTTCCAATAACCTCTCCAAACTCTTTTTTTACCATTTATTTTCACAGCCTAAAACCACAGGTTTGACTCCCTGACCTCAGCTCTTAGTTAAAAATAATGGTCCAAAGACCTAATAGGTAATCGACAGGTCCCTGTTAAGCTCATAAAGTTTTTCTGCAAACTGGCTGGGAAAGAAGGAGCACAGGTAGGAGGGGGTAAGGGACTTGGTTAGAGTGACATTGTTAATTAGTGTTTGAGGGAAGAACATTGCCTGACTGTTCTGGGCTATACTAATTGCATTTCTCCTCCATCTGCATGAGCTGAAATTACAGTTTGTCTCATGCAATGGACCTGAAATAAGCAGAGTGTTCACAGTGAAGGGCTTGTACCATTAGGCCCTACAGTTTTTTCCTAGAAAATGATGGTCATGTCCTCTAAATGCCCTTTGCTGTGATATATTTTGATTAAACATCCTGGAGAGCCCCCTGATGAGGAGTCGGCCTGCCCTCATGCCACACTAAACGCCGCAAGAACTTTTCAGCTAATTTCAGCTGTCAAAAAACTAACTACCTAGTCACAGCAGTCACCTGGGTACGCTGCACTCAGGGGAGATTCAGGGCTCAGGCAGATTTCATTGCCCCCCAGACTTACCTGCCTCTCTGCAGGAGAGGGTGATTCATCCTATCCTAAAATAAGTATGGAAACCAGGGATTTGCATGATGCTCTTCTCTCCTCCTCAGCTCTTGATGACTCTCGAGGGAGCCCAGATACTCAGCACTGACTGACCCTGCAGTCAGGTGGCTAAAATAATTTAAGATAATTCCCACGCAATGAGCTTTTTCCCCACCCCAAGCAGCCAACCATCTGAATAGGGCAGATCTTCAGAAGAAAGCTTTGCAGGTGTCAGGCCTGCTTCTCTGTGCAAGACAAATGCCATCCTTACTTACAGACAGGGCTTACAAGTAATTGCATTTCAGACAAGATTTTCTACCCTTGTTTCTGCCGAACCACAAGGGGATGTTTTCATTTCAACATACGATGGAGCATGGCTTTGGCATGTTCTGTGCAGAGTATATTTGACATTTTAATTGATGCCATTTGTTAATTAAGAAGGATAAATGATGAGAGGGAGAGTGGAGGAGATCTTATAAAGAATGAATAATAACCTTGTTCAAAAGCAGGTAATGAGATACCAAGTGAAAAATATGTAAGAGCTTGCAAAAATGTCTAAATGTTTTTCAGAAGTCAGGTGCTGCCTGTCTTTTCCTTATCGCAGAAATGTCAGGGAGCGAAATTCATCAGCAACTTACAACATGTGCTCTTTACTCGAGGATTTTCTAGCAGAAAAGGCCATGCATCCCTGGGTTAACCAACAGCAGGTCTCCCGATGCAGTGTGGGTTAGCAATCACCATTCCCTTTCTCTCCCCTTGCCATTACCACAGCTCTCCCCAAGGCAGAGGACGTGGCCGCACCATCACCAGGCTCAGCCTGCCCAGACCAAGGCTGCACCCCAGCTTTGCATGGGGAGATGCCAGACAGCAGTGAATTCCCTCCCTCGGCAGTGAGGAAGAAGAAAACAGAATAGGTGGCATGATGCTCAACACTGATTGCCCTTTCAGATGCACCAGCAGCTGTGTTTGGGGCTTGTTTTCCCTAAATACTGTCTGTGTGCTACACAAAGCCCCTTAATAGAGAAGAACAGAGCAGCATCTGCTAGCCAGGAGCATGGCTCTGCAGAAAAGCAGATCTGAAAAAGCCTGGGGTCTAGCTTCTTTCTACGCAGATGGACATTTAAGCGGAGACGGGAGGAAAGGCCAAGCAGAAGCTAGAGAGGAAAGAAAAACAATTTGCACCTGCCCAGTTTGAAAGGGCACTTCTGCCTCTCCCTTTCCTTCATGGGGCCAGGCTTGACCCAGGGATGGTCCCGCAGCTGTATTCCATTGCTCAGCCTCACCTCCATCATTCCGATCTCACCCTCTCTCCTCTCCTGCTCCTCTGCACACCCCTGAAAAAGCACTGATACCCATGTACACTTTTGTGCAGACTGTAGCATTAGTCCTTGCATCTGGTACAGGCTAGAAAAGCTACACAGATATGGGAGTTATTTGCTATGTTCTATAATAAGTATATGATGCATACTTCCTAGGATGAAAGGTGAGATAGTTTGCAGAGGGTCTCCACATCCAGGAGCTTAGCAGTGAAGCTGCATTTTCAGAGTAACCAGCAGAGCACCCAAAAGATCTTGAGTGCCTGTTCTGGCTCTTCTAGGGAATCTGGGTTGCACCTTCATCACGTCTCCTGCCTTCTCCAGCTCTCAGTTCCGCTTGGTAGGGGTGGGGGAGAAGACAGCAGTGAACATCACCACAACCCTGTCTGGGGCTCTGAGATGAGCACCAGCACAGGGGCAGTGGAGGAAGTTTCCACATGCAGAAATACTGCAAAATTGATAAAAAAGTAATTTTAAACTGCCATTTAAAAAAAAAAAATCTCTGAAAAGTTTGGGGAGGTGATTGGTGCAGGCTGACTGTTTGTGGAGTTTTTTCTATTTGTTTTAGGTTGTTTACTCAAAGTATCCATTTGTTTACCTTGTTGTTCTCCATTCCCTGCATCTGTTCATTTGTTTAACTATAAGCCTCCTCGTTTTCCACTTCTGTTTCCTCTCATTACAGTGGAGCATCTGCTTAACACTTTAAAAAAATCAAAAATAATCTTATACCATGGAGCAGAAAGTCTTCATAAAGTATGAGTGAAGAATGATTGTTGTCTGCATAATCCCTTTTATTATTACTATTTGTTTAGGCTGCAGCTTGACAACAATTCTGGATACCCCTGATAAATATTTTTGGGGGAAAAAAGCGGGGATGACAACCTAAAAGAATATCAAAGAATCAGCCCTCTCTGAAAATCAGGGAAACAAGACTCTTGTCTTTCCTTCCGTTTCTGCAAATCATTTCAAAACCCATATTGAGATGGGAATAGCCTGCAAAAGTTTCAGGTCTTGCCTGCTAGCCAGAAATCCCAAGTCAGGATGAGCCTGGCTAGTTGTGACCCAGCTGCAAAACCTCTGCAGAAAGCTCAGATGGGCACATTTGTGCGGTGCTCATGGGAAATGCAGCATCACCATCACCTCCACCAGCCCCACCTCCTTGCCAAAAGTCTCCTCTCTTCCCTTCTTCCCTGACAAGCAGCTTCTGGGGGCTCTCAGAGCCCATGCCTCCTTCCTTCCTGGCCGGAGGGGAGTCAGGGAAAGCATCCCCATGCACCTCTGCCTCCTTGCCTGCACAGCAATTGCAGCTCTTACTGGTTATCTGCGCTGAGGAAACTCATCTGACCAAGTGACATTTAGAGGAAATTGTATTGTTGATTAAAAGAAACGTGTAATATCTGGGGAAAAGAGATCAAGAGCGCATAAGAGGGTGACACGAGGCCAAGTGACCTCTTGCTGACTAGCAGCTGCAGGCAAGAGCGACTCATTAATGCAATCGAGTCACACAAAGTTTCACGATAACATTGGGGAGTTTTGCACGAGTGATTAAACTGAGTGGCAGGTAGATGAACCTCTGTCAGCTTTTTCAGCAACTGCCTGACTTGCCTGCAGGTCCAAGTTTATGTCTAAGAGGTGATCCTATTGCCAGCAAACCATCACAACTGACTCGGTATCACACACACCACATCCTCAGTTCAGCCTGACCCTCCAGCTTGTCTATTTTATTTTGCCTCCACTGCTTCCAAGGAGTTTTGAACAGAAACTTATTAGAGGTTTCCCCAAGCAGAAGCATACAGAGTGAGTTACTATTGGTATTCTAAAGTAATAAAAACATAATATTTGATTTGCTCCCTAGGATGCGGTAACAGACTGCACTAAAGTCTTATTTATTACTGATGTAGTTAATGGTACAAATTTGGAACAATGCATCTGCTCTAAGCTGCACCTTCTGAGGCTCAGGATGGCAGGGCCTTGGCAGGGCACGCAGCTCCACAGCTCACCTCTCCTCATCCTTTGGACCACCACAGATGCAGCCTGGCTTGTGCCAGTGCATCCCTGGTCCTAACAACTTCTGCAAGTTGTACCACACTCCCAATTAGCTCCATCAAGCCCTCAACATGGCTTTTCACACCAGCGCAAGGC
Source organism: Egretta garzetta (assembly GCF_000687185.1). NCBI lineage: Eukaryota > Metazoa > Chordata > Aves > Pelecaniformes > Ardeidae > Egretta > Egretta garzetta. Next base: position 734,353 of record NW_009269997.1, read on the forward strand.
ATCATTGGGCAAGAATGAAGAGGGAGCACTCAGCACTGCATCTTTATGTGCTTTTTCGCAGCAAGGAGGACAATTTTGGCCCTTTAGTTTGCAGCAGCCTGGAAAAGCATGAGCTCCCTTTCTCCATCTCTCCCTTGTGTTATTGCCATCTGATAGATCTTAAAAAAAAAACCCCAAAATAATAAAAAAATAAAAACAAACCCCCAAAACCACCCACACAGCAACACCGCTCAGACATTGTGGCATTAGGAAACCCCAGTGCCTACGTATGAATATTCAGAGATGGAGCATCTGGGTTGAGTGTAGGATGGACCACTGCTTTGTGAATAAAAATAAATGGCAGTGGATCCTCTGTTCCTGTTCCTGCCTGTTTACTCAGATATTTATTTCTTCTCTCACCAGGCATAAGACAGGGAAGAGTTTCTACAACATAAGATAATACTTACTACATAAAAGTACTGTTCCTCTAATTAGCAGAGATATTCATGGCAGTGAATAGAGGAAAGCTTTTTTTTCCCCCTGCCCTATTCTGCTGTAAAGATATGATATCATTTAGAACATCACTTAATTAAATACTAGAAATGAGGACACTTTGGAATTGAATAATTCTTTTCTCCAACAATTCTTTCTAGTGTTCAAATATTGGTCAGAAAAAAAATCTAGCCTTGTCACATTCATCTGGTACTTAATTGGTTTTTTATTTAGTTCAGTATTAAAGCATGAACTTTGAGGAAAAAATTAATTCATTCCTCTCCAGTGTGGACAGCTCGCAATGAATAATTGTGCGGAAAGAAAGAAAACAACCCCAAGTCTTTGTAAAGCCCAACATCTGATCTCAGTATCATCTATCATTCTTCACAAAACTCTAGCTGACACAGGAGGTACATCTTTTCTATGTTAGCATTGAAAAGCAAACTGAAGGTAGGATTTTCAAAGACACTTGCTTCTTGCTGCTCTCTCTGATTGCCATTGAAACCACCAGTAAAAATCTGTACTCCCTTCACAGAGACCAAGGCATGCCAAGCATATCCAAGCACCCCACATATATAAAAATCAATAAATGCTTGTTTGTATAATCTTGATTGTGTCAGGTCAATGATGTAGAGACCCAAAGGTCATTTTGACCAGCTCAGTCCACTGGGGGTACTCCTCCCTTCAAGTTGGCTCTTTAGCGCACATCACAGCTCTTCTCATGGTGCCGTTTGCTCAGGAAGCAGAGAAGATCCTGCTGGTGCCTTTTTCTTCTTTCAGCTTTGCTCCAATTTAGACAGCTATGGAGAAGAACAACCAGGATTTCCCAAGGCAGGAGAAAGGAGTGGTGGGATTGCTTTTGTGTGCCACAGCACAGCACCAACTTCCATGCCAGGGTCTTGGCAGAGGGCCCGAGCCAGGCAATTGCTGGTAGTCAGCTGCAGGAGATGTGGCAGGGCATTTGGGGGCTGGCTCGTGGGGCTATCATTGCACCTTTTCAGAAAGCAGGCACGGGCAGATCTGTTGAAGAGTGATAACAAGACTTGTACTGACAGAGGGCCTGTTGCATTAGGAAGACACATGAAGCAGGGCATAGAGGACAAAGGCATCCCAGCAAGCTGAGAACTTGATTTTAGAGAGCAGCTGCTGTCCCTATCCTCCCCTTGCAACTGTCTTGCACAGATCTGGCACAGGGATGCTGGTTCCCATCCCTGCTCTTGCATCAGTGATGTCCTGCTAGCAAGGACAATTGAAGGGAAGTTGCACGTGTGAAACTGTCTTAGCTGGGAAAAACCCTGAATGCACACATCCCTACGAATGTTTTTTTAGGAGAAAGGCATGGCTTTGGCCAAGCACTAAAAACCAGGTTAGCAAAGACAAGGCAGGTCATGATTTCTGCACACCAGCAGATCATTGTGCCTATTAGAAACTACAGACTATCTTGTTTTATTCATCTGGTTATCATACAGTAGTTAGCGTGGTCTGAGGGGAACATTTTTCCTAGTGAGGAGAAGGAAGGGGGAGAGCAGGACACAAAAGGACACTACAGAATCAGTGGAGAGTTAACACACAAGGAGATTGCTTTCTCTTCATTAACACCAAATAAGAGCAGTTTTGAAACACATGAAACACTTTGAGCCTTTTGCTGCACCATCTGTTTTGTCCGGCTAAATTCTCATATTAATCATCTTTACTCCTTGTGAGTAATTCCCTTAGGGAAAATCTACTGAGCATGTTTAAATTTATTAAAACTATCACAGTTTATTAAGAGTCCATACCTAGTGTCTTCTGCCTTACACACCTGATGACGGGGCGAGAAAAAGAGTGGTAATTGCATAATGGTTTCTCTCATCTCTATACGACCCAGTGTTATTTGTGGCAGTAGCGGGTATTGGTGTTGCAGTGACGTCTCATGCATGTCCACTGCAGTGTGCCAAGTGCTGTACCAGCACACCATGTTTCTCCAGAGAGCTTGTGTCTAAAGATTAGGAAGAGATGCAGATGTGGTTACAGCTGGTTTAACAAGGACAAGGATATAGGCGAGAGAAAAACAGTGTCCATGAAAGCTCTCAGCCACTCTCCATTAGCTAAAGTACATAAGCCTGTTCCTAATTTTCAACACACACAGATTTACCAGGCAGCCTATGTAGATATCAATCACTGGGTCAGCTCTGGACCACATCTCCCAAGATAGCAGAAAAGATTTCCTGCCTTCATTACCCTGTGCAGATAAACAGAGGGACACAGAGAACCAGGCTGATACCACAAAGAGCCAGGGAGCACCTCATATACCACATGGCAGAAGGACTTTGTATTCCAACAATTTTCAAGATGTTCATCTCTGACAGCAGCACAAGTAAATACTGAAACAGTTTCCATCAAGTTTGTGTTGTGTTCTCCAGCTGCACCAAAAGACAGCAGTTTTTTAAGAACAAGAAGGACGACTCAGGAAGGAAGACTGTCTGGTCTGAATTATCACCCTCTATCTCAGCTTCCTCACTTATATAAAGAATACCAAAATATTTTTTCTTCATCAGTAATGGAGATTAATTAATGTGTATAAAGGGCTGTCAAGCCATAGCCAAAGACTGAACAAGACTACAAAATCCAAGCCAGGGCTTGGACTTGGGTTTACGGAGCAAGCAGCTTTTGACTGAGGTTAACACCATTGCCAGTGCTGTTTACAACCCCTCGCTTAAGCCTATCAAACCCATGCAAGATGTCAGAAGAGGAGCTGGGCTAGCCCATCAGTCACACTGGTAACGCAAATCCACCTTGCGGGAACATCAGCTGCTGTGCCAGACCCTGGGTTGCAGCAAAGGCAGTTCAGGTGCATGGCCCACTTTGTTCCAAGGCCGGTAACTTCTGTGGGCTGCAGTGTCCTGAGCCATCATGTTTTGTCCAGCACGGACCGCAGCCCAGAGCTATTTCACCTCACATATGTGTTATTAGAGCTATCTCAGGCTTGGTTTGCATGGGACAGAGGCACAAGAAAGTTGAGCACAGCCAGTTTGCTCCAGCTAAAAACAAACATAGAGACTATTACCCCCACTAAACTCCTTTTGCAAGCTTAACGTGCTCCATCCAGGCAACCACTTTAATCTGTACTGGCTAGTGACTCCCAGCTGAATAAGCTTACTTCTCCTTGAGGGGGTTGCCAGCCTAACTCAATTTACGTGCCTAAACTAAAAAAACCCACTGAAGTGTAAACAGGCCATCTAGGGTGTTCAGAAACCCATTCCTGGGTAATTGGTTTCCATAATGACTCACACACACAAGCACAAAACATGGGAAAGCTTCCCCCTCAGATTTGCTTAGAGTACATACAGCTTTTCACCTGTGATGAATAATAAAAATCTCTTCCTTTTCTTTTTTCCCTCCCCATCTCTCTGCCCATGAATTAATGCGGCAGGGAAAAAAAGGGGGATCTGGCTGAGTGCCATGGGCTAAAGGATAAAAATCACACACACAGACAGAGAGAGCAGGGATGCGCAGAAATGCCACGTGGAGAGTAAACAAGCTGTAGTGACCTTCTTGGGCTTTATCAGATATTTGTGGGAAGCAGGTTCGTGGGGATACAAAACTAATAATAAAGAACCCACAAGCACCTCATCCCCTCCAGCATCCTGGCACGCTCTGGTTCCCCCTTCCTACACCGCTGCCTCTCCCTTTGTGTGCCAGATGCCTGTCAGCCCAGGTCCAAAGCCGGCTGCCTGGTGGGCTTCAGCCCCTTGCCAATACTCGGAGCTAAAGCAAAGAAGTAGGGGGCAATGGTGCAGGGGATTTCTTTGTATCCAGGCCTTTTTGAATAGAGAAAAGTGGACAACATCAGACCTTCAGGGAGACCTGGCAATCTGTGGACTCCAGTAAATTAAAAGATAGAGACTAGCATCTTGCAACACCAGTGTCAAATTTTTACTCTTGTAACTTGAACACAGACCTTGGTTTTTTTCCAGCCTCTGAGGAGTATGTTCATTAGGTACTTTCTGGAGATCACAGATGGCATGTGTTACCAAATTACTGACCTCAGACATGAAAGGAGTCATCTTATTAGAAGCCAGCCATTCAACCATAGCAAATTACATTTCTTGAAGGATTTCAGCCTTGAATTTTCATTCCACAATGTATTTCAAAGGCAAAATGGGACCTCCTATACAGATAGCTGGAAGAATGAACTATGCAAGACGTGATGATTTTTCCAAAGGACAATGATCTATTTAAAAGCAACACAAATATGCTGAGTGGAAATGATTCAAATTATGTTGATGTGACTACTTCGGAAAGCTAAACGCGCATAAGTCTTTGCATCATCAGTGCTTTCAGCTTTAATCTCTTAAAAATAAAAGAAAAAAATGGCAATGTTGTCATTGCTTGAAAGACAGTGGCAGTATCTTGATTTTGGTATTCTTTGCTTCTCTTTGAACTGTTTTTCTTTATCCTACATACTTCAAATCTCACAAAAGATAGTTTAAAATAATAGATGTAATTGCCCAGAGGCAAGATGGAAAAGAAAGAGGCAAAAGAAGAGCTCTATAAAGACTGAGGGCAAGAATAGCTGAGCAACATCTATAAAAACAGCATTGGAAGCTTTAATAAAGGGCTTAAATGTTGCAGAAAGCAACTTGGGTCACTTGTAGTAACTACCTGAAGGCAAACATTACAGGCATTTACAAAAGGTTTCGTGAGCACAGAGAATATTTACAGCTATTTGGGGGCTGAGCTGAAGCCAGCTGGAGCCACCATCCTCCCAACCTTGCCCCACTGGGGAGCGGGGTTTTCCAGGGTGGAAAAAACACTCTAGCACAGACCTGCTGCTCCGATTTCCTCCCTATACTTTCAAGTAGTTCTTGTATGTCTCACTTTCCCAGGCTATTATGTATTCCTGTGATAAGTTAAACAGTGGTGCTTTTTAGCACAGAGATCCATACCCTGTGCTTGGGTGGCTGGGGTAGTGTACATGTGTGTCATGGGATAAGCCGCATTTCTCCTGTACTTTTAACCACCTCCCTTATCCTTAGCCCATTAATCCAGTATATATGGACATACTTCTAGTATTCCAGACATCTGAACACGTCCAGCTGCTAATAAAAAATCCAAACAAAATAAAGCAACAGGGATAAAAGCAGAAAAGATTTTTGTTCTTTGCCCACATGTGAAATTGCTCCAACAAAACCGCATTCATTTGTGGTTTATTGGCAAATAAATTGGTATTACAGTGCTGGGAAATGTTGAGCGAGGAAGGACAAAGAGAAGGCAAAACAAAACTCAATCCTTCAACTACCCGGAAAGGAAAGTTTGTGGAGAGAAGAGATGCGGAGAGAAGATGGTAGAGGTGGATCTGTGAAGTACCAGCAATGAATGGAAAGAAGAGAGCAAGGAGGTAGCTGTACAATAAGGGCAGTGCAATAACATGTTGTTGTTGATCATGATACTATTTCAACCTTCTGGGTGTTTTGCACTCTCTCGTTACCCAGGAGAATATCCTCACAAGGAAGCACAGGCATTTATCATAGAATCATAGGATCACTTTGGTTGGAAAAGACCTTTGAGATCATCGAGTCCAACCTTTAACCTAACCCTGACATCCCACCACTAAACCATGGCCCTAAGCACCTCATCTATCCTTCTTTTAAATACCTCCAGGGAGGAGGACTCTACCACCTCCCTGGGCAGCCCATTCCAGAGCCTGACAACCCTTTCGGTGAAGAAGTTTTTCCTAATATCTAGCCTAAACCTGCCCTGGCGCAGCTTCAAACCATTCCCCCTCATCCTATCGTCTGTTACCAGAGAGAAGAGGCCGACCCCCACCTCACTACAGCCTCCTTTCAGGCAGCTGTAGAGGGCGATAAGGTCTCCCCTCAGCCTCCTCTTCTCCAGACTAAACAACCCCAGTTCCCTCAGCCGCTCCTCGTATGACTTGTGTTCCAGACCCCTCACCAGCTTGGTTGCTCTCCTCTGGACATGTTCCAGCAACGCAACATCTTTCTTGTAGTGAGGGGCCCAAAACTGAACACAGTATTCAAGGTGCAGCCCCACCAGCGCTCCTCATATGACTTGTGTTCCAGGCCCCTCACCAGCTTAGTTGCTCTCCTCTGGACATGTTCCAGCAACGCAACATCTTTCTTGTAGTGAGGGGCCCAAAACTGAACACAGTATTTGAGGTGCGGCCTCACCAGCACCGAGTACAGGGGTACTATCACTTCCCTACTCCTACTGGTCACACTATTTCTGATACAGGCCAGGATGCCATTGGCCTTCTTGGCCACCTGGGCACACTGCTGGCTCATATTCAGCTGGCTGTCAACCAGTACCCCCAGGTCCTTTTCCACCAGGCAGCTTTCCAGCCACTCTTCCCCGAGCCTGTAACGTTGCATGGGGTTGTTGTGACTGAAGTGCAGGACCCAGCACTTGGCCTTGTTGAACCTCATACAGTTGGCCTCAGACCATCGATCCAGCCTGTCCAGGTCTCTCTGCAGAGCCCTCCTCCCCTCAAGCAGATCAACACTCCCACCCAGTTTGGTGTCATCTGCAAATTTACTGAGGGCACACTCAATCCCCTCATCCAGGTCATTGATAAAGATGTTAAACAAGACTGGCCCTAGGACTGAGCCCTGGGGGACATCGCTTGTGACTGGCCACCAACTGGATTTAGCTCCATTCACCACGACTCTCTGGGCTTGGCCATCCAGCCAGTTTTTAACCCAGCGAAGAGTACATCCATCTAGGCCATGAACTGCCAGCTTCTCCAGGAGAATGCCATGGGAGACTGTGTCGAAGGCTTTCCTGAAGTCCAGGTATACAACATCCACAGCCTTTCCCTCATCTACCAGGCGGGTCACCTGGTCATAGAAGGATTTATGCATATGCATACATCCTAACTCAAGAGCAGCATCCACCACCTTATCAGAAGCGGTCTGTATCTTGAGACTGGCACATCGCCGGTCATGTTAGAACATCATCAGGCTGCAATTCCTTATTTCGTCTGAGCCAGCTTGCCTTTTCCCTCTGACATCAAGGGGTCCGGAGCACAGCATTGTATACCACCTGACCTCTGGAATCACAACATGCTTAGGTTTTAATTCAGTCCAACCTTTCCACTCGCTTTGGTGTTCTTTGCTCAATGTCACAGCAAGAGCGGCTTCCTGATTACCTTGCTACTTGTTTATAATTAATTTCTCTCGGGAGGATTACAGCCAATATTATTACCAAATGCATTTCCTAAGTATTGAATCAGCATTGGTTCCAAAAAATACATGTGATTTATTTTTTCCCTAGGGAGTAGACATTTGTAAGTAGCAGATTACTGACATACTGCAACCAGAAAGCAAAACATAATAGCAATTAATACAGCATTGTGAATGAAAGCCTGCTTGCTGCAGAAACCTCTCAATGGAAGCAACTCAACCATGCCTATGTCACAAAATCTGCTGCAGGACTTAAAAAAAACAAGAAAGATTAAGACTAAGAGTGTGGGATTTAAACTCACTGCAGCAGAGACTATCCTTTTATTCCACCTTTGAACAGCACTTAGCAGACAGAGGTCCTGCCCTACAACGGGTGCTCCGAGTGCCAGCACCAGGGATGAAGGGTAACACACATCTGTGAGAAAGCTCTCTGGGTGTTTCAGAGGAACTGAGACCTTTTGATAGGATAACTTTCAAAATAAATTTCAATTTTTCTTTTTTAAACCTTCATTATTTCAGAGAGAAAGAGAGATATTCTTCCCCACCCCTCCCCCAATGAGGTTCATCCTCTCCCCCTGCTTTCTATATTCTTTTCCTTAAAATTCCCTCAAATCTGTGAGATAGTAGCTTATGTTAAGATTGTTCTTAGGCAAAAGTAGCTTTTCCCAGGAAAGCTGGCTTCTGGAGAAGATATCTTTGACCAGCTCTGAAGTAATAAAGCAAATTGCTGTGGCATGATCTAATATACCTTCTGAATCACTAATCACTTAATACAAAGCATAGAAAAAGAGTCTCATTGTCCTGATTCAGTTCAATAGCAATTTGGCCCTATCTTTCCTTGCTGAGCCATTCTGTGAGAAGAGTAAAGGGGTCTTGCTTAATCAAAAAATACTCACTGGCTTACCAACGCCAAGCCACAGGTGCTTCCCAGAGGCAACTTTGTGAGCACAGAGAAAACCACAGTGTCACAGCATAGCTTCAAGTCACCTTGCCTCACAGTGAGGTCTCCTTCATCTACAGCATCCCTATAGAGAAGCTTATACCCCTTCAACCCCTGCTGTGGTTCTCCCCAAAGCTACCTGCACTGAGCAGGTTTGGCTTTCCCTGCTTCCCTTCAACACAGCACTAGGCCACATCACATGGTCTTTTGTAGGGGTCCTCAAGGAACCAGTTTGTGCACAGCACATCTCCCCCACGTTTGCCTTTATGCACAGGCAATGCAGGGAGAAAAGGGCATTGCCAGGTGCCTGCCAGCTGACTCTGTGCACTTGGGTCCTGTAACCCTCAAGCCTCTCCCTCATTAGCTCCAAAGATGATACAAGTGGATGATGGTGGGGCATGGGTATAAAGAGGCCAACCTGAAACCCAGGAGCTCAGCAGTGCTGGGAAAGCCGTGTTAATGAGGGCTGGCAAGTCCCTGCTTGTGGATGATTTGAAGATCAATTTCTAATTGCCAATGCATGTGTGACCTCAATTGCTTCTCAGGCAAAAACTTGAGTTATTGTGCAAGAAAAACTGTTTTCACTGAGAAGCTACCAGTGAAGGCTTTCAGCTCTTCCCAGCAGCACGTGGTCGGAAGGGCTGAAAAGGGATAAAGCAGATCTGCAAGAGGATGGGAAGAGTCCCTCCATCCCTCTTCCTTTATTCACCTGGATGTAAAACCAGCACTTAAACCTTTACTGTATGAACAAGGTAATTTGCAAACATCGGTAAAGCATTTTGCAAGTGGTGGAAGGGAGAGAGAAGCAAGTTAAAAAAAAAAAAAAAGTGTGATTTTCCTTATCCTGTTATAGCTTTTACAATTGTTTCTAAGGGCAAGCACAGGGCTGGTGGTAATTGGGGCTCTGTGTGTGGGAAGCCTGAACACTGCTGAGATCTCCCCATGGATATCCCAGTTGTTGCAGCATCCAAACTTTCACTTAAGGGAAGTGTTTCTGCCTATGAAGATAACTGAGCATAAATTGCTAACTTTCTGAGTCCACAGCCGTGCTTAAATAACCATGCTAAGAGATATAGGGACTTTATACCCCCCTCCAGCATAATGACCTGCAAGGTTTTTAAAACCTAATTAGTAACAGTAAAGTGTCAACAGCCTTAACCTTTTCAGTACCGTTTGCTGAAGCAGAACATCCCACCCCTGTGCTTGCTGCCTGCGGTTGCCACAGTTTACTTCCATGAGCTGTACATTCAAAAGGATGGCACGTTACAATTAACTATGTAGGTCTAGACTACGAAAAAAAGTGCTTGGATGGCAGGACTAAGCGAATCATTCACCTCCAAATTATACTAGCGGGGCTGATTATGGTAATGCCAATTTAAAAATACAACAGGAAGCTTGTTCTTCCCCTCCCCTGACCCAAAAGACCACATTGCTTCACACTGTCTTTCTTTTGATAGCAACGAACTTGGAGTCTGGCTCACAGCCAGATTTGTAAGGGTTTTCTACTTTTTTTTTTTTTTTTTTATAGAACTTCATGCAGTAATGAAAGTAGCTCTTTGAAATACACGTGTACAACAACCCAGCTTTTGTCATATGGCATTGACTACCATCAAATTACAGCTATTAAACCTGGAGATCTCAAGAAAACTTCTAGCTTTTGGCCTTAACTGTTAGTGCACCAGCTGGGAAGACACCACTGCATGCAAGCCTTGTTCTTCATCCTCTTTTCCTGTCTCCTTTGAAATTGGGATATTAGGCCAGTTTGACCTATAGTCTGTCCCAGTAGGACTGTTCTTACACTCTTTAAGACATACAGGACAAAAATCATAGGACTGCTGATTTGGCTCAAAGCATTTTCCAAAATGCCCCAGAGTGTTACTTTCCCCTTGCTTTAACTAACTTAACTGAACAGATTTTCCAGGTTGTGATGTCTTGGATTATGGCATGTGCATTCACTTTGCACTATGGGGTAACAGCTGCAGCTTATCAGAAGTGTACAAATGTAAATGTTTGTCATCGTGTAGCCTATGAAGTAGGGGGAATTTGGGATCCTTAAGAACAATTTAAACAGAGACAGATTTGTTAATAAGCAACTTGACTGCTTGCTTGAAATGAATGAATGCTTGAAATGATGAATTTCTGTATTGTTTGTTAATACAGAGCAAGAGGGTTTTGCCTGCTTCCCCAGAAGTGTAGTCCTGAATATTTCCCAGCAGCAACAGCACATTTTAAACTAGAATTTGAAGTTGTGAACGGCTCATGTTTGAAACAGCAAGCTGGTCCTCATGGAATCAGGAAAACAGGGCAAGAATGACACAGTTTAAAAAAATAATGCATTTTGGGTTCTCTGCATTATTGGTGTTTGATGCCAAGAATTTAGAGTCACGTATTTGAGTTTCCTTCTATAGCGTACAAGCAGCCTCCTGGCTTTGTGTCTTCCTAGCTCCTGACCACACTTGTGGGGGATGTAGGTTTCTAAAGGTTACCTCTGGTGGGTATTACTGTAGGTCTCTGCTGTCCAAGTGGTAAAGCTATTTCTGCATTGAGTTCCTTTGACTTAGATGGTTCATAATTTTTTTTTTTTTTTTTTATTTTAACACCCCTCCAGCAAGTAGTTACGAGAACAGGAGAATGACTCGCATTTTGTGGGTATCTCAGGGAAGATACATGCATTCTTTTTACGAATCAGTCTGACCTCATTAATGTCCAGCTTGTAACACCCAGTTTACTCCCTCATTCATAAGTGAAGGCACATTTCTCCATGTATTCACTGGAAGATGCATATTATTTTATGAATTTCTGGTACCAGTGCCTAAAACTTGTTCTAATTAGTCTCAGTTTTAATAAAGAAATGAGTAAAATTCAGCATATTAAAGACAAAAGGAACCTGGATCAGATGCAATCTATGTGAAGCATTTAAGTTACTCCATATAACCCCATCTCATAATCATAACTGTATAATCTGATTGCTTGAGTCCAATTATTTTAAATACTCCTAGCAATCAACAGAGATTCATCCCTATAAACCTATTTGACCCCTTTCCTCAATGAGGCACGATTACACACAAAAACAGTCCTCCATTAACCTTTGACATAGGTAGGAATTAGTGATCAAATCTGACATAGAAGTGATGGAAAGTTGCCAAGCAGCCTCAAAAAAATCCATCTCCAGAATGAACCCAACACCATGGCCCTTTTAGAGAACAGAAGTTAACCTGACAAGGTGGATATTAAAAGATAAGAGAGGCTTTATTGATCTTTCATTTCTCCCTACTGCACCATTGCTAATTGCAAATGTTAAGAGGAAAAGTATTCAAAGTAAGCAAAGCTTTTCAATATTAACCTCAATAAGTGAATTAAGCAACAATACTTCGCGTAGAATTGGAGATCACTAACGGGTCAAAAAATGCAATTCATTCTTGCTCTGGGCAATCAAGACTCTCAGATGATAGACCTCTGCAACTTACTGCAAGTCTGGTAATTGCTACCCATTACTGAGGTAATCAGAGTCTGACCCCAGGGACGAGCGAAACCAAAATCCTATTGGATTTCAGTGGCACCAGGGCAGCAGCCTCCATCAACGGGCCTGTCCTTTGAAAAAGCCCAGCCAACAATTCATCCTACACGCTTGAATGAGGCTAAGTCATTTAAACTGCTTCCAGAAGAGCAAGGGGTTAAATTCATCTCGAGGCTATCCTGTTGAAATAATGATAAATCTGGAGCAGTGTTAATTAACAACCATAAGAGATTCTTTTCCTATCAGCAGTAAAAAAACCCATGACCATTCACAGGCATCTATATTTCAACAGTAAAGGTATAACTATTATTGAAAGTTTCCAGTTTAGCCTCCGAATCATTCCTTAAGCATTGCAAAGCTCAGAGGAAAGAGAATAATACTCTTCCTAGAGGGGTAGGCATCCAGAGCAGCTGTGCAGGGGTCAACAAAATAAAACCAGCAGAGAAAGAAATGTAAAGCCTGGAAAAGCAAATATAATCTTTTTCCATACCCCAGTGCAATTTGCTTTCACATCATACAGAATTTGTCATACCTGATTCAAAGGTCCAGTGATGCCAATAACCTGCCTTTAACAGAATACAGCACCTGATGCTTTGAAAGAAGGCAGAAACACCCATAACCTGTGAAAGCACTCAAAAAAAAAAAAAATCCTAATTCCTAGGAAGAAGAGAAAGAACAAATCTGCAAAAGTATATTGTAATGTAGGAAATTTCCTGCGTCTCATCATACTCACTCCTGGGTTCAGTGTTAAGCACAGGCTCACCCTAGCTCTCTGAAGGCTACCACAGACCCCAGGGCTGAGTGCAGTGTGAAGAACTAGATGTGCTGCCTGACCTCAGCAGAAGGGAAGCTCTAATAAATGGTTATTGAAAACAACTGAAACTGCCAAAGCAGCACTTGTGACAGCTGAGGCTTATGCTGGTGCCTTTTCCCTCTACGGCCATGAGGGAGGCAAAGGAAAACAGAAAGGTTTTTCTGATTAGCTTGGTGGTGACACCTGGTGAAGGACTTCAGTGACACACATGGGGTGAGTCTGGACTGATTTTGTGCTTGGTTTGACTGCCAGAGATGAAAAACAGCTGTAATATGCATTGTAATGAGTTTTGCATTTTGAGGGTCCCTATAAACTGTCATGTTATGGCACTGAGCCAGGAGGGTCAGTTCTATGAAGATAAACCATATGAGAAATGCTAACTTCTAAATTAAAAAATTAACAGCCACTACCTCATACTTGAGTGTATACTTTAAATTCTAGTTTGAGCTGTGAACAGCAGATAAGCATTTCTTGTAACTCGATCCAAATTATTTTCCTCATCTTGCACATATATTAGATCCTTACATTTCTGACCTAAAACCAGCTTGACAGCTTGCTCACTTGTTGATGTGCAATGAGCTTGTTCTGTCCTTTCTTCAGCACCCTAACCGAGCCTCACAGCCTTTAATATGTTTATCCTTGCATCACCCCTGTAAAGTAAAGGAAAGCTATTATTCCCTCTTTGCACAGGTGAGAAATGAAGGCAAAAAAAAAGAGATAAAAGGGTAGCCTGTCAAGTCTTTTTAAATTAATGGGAGTTAGGCATCTAAAATACCTGGGTGGATTAGGACATTAAAGAGTTGTCTGCTGTCAGGCAGTAATTCCTACTACTGTGTTTCATTTCTAATATACAGGTTTGAAGGTCTACCTCCCCCCTTGCTTTACCTTTTTTTTTTGTTGTATTTTGTGATCTTGGAGTTGGTCCGTGCTTTGTTCCTAAGGGCCAACATCTCCCCAATTCCATCTGCTGCTTGCAGCAGTGAGCCTATGAAGAGCACACTGATGCGTTTTAACTGATGGCGTTGAACTCCTGGAGCATTTGTCTGTGATCATGGGAGGTCTGGGACATCCTGGAATAGCTTGCACCATTTCCAAGTGGTCCAGTAGAAGGAACACAATAAATCTCTGCCAGTTCAGGGAAATACTAGACTTTTTCTCTTGGCAAACACAAGTGATTCAGAGGTGCTTTATCTCATTTTTTTTAATTCTGCAGATGTTTTGCTTCCTTTAAGTTGTTGTTTAAAACATGCAACACTGTTTAAAATATGCACACACAGCCCACCCCTTGCAATAAAACCAATGGTGCCCTCAAAGACTACATCTAAAAGTTTCTTGCCAGCAGCATTTTAAAAAGAAGACAGCAGGGTAACAACACTGGAATTCTGCTGTGAAATAGTTATACATTTTATATCTTTCATCTTCTTCTGACACTGATCTTGTGGGCTTCAGTATACTGGAGTTCTCTTACAATTCAGTGACATGAATATATAAACACCATTTCTGTCCAGCTCCAATCAGCTAGATCATATAGCCTGCAAGCCAGTGGCAACCTACGTATGAGATGGTCATCAGCAGGCTTTGGTCGCAGAGGTATTCTTGCTAACATTCAGAAAAGGAGTTGCTCACTACAGTAAGCTATGCAGGAAATAAAAGAGCTGTTTTACGTCTGCCTATCTCAGTGCTGGTTTGTGTATGTGACTAACTCCCCTATTAATTTCTTATCTCCAGTGTCCCAGTTTCATCTCCCACTATTAAATTGTCTCCCTGCCAGTCAGTTATGATTTCAGAAAAATCTTTCAAAATGATGTTTTCTCTTTTGAGATCAACCCTTTTGCAATGGGACAAGTGGGGAAAGCAGGCACAGGATGATGGTAAGTCTCAAGGGAATAAGAACTGAAAGAGCACATTAAAAAAAAAGTTGCTTATGTCATTCATTCATTTCATACCTGACTGCTTCTCTTCCAATAAGTAATCACACCATGCCAGAGACGGGAAAAGTTCTCATTAGATCTCATGGCTCTTCAAAACATAAAACCTGTGTAGAGCAGACATGATTCATAAAAGGCTGTAAGACAATGAAACACCTTGGCACAACAGGATGCTCAGCAACATGGGTAGAAGCATGTGTAGAAATCATGACGAAAGCACATACTCAAACCTTCCCAGAATTGTCTCTCCCTTCCCCCCCTGCAAATTGCTGGTAAGTATAATAAATCCCTTCTGCAGTATCTGTGTTCCTCCCTCCCTGTTTGCAGTCTCTGTAATGGTCCCTTTTGTGCTTTCTCTTCCTCATCATCTCTCTTGAAAAGGACAGCAATTCATTGTGCGCGGGCAAGAACAAAGGTGCCTTAGGAAACTGTTCTTTCACACACATCTGTGATACTTTATTTCTCCTATTTCTGCATGTTTGTTTGCATTTTGCAGCTTCCAACAGTTTCAGAGGTCTGCATTCATAGTTTATTTTTATCTTGTTTCCATGGCTCATAAAGAAAGGCACAGTACCTCATCCTGCCAGGTAGTGCGGAAATATTTTTTAAGGCCTTTTGCTTCAAAACTGCTTTGTTCTTTCCTTGTGCTGTGCCCTTCATCTCACTGCCAAACTGGTTTCCAGCTCATAGGTAGTCACGTTCAAGTACTGGACAGCAACACCCTAGGAAGTCCCAAGGTTTACACTCCTTATTCCCTGCTTTTTTGCAGCCTGTGGTGCTGTGCAACTGCAATAGGGTGGCCCAAGCTGTGGCATTTTGCCTACAATTCATCTCCCCATCCATCTCTAATGACTTACCTCCTCCTAGCCTTTAGGTGTGTTGGCTGTACATGGGGGTCATTCTAGACTGCATGAGTGTAAGGGAAAAGAGGATCAGGCTCAGAATCCAATAGGTGCTTTGGGGTCTTCCACAACGTACTAAGTGCACAGCGATTATATTAGCAAGTCAGTCACACAAGTCTAACCAGCTTCCCATTAAGTGGTTGTTTTAGTATGTTTTGGCCCACCTAAATATGTCATATAATTAGGAAAATGAGCAACTGAAGTGCAGGCACAGGTGTCTCCACTTGTTATTTATCCGTGCTGCATGACATTTAAATGGGAAACAGCAAATACGTGTGTGGTGCAGCCTGCGACAGCCCTGGCCTCACCACAGAGGAAAATATTCTTCTCAAAAATAACACAGAGGTGGGTTGGTCCCACCCTCTACAGAGTCTTTTCTTCTATCTTAAGGATCTAGTGCCCCAAGGAAGGCATCTCCACTTCTCTCATTGTGTGTCACAGTGGAGACAAGCCAGATGAGACTAGTCTTTTCTGCATATTGAAAAAGCAGCGTCTTGGGTCCTTGCCAGCATCTGCCCATGAAACTTCAGGGATGGTGATGCTGCGCTTGGGCAATGGGGCTGTGGCGTGCTTGCATAGTCCTGCCCATGCTGAATTCCATCCTGGGGTTACACTGTGATTGCTGTCTGGCCCACCTCAGTTGGGATTAACTGGTCACTATGCTCATAGGGCGGGAGAAATGCTACTGTAGCTCCTCAATGCATCCGAAAGGATGGGTCCTCAGGGCTGGGAGTAATCCTTTATGACGATTATTGGAGCAAAAAACCAAACTGCTTTTAATCTAACTGTGTTAGCCACAACAGGGAACTGCCTGGAGAGGATGACTTCGCATAGAATCATAGAATCATTTGGTTGGAAAAGGCCTTTAAGATCAAGTCCAACCGTACATGTCCACTACTAAACCATGTCTCTAAGCACCTCATCTACCCGTCTCTTAAATACCTCCAGGAGAGGGACTCCACCACTTCCCTGGGTAACCTGTTTCAGTGCCTGATACTTTCTTCCAGTGAAGAAATTTTTCCTAAAGCTCCCCTGACACAACTTGAGGCCATTTTTCCTCATCCTATCACCCACTACCAGGGAGAAGTGACCGACCCCCATCTCACTACACCCTCCTGTCAGGTAGTTGTAGAGGGCGATCAGGTCTCTGCTCAGCCTCCTCTTCTCCAGGCTAAACAACCCCAGTTTCCTCAGCCATTTCTCATCAGACTTGTGCTCCAGACCCCTCATCAGCTTCATTGCCCTTCTCTGGACACACTCCAGCACCTCAGTGTCCTTGTAATGAGGGGCCCAAAACTGAACACAGTATTCGAGGTGCGGCCTCACCACTGCTAAGTACAGGAGAAGGATGACTTCCCTGCTCCTGCTGGTCACGCTATTTCTGACACAAGCCAGGATGCTGTTGGCTTTCTTGGCCATGCCACTCTCCCCCAAGCCTGTAATGTCACATGGGGTTGTTGTGACCCAAGTGCAGGACTTGGCACTTGGCCTTGTTGAACCTCATACAATTGGCCTCAGCCCATCGATCCAGCCTGTCTAGGTCCCTCTGTAGAGCCTTCCTACCCTCCCTCAAGCAGATCAATGTTTCCACCCGGCTTAGTGTCACCTGCAAACTTGCTGAGGGTACACTCATTCCCCTCATTCAGGTCATTGATAAAGTTGTTAAACAGAACGGGCCCCAACACTGAGCCCTGGGGAACACCACTTGTGACCAAACTCCAACTGGATTTCACTCATTCACCACCACACTTTGGGCCCGGCCATCCAGCCAGTTCTTAACCAAGCAAAGAGTATGCTTGTCCAGGCCATGGGCTGCCAGTTTCTCAAGCAGAATGCTGTGGGAAACAGTGTCAAAGGCTTTACTAAAGTCCAGATACACCACATCCACAGCCTTTCCCTCATCCACTAAGTGGGTCACCTTATCATAGAAGGAGATCAGATTAGTCAAGCAGGATCTGCCTTTCATAAACCTGTGTTGACTGGGTCCAATCACCTGGTTGTCCTGGACGTGCTGTGTGATGGCACTGAAGATGATCTGCTCCATGACCTTGCCAGCACCAAGGTCAGACTGACAGGCCTGTAGTTCCCCAGCTGTGTCAGGAAGTTCTCTTCCCCACATTCCAGGAACTTCCTAGACTGTTTCTTTCTGCTGTATTGCACTTCCAGCAGACATCTGGTAAGTTCAAGTCCCCCACAAGAACAAGGGCTAGCAGTCGTGAGACTTCTCCCAGTTGCTTGTAGAATATTTCACTGGTCTCTTCTTCCTGGTTGGACAGTCTATAACAGACTCCCACCATGATATCTGCCTCGTTGGCTTTTCCCCTGATTCTTACCCATAAACACTCAACCCTATCATCACCATCATTGAGCTCATGGCAATCAAAACACTCCCTAACATACAGGGCTACCCCACTGCCTCTCCTTCCTTGCCTACCCCACTTGAAGGGTTTATAGTCATCCCTGGCAACACTCCAGTTATGTCAGTTGTCCCATCATGTTTCTGTGATGGCAGCTGTATCACAGTTTTCCTGCTACATGATGGGTTCTAATTCCTCCTGTTTGTTGCCTATGCTGCGAGCTTTGGTATAGATGCACTTCAGTTGGGCTATTGATTCCGTCACTCTTCTGAGGAGAGAAGTCTTAATTCCTAAGTGACTAATCACAGTTGTTACTAACGCATCAATAATCTTTGCATCTTTGCTGCCGCTGGACCACACAGTCCTACCAGTCCCTTCCTGCTTTCTTCTCAAACTCTTACACGACAAAAAGCTTAGTTCTTTTGAAAAGAGGACAGAATTGCCCTTTATAGTGTATTTTAAAGGTGATCCTGAGATTAAAAAGCAGAACTTATTTGCATTCAGATCCCAGCAGAATAGAATGCCACTCAATTTCCTGTGACTTGTCCCTATTTAAGTACCCAAAGAAATTCTATTTGATCTTGTGAAGCAGTACTAAGTAACAGGTCATGACCTTTAATCCAAGGATGTTAGCTGAGGTCCCTTCTCAAACTTGCTGCTAATAGGGGAAATGAAGGTGCAAGAAGGAAGACCCAGTAGAAAGTCCAGACTGCCCCTGACATGGCCAGCGCAACTTCTTCCAGATCAGTGATGCTCCACTCACTTCAGAATGAGACCAACAATCCCTAATAGCTGCGTTCCCGGGAGAAAGGATTTATTTCACTGTTGCTTTTGTCTCCTTCCAGGTACCAGCAGTGGTTTTCAGTCTGCAGGAAGGTGCCTGCACAGAGTTGAAAGGCAGTGCTTTGTTCTGCTGGCCACTAACTACAAAAAGGAGGGATGGCTGCAGCTTGAATTGAAGACACAAAGCAGGAGGTGGCAGATGCACCAGCCTCTCTTCTTGGGGTTTGTCTTTCTAACTGTGGCATCTGTTGTCAGTGGGCAGCATCAGCAGCTCAGGTGAGGAGTAACATGGGAGAGACTTCATTTCCATCCACTGTCATATATTTGAATGGGAAGTTGAGTCTGTTTCTCTCATCTCCATTTTCGGCAGGATTCCTGTTGAGCTGGCTATGAATTTCAGACAGCTGGTTTCCCTTGTTCCATGCTGCCATCTTGGTGTCCCTTGGTCTCTCCTTTAGCTCCATCTTCTACTTAGCACTTTGAAAAAGAAAAACCCCAATCATTCAGATGCAGAAGCTCATATATTGGAGTTATCCTACTCGGTCAATATCCTGGGGCCACAAAGGGTCACACAGTGATCTGACAACAGGGAAGGTGAAGAACAGCTCTGAGATCCATCTTCATCCAGCTTGAACCCTACAAACCACCTTTGCTATCCCACAAATACTCTCCCCAGAGGGATCTTTGTTCTCCAGAGCATGCCCAAGATGCTTCACCAGCTTCCCTACAGCCCATGATGCTGAACCCTTTTGGGGAGATGCTTTCCGTCAGCAACATATCTCTTCTGTCACTCACTCCTATTCAGAAGCTGGTTAAGGGCGTGGAAAGACTGAGTTTGGGACCAGGGAACCGGAAGATCTGACTTCCTGGTCTCAAGTCCTGCAGTGTCTGGACAGCATAGGAAGGGGCAAGTGTGAGAAGGGCAGCTCATCTGTCTGGGAAGCTTTGTGCTTGCCCCCCTCAGCAACAGCAGCTCCCATATGCTCTTCTCTAATCCACCTCACTCACCACCAGCCTTGACTTCTCCGTGATTTCTTTCCACATCTGCCTTCATATCAATGTGGCACTCACCGAGCCACTTTACAATGAGCAATTCAGTAGCTTATACCTGCAAAAATCTCTGATCAATTTGTTTTAGAGAAAAGCAGTAAAGAAAACTTTGATCCACTTTTAAAGGTCATTTTATTTGTATAAATGCATAAAACATCCAAAGTGCCACCTGGGATCTCCAGTAACTGTATGTAACACTTTTAGTGGGAACTGCATTGGTTCCACGCAGGTTACACTACAGTATAGCATTAAATAGTTCAAACCACATCTGTGAAAAAGATCACAATCTCAGAAACAAGCTGTTGAGTGGACTGCAGGGAGAACGCTTGTTCGGGAAAGAATAGACCAAACCTTTGAAAACTGGGCCCTGATGTTTTCTATCGGCGTTGCAAATGTGGCTGTAATTGGAAGCTGTCAACTCCCAGGTAACAGTGGCAAATTAAGGTGATGAACCAAGGTAAGGAAGTGAGGCAATAAATGGAGGCACACTTTGCTGTCTTCAGGCAGACACAGTCAGTCATATGTGAAGGCGGCACTGCAGAGCACTATTTATAACAACACTCATTTGGGAAAGTGTCTAGTACTACACCAGGTAGCTGTAGGTTTAGAAAAAAAAAAAAAAGAGGGAGAATATTTTCTCGTTGAGTTTCCCTCAAGTTGTTTCCCCCCGGTCCCCCAGCCCTACTGAATTTTCCCTGCGGCTCTGCTGTGCCTTGCTCCATGATGCTGGGCAGGTGCCTTCACACACGATTTCACTCTCTGCCCTCCATCTCTTGTTTGTGCAGTGCATAACGCAGACTCTACATTTTCTCTTTGCAAAGTTAACAAGAACTGCAAATGGAATGATGGCTCATTTTCCTCCAAAATCTGTTTTAAATACACATTCACACATGTATAGAGGCTTGTGGTTCAGTCTAGTGTATATCTCACCAGGATCCTGGTTTTCTGCAGGAGGATCTGAGGGGTTTGATGAGGCACAGCTCTGTAAAAATAAAATAGGAATATCTTCTCATGCTGCTTTGAGCATTTTCTCTTAGTACTTGGCCCAAAAGGAGCCTGTCCATTGTATTATAACTGTGCTATGGATGGATCACCTCTGATTCCTTCAAGTGAAAAATGAGTCAGCAAATGCGGGAAGAGGGGCCCTACTGAGCCAGTCACGCTGCACGTATTACCACACAAAGCCATCTATTTCCAAGTCCAGATTGTACCCCTGTGGATATACGACATACCTTTGCCTGTACACCAATTGTTCTGTAGAGGTGCCTTGCACTTTGCATTAAC
Organism: Egretta garzetta; assembly: GCF_000687185.1. Lineage (NCBI taxonomy): Eukaryota > Metazoa > Chordata > Aves > Pelecaniformes > Ardeidae > Egretta > Egretta garzetta. Next base: position 755,583 of record NW_009269997.1, read on the forward strand.
GACAGAGGGAGCCTAAATGCTCAAGGACTAGAGTATTATTAGATTGTTAATATTAGGAGAGATGGGTCCTATCATTTTGGCCAGTTCCAAGGACTCCTGAAGCTAAATGGAGTCTTTTCTCTGGCAGTCTGGGCTCACACACCAGTAACCAGTCCCATCAGTTTAGTACCAGCTTTGCATTGAAGCAAGTACTTACATGAGGAATGAAGCAATGGAGTCAGGCTTTAATAGGGGACCTGATTGCCTGGGCAGAAATGTTCTCCTCCTTCTGGGGTGGGACCCAATGTCATGTTCAGCCTGCTTTTTTATGGCTGGAAAGGCCTCTCAACATGGTAAGGCTATAATATTTACGGAGGAAAGCTAGTCAAAAATTTATTAACATAATAAAGCACCAATTTCAGGGTGTATTTTATTAGCAACAATAATTACTAATCACTTAATTTGATATTTCATATTACAAGACCTACATTTACCAGGCACTGTCTTCTCCTCCCTAAGGCTGGCATAGGTCAGGGTTGCAACTCTCATTTTACATGGTGGTGCTTCTCCCCACTTACATTGATTATGACTAATTAAAAGTTTATATCATAGAAAGACCAGATAAAATGCACCTTAAAGTCATTCCAGAGCTTATGCCAGCAGTAAAATTAAAGCCTTTCTTCCAGGCCATGTTTTAAATTCAGACTGATGAATATTTCCTGCAATATATTACTATACCAGACATACTTTTGGGCTTGCCAGTTTTAAAGGGATTTATTAAGCTCAGGAAGATGTCCAGCATTTAGTCAGTTTTATCCCAGGTTGGTTACGTATGGTTAATGGTGTAGTCAAAGGGGTTTGCAGATGCACATCCCCGTGAAGTGGCTATGTCCCTTTGCAAGGGTGACACAGCAGTGGTATTCTTCACGGAGGGGAGGGAGCTCTCAGAAAAGGAAAGAAAAGTTTTTGTCTTGTCCTGCAAGCATGTGCAGCTTTTGCACACCAGCTGGCCACTGTAGACTGCGCCACACTGGGATGTCCTCCCAGGAGGCCACAGGAGATGCTGCTGTGACACAGAGGAGATCTGATATGCACTTCTCTCCCCTGCATGCTTTATTTCATTCCTCTCCTGCTCTGTTTCAATACCTCAGCCAAAGATTTAAATCAACTGGGCCTGGGAGTGTCCCACCAATCTCTGGGAAAGAAATAACACAGGTGTGCTTTCCTGGGGATTTAGCATGCAGGTGTTTTGGGGTGTGTATTTCAGCTGGTGTTGAGTGTCAGTCCATGGAGAGGAGCGAGTTGCGGCTGCTGCTTTGATTTTAACAGCAGTGTTTTTGCTGGTGGAGATGATGGGCCCCAGGGTTTGGTTCTCTGTGCACATTTACATCTCAGCTGCTGCCTCAGCGTATCGTTCTCTTCAGGTGGGACCCGTGCTCCTTAAATCCTTCAGTGACTTCTGAAAACCATAAGATATACTCAACACCAAAGCCTCCCCAGTCTGTCTTAGGTTGAAGGTCAGACTGGGGATGGGGTGTGAGGGTCTCTTTCAGCCCTAAAAATGCATGATAAACTCCCCTTGTGCTTATATCCTCCCCTTCCTTAAAGAAAATGGCGCATAGATCTCAAATCCAGATTGTTCTTCCTTCTCCTAATTTGAGAAAGCAAATTGCCTCCTTCCTAATTTGGTGATTTCTTGTCTCTTGCCCTCTGGGCTAGATGTAAGGCATGAAGGTTTCAACAAGATGCCTTGCCTGTGTGTTGTACACACGTAACCCTGCACGCTGAAGGCAGCTCATCATAAACACCCTCAGTTACTGTTTTTTATCACTATATGCCAATTTCCTGTTTAATTTAAAATATATCTTCCTTAGTATGTTTTACTTTAAAGATGACAAATTTCCCATAATAGAGCACGCTGGCAGTGAAATAAATCAATAAATAAATTAAAATAAAGGCAAAACATCCTCTCAAATGCATAAAACTGCAATACCTTCTAGCATTACTGTTTTAAACATCAGAAGTTACACCAATTTCCGACCGCTTTCCTTGATTTACTGACAATATCTAAGTAGTGCGTATTTTATAGCACTCGCTGCTACTGAGCTGAGTTTCAAAGCTTTCAGCCCATACCACATCTGCCTGCTTGAACACAGTGTGAGAGGAGAGCACAGCCTATACAAGCTCTGTTCATGGGCATGTTTTCCACCATATCATGGTCTATGATAGAGCCAAGGGCAAGCACAGGTTAGAAAATAAGTTGACCTATCTCTGCCTAGGGCCAATCAGAGTTGTCCTGCTTTTTCCTTGCTTGACTGACACAAAGCAGGAGGATGTAATCCCTTTACACTGCTGCACTGTGTGTCCCGGGAAGAAAGCAATGTATGGGATCTTCCTGCTACCTCTCCACAGTGGCAGTAAACCCCTCCAGACTTACCTGAGGTGGGATGTCCAACCTGTAGGCTCTTTGGAGACTGCTGACCAGTTCCACAGGTCACTGAAGTCAGTAGGATGTTTCTCATCATCTTCAGTGATGTTTCCATCAAACTACAATACAGAAGAGAGGTGCTGATTAAGGAAAAGTAGCAAAAGCAGCGATTCAAGCAATATAATCTCTACAGCTCCCACCCCATGAACATACTGTGCCCAGGAGATCTGTTGTGCAGATTGCGCGGATGGGTATAATCCATGTTAAATTTTCCTTTGGAATTTTTGTTTGTTTTTATTTCTGCTGAGAAGAGTTTCTAAGCATCTTTTTCTTGAAAGCCTGAAAACTTTTCAGGCTGTGTGTACTGGGGTGTGTGTGGATAGACTGGCAATGCTGCCAAAATACCACCTGGGAGATGTACTTCATGATCACATTCTTCTCAGTTCCCCCACACAGCCAGTCCATACCATCAGAAAACACAGCAACTTCCACCAGAAGAGAGGCATTTTTCTGCCTTGTACTACCATTGTGATACTGAAAACTATGGCCCTGAGACAGCACAGTCCAGAAGGATATTTAATTAACAGACTCCATACAACTGCTAATTAGAATTACTAATTGTTGTCACATGGAAGATGCTCGAAAACCATGGATGGCAGTATGATACTCAAAAAAACCCCCAAAACCCAAACACAAAAACTGAAGCCTCAGATTCCTCCAATGCTTCAGAAGTTTGGTGCAGCAGAGCTCACGCCCATCCATTCCCTGATGCCTTGCAAAGCAATTCATGCTCCTTCCAAAAGGCTCCTTCCTCCTGGGAGGCACCTGCCCTCACTTCTGCCACCGATGCTACGGTGGAGGTGGTCAGACTAGTGGGAGCAACACAAAGCAGGCAGAAGCAGGTGCAAGGATCCATCCCTGTGTCTATTCACAATGAAGAGAAAACTGCTAGAAAGAGCTTTTCAAGTGCCTTAAATGCCATTTTCTAAGCATAATTACCACACATGCTGGAGGCTGCCCATCTTGACACGGGTGAACATACCTTTGCAAGAGCAGCTAGGAGCCTTGCCAGCTCTCTAGCGTTTCTCACAGCAAAAAGCGATTGCTCCAGCCCTCCTGTGCCACCTCCTGTGGAGCATCCTGCTGGGAAATATCATTAATGTGGCAGCTCCACTGAGAGAGAAACCTGTGCCTATTCACCGCACAGGAACAGTGCCTCGGTGCCAGGCACTTTTCTATCATGGGCTGCAAACATCCCCTTCCAGTCTGATTTTTCTCTGGAAGGGATAGTGATGGGATCTCACTGTGCATACCCTTGGCTTTCCACCCAAAGGCCGCTTTTTAACCTCTCTGGCAATTTTTATCTAAACATAACAGATGGATCTCTCACAGGCACTTAGACCCTATGTGTGTGTGACAGTCTTGTGTTGTAGGTAGGGGAAAATTCCTCTCTCTCTCTCTCTCTCTCTGTCTCCTTAGCCCCTCGGGAAACATCTAATGAGCTTTATTAAGCATCAGCATATCTGCACAGGAAAAAGGCAGTGGAAACCAGGCTTCATTACTTCCAGCACGTGCAAAAAAGCCTGGTTTGAAATACCTATTTGCAATGGTCTGGCTGGGCAGCCCACTCCTGGAGGGACTGCAATGTCAGTGGATTAAGTGTGTGTCACAGGTCCTGTGGATTATAAAGATGCTCTGCCTCAGTGGATGAAGATCCTTGCTTTTGCATCCAGACCTCGTATTGACTTTCTCCACGCAGAACTGAGAGGCTGGGATTTGCTGTGTGATGACAACTAAGATGTTTTTAAGAAATCCCTGATATAATGCATGACTTGTGTTTATTTGTCCTGATCCAGCAAAGGGCTTTACCTGGATAAAAGGCTGATTGGGTCTCATGGACTGTCTGTACATATCTAAATAGAAGCAGAGGTCCAAGGCTGTTGTTCTGCACACAAGAAATTTCCGTGTACATTAGAAACTCCAATGTTGCCTGCATCAGTAACGTGGCTGTGACTCTGGAAAATAAGATAGCCAGTCATACACAAGGTATCCAAATACAGGAATATGAAGATGACTGGAGTGTAAGGCTGGGTTTGTCAAAAGTCTATTGCAGGCAGATGCTCTGCAGACTTCAATGAATATTTTGCATTTTGGTTCTTTTCAAATGCAGCTCTGTAAACAGTGAATAGTCCCACTGTTAATGACTGGCTTGCTGTATTTATAGAAAGCCAGATGTTATTTAGCTACGGTGGGATTTAACAAGCAGTCTAAGAATTGAGGGCTTTTTTTTTTTTTAAATTCCCAGCAACGAAATCATTAAAGTTTTGTTGCACCAACAGCCCCAAATGAAGGGCATCTACTCAAGGCTCAGCAGCACCAGCATGACACAGGACAAGGAAGCAATGCTTTTTCTAGAGTAAGTTAAGTGATTTGGAGAGAGGGGACATGAGTTCAATTAGAACCAAATGCTCTGATCCTGCAGTGATGCCTCATAAGCCAATCCATCTCTTCTTCCACACTTTCCTGCTTTGAGCACAAACTCTCCGAATAGAGGGAGTGCTCCCACAGCAGATACGTAGCAGTGTCAGGCATCCTGGGGCTCTATTGTTGGCAACACCATTTTTGGCATTGCTAAGACACTGGTAATAATCATAGGCATCTTTCCACCAATCCAGCTGGCTGTGGTTGCTCCCCATATATTTGCTGAGAACAGGATTTTGGTCCCCGCCAGATTTGGGTGCCTGTTGTCCCTGTCACACACTCTTCTTCCAAGCAGCTAGTGCCAAGACTCAAAGAAAAGGTGAGGAACAAACAAGAGGGTAAGGAAGAGTAAGCAAATGAACAGCAAAGGAGAGGTGAAGAGGTCCTCCTGTTGAATTTCCCCTCCCACCACAAGAGTAACAAAACCGAAGGTCTGTTGGCTCTGGCATGGGCTGGTTCTACATGATAGATGGTGCCTTGAAAAATGCTGATGACAGACTGGTGAATATCAACTGTTAAAACTCTAAATCTTGACCCTACAGGACAACAGTCTTCACCTTTGCAGTCCTCAGAAAAGGTGGCAAGGCTCCATGCTTCTGGAGCTGCAGCTGCCTGCAGCATCCAAGCACTTTGGGGTGCTGCAGTCTTCCCAGCACCTGCTGTTGAACCAGTTCTGCTGAGGCCAGGGCTAACTCAGGCAGCTTTCCAAAATGCCACTTCAGTCTGCGATGCTCTGTTATTTGGGAGGCAGTGTTGTTCCCTTTGATAGCAGGAAGCCCATTAGCTTTCCCCATCCTTCTCCCAGCCATGGGGAGCGAGAGGCTGGGGCCTCACAACTTTTGACAGTGTGCTTGCTTCCAGAGTCCTTCTTCTCTTCTTCGACACTGCAGGAAATTTGTTTTTTCAAGCATGAAACCCAGCCTTTTGTTCACCCCAATGAGGAACCCTGCTCTGGTTGAGAAGGGGCTTTCATTTTTAAAGAGCTGAATTTTCTATGGAGAGGAGCTATCATCATTTATTGGCTTTTGCAAGGCTCTTTATAACAGGTTGAGCTATTTTATTTGTTGGTTTTTCTTTTGCCTCCTCTAAGAGGTCCTGCACAAATATGTTTATGGCATTTTATTCCAGCCCTGAGCCTTATACACTGTAAACATTGCTGCTTTTTCTCAGCCAGTGTCTGGCTGCGTATATGCAGAAATACACCCCCCCCTTTCACAACCTAAACCTGATTTCTTTCCTTCATCTGAGAAATACTCCAGCAGATATTAGCGCAAGGCTGACAAGGCTACCTTTCTTTTTGGCTTTACACTGAATAAGGCAGAAATCCATACCTCAATCCTGTGATATATGTAGTTCACACTATCAGTGTGTCAGCCTGGATTTAAAGAAAATACATGATCACATCTCCTAGGGGATCTTGAAGCACAAGCTAGAAATGGTAGCCCATCTGTCCCCAGATCAAGGAGAAACCTGATAACAGGAGCCGTGTTTGCCCTGCTCCCTTCAAAGTCTCATTTTGCAGCTTGTCTTTTCTTACCCTCTTTTCCTCTGTTCCTTCAGATTGCCGTGTTCAGGCTTTTTGTTCACTCCTTCTTTGGTAGGTAGAGTACATTGGCGCCTCTTAACACACTGCCTCCATCCCATGGGAGAAGGCTGTCAAACAGTGGCCAGCCTCTTTGGGTTCAGAAGGTGGCACACGCTGTGAAATGATATGCTCACTCTGCAGGTGAAGGCACTGGAAAATAGTTCAGAAACCAAAAGGAAGCAAAGCAAGGAAATGTCATAAATTTGGAGCTGAAGATCCTGCTGCCCTGTTCAGCAGAACAGTATTCTCCTTGTCAGGCAGCAAGTCATCACCTGACAGTTTCATAACAGCAGCTATTAGCTGGTTCGTGCTCCTTATTCCTTGTCTTCTCCCCATTTATGCTCAGCTGATTTTGCTGTGCAGTGCAGAGAAGTCACAGGCAGACGAACCTGTTGTTGTTGAGAGCCTGGTTTCCAATCTTGAAACCCTCTGTTCATGCACCTACATCTGCACTTAGACCTAAAATTGGCACTTGACGCCCACGGAAAGGGGTAAGTGCCGACAGGCTTTCTGAATAACTAATCAGTGTGCAGGTGTTTAATTGCTGAATTAAGAACCTGATTCTGAAAACTGAGCTCTAAGTGTCTGCATTTCTGTAACCAACTTTAATACTGCCTTCAGAGTTTCACCATGGGAAAACTGTCTGGCTATGCAGGACAACACCCTCAGTTTTTCAGTGCTCAGCCCCATTGCTGTGCCTCTACCTAGCACCAAATTCCCATGCCATTTTCCCCAGGTGCCCTCATTTCTGCCTGCTTGGATCCAGAGGTGAAAATGGCAAAGGGAATAACAAAGAGCAACTTAAACATCTCATAATTTCTGCTCCTGAAAGCATTCCCATGGGTTCCTGTGCTTCCCAGCCTATGTGAAATTTGGGGGAGATGTGCACTGGAGGTGCTGCAGGTGACCAACTGGGGTTCATACCTCTGTAAGCATTTCAGGGTGGCTCTTCACCTGCACTGAGTGGCTTGTTTTTGTTGAAAGACTGGAAATGGCATTTGAGCAATCAACCTTTTTCTTTTTCTTGATTCAAAGACAAAGCAGTAAGAGTGCTCATAGTTGAAATCAAAGCTGGAAGAGGTCAGCTAAGAGTAAAGTGCAAGATTTTTAGTGGCAAGAACCAATAAGCAGCAGACAAGCTAGAAAATACTGTGACTTCTCTCCTTGTAAATTCATATAATCAGGACTATTGGTCTTCAGGGAAATTATGTTTTAGGTAAAGAAGGGTTGCCAGGCTCACTGACAAGAGTAGTGGGATGACATTTTCTGCCTTATGTTTTGAAAGGGGCTCAATGGATGATACTAGCTCTATTCTGGCTTTCAGAACCATCATTTTAGCACTCCACTGAAAAGGACAAATGAATCTGGCCCAAAACTGGTTAACAAAGAGCAAAGCCCATTTCACCATTGAATAGCACAAGACTTCTGACACCTCTCTGGAACAAAACTTGATGATCCCCCTATGGAAGTTGGTTTGTCCAAAACCAAACTGTCTGGAGACACTTATTGTTAACAGGAAGTTTTGAGACACATACTCGTTCAGGTGACCCAAGAGCCAATATAAATAAAGTAGGGGAAATGAAGGAAGTTTTTAGGGAGGAAGATGGTGATGTAGGTAAGAGTTAGTGTGTTAAAAAAAAGAAATATGTAAAAACAGCTGTACAAGTGAACATAATCTCAAGGTACAGAGAAAAAGGGGTTTTTTTCAATTTCTTTTTCAAGGAAAGGAGCCAGAACAGTTTTGCTGGCATGGAATAAGCATGTTAGGGGAAAACTAAATTCCAAATGCCAGAGATGAAAGTTCAAAAATCCTTGTGCATCTGCTCTGCATATTCTTACACCAGACTTGTGTTTTGGATGTTGATGAGTATAAGTGTGTTTTAGTTGTGGTTTGGTTTTTTTAACTAAGTACTGACATAATATTGGCTATTGCTGGCCCATAATGCCAATCAGCTGCTGAAAAACAATACCTTTCTATCTCAGCATTTGCCTTTCCACCCACGCACGTAAGCCTAAATTTGACAGCAACTATATAAGTAAATGCCCAGACTTCAAAAGACTGTAGGTAATAAACATTCTTAGATTCATTACACACTGAAAACAAATGGGTAATTTACATACTTAGATTTACACATGCACTTAAACATACCTGAGTGAAGAAAGACCTTAGGCTGCAGAATCCAAGGCTGCTGCAGATGGCTCAAATCCAGTGCAGTACCAACCAGCTGTTAGAAATGTTTTCTTCATGCCTAACCTAAATTCCTCTTGTTGAGATTTAAAACTGTCACTCCTTGTACCATTGACCATACAGAGGCAGCTGATCTCCTCCCTCTTCACACCAGCCTTCGTATCTGGCCACACAGCACAACTCAAATACAAGGCATGAGAATGAAATGTGGGTCCAGACTCTGATCTCAGTCATCTCCTTAAGCAACATAACTATCAATCACCTAACACATGCAATATAGTAGAGGGTCTTTCTCCATCAGACCATTGCTGTGAAAGAGTGACCACTTTTGGCTCCATATTTTATATTATTCTCTTCTGACCTTCTCCTTCCTTTTCAAACACAAGTCCTTTTATTCTTTTTAAGAGATGTCCTTCCAACGCCACTGTATCATGCTTTACTATTTTGTACAATTGCCTTCGTATGGAATAGTCAATAAATCTACACTGCTGTTACAGGGAATTCTTCCCATCCTATATAGCTCCTACTCAAGGTCCCAAAGGATTTCCTCACCCCCATAACTTGGCTCGTCCTTTCAGGAAACCACAGCTCCCTCCTTTGCTCTTTTCTTCTCATGTTGAGAATGCACTCCATTTCTGAAACGACTCCCTGAGATCTCCTGAATAGAAAAATTATGAATTGGCTCACCAGGAGGTAGCAGTTGTATTTGAAGGAGAAACTGAAATAGCATCTAGCCATGTGTGGCACAGGTCGAAAGATATGTAGCAGTCTTCCTTGACTTCTGATCAATCCTTCGGATATAATCCTAATTTCAACCACTAGACCCAAGACTTTGTACCAAATCTCCCTTTATCATACAAAAAATCTACATAAAATTATACAGGCATCAGAGCATCTGACACTCCCTATATCTTCACAGAGGACGTGTAGCGTTGCCCCAGACAGTGACAGCAAAGCCCTGCGCAGCCCACTGGCTATTGTCATGACTGTAGTGAGAGTGGCATGGGGCCAAATCAAGCTCGTTTATCTCTGACTCGTGCTCCTTACACTTCAGTGAGCAGTCTGTGTAGCCTCATAACAGCAAATAACTCATATTTGTGGGTGAGGTTAGCTGAAGGGGCACTGTCGTGGTACAGTTCTCCTAGTGGGCTAGTGAGGTCAAGCCAGTCTCGTACACAGACAAAGCCTTTTAACTTTGAGTCCCTGAGGGCTAAACTCACATTCCACTTTTCTATGTAAACCATTCCCCTCTTCCTCTCAAGCATCAGCTGCATGTTTTGCACAATGCTGCAGCTGAGCTCCCTGAGAGAGACTTAAGAAAATATTTGCCCCTTTGCTTTAAAGGTAACTAATGATTGTAATAGTAATGACAGTAGAGTGTAGTTTTTACAGTCCCTTGTGGCTCTTCTCTACTTTTCCAAAGTTGTTATTTTAATACAAATAGCAAGTATATTACCTTTAGTAACATAATGTATCCCATTTTGCTGAAATATATACTGAAATTATTCCAAGTTATTCTAGATCTTTGTTGCTACTTATTTTCTTGCAATTTTTCTATAAAGTATACAACCCCTCTCTATCATATGTAACTTGCTCTCTGCACGGTACTTCTTGTTTAAATTTATCTCAGTCTTATCTTATATCCATTTAACTTTTCTGAAAGTTTTGGAGCAGAGATATCATCTATTCCCTTTATTCCTTACACAGATACATCTCTCTCAGAGCAGCTCAGTGAAGACTCAGACAGTGGCTAATTCAACCTTCTGGGTCCTCTGGAGCTTTGATGTGCTGTCAGAGCAATGGGAAAGCCATGGCTAATCTGAATTTGGTAAGGCATTTAATATCAAGCTTACAGGAAATAAACCAAATGGAAGAAAGATGTCATCAAATGCACATGGTGGAGAGACATCATGGGGGGTTAATTGGCAACCTTTCCCTTTGATCATGTTCCCAGCATTACTGAACCTAAAAGCCAAATGTTTCGTTTGCTACCTTAGGAAGAGGCAAGGGGTATGCGTATTCATTAAAAAAAATAAGTCAGTCATGGTTTTTTAAATGCTACCTATAATGCAGGAACTTTTAAAACTTTCTTTGTAAGAGTCTACTCAAAGGTCTTTGAAATCAAGCAGGCCACAGATGAGGTGAATTTAATAGATAATTTGGGTTGTATGTGACTTTTCTACATCAAAATTCTCTTCAGATAATAAAACACTGACTACTTTCATTCTCTTTGGTTCATATTTTTTTATTTTAAAACTTAACTATTCTTGTCAGTATGAAACTTTTTAAAGCACACATGTGGTAGCTAGGTAATTATATTCTGAGGACAGACATGCAGGAAGAAAATCTGCATTGTGGCCCACCAACAGTGTTTCTGTGCTGCACTCCACACACTGAGACGTGCTTTCCTTTAAATGACTCACGCTGCTTGGTTCTGGTTTTCACCCCTTTTTACACTTGACAGACAATTCAGTCATTAACACAGTGACTTGTGCTCCTCTGTAGGAAAAAAAGAGGTTTGTGATTGTAGGACAGGACCTAAAACATTGCTGCACATATAATCAGATCTAGCCCAATGAAGCAAGATGCAAAGGAGCAGTGCTGGAGAAGTGTATTAGACGTCCCACTTACCTTTTTCAAGTATCTCCAATTTGAAGCAACTAAACATAAGTAGATGCACACAATTTTGTTCTCCAGTTTTAGAAATACCCAAGTCCTCCGCCATGTGAGTCCTGCAAGCCATGTGAGCCTGTGGCAGATGGGACTTTGCAAGGGCCAGCGGTTCTCTAAGCCCTGCAGCTGGAGGTAGCAAAGTGGAAATCAATGTATCTAGTTCCAACACGGACCATAGCCACTCCATATTTGACTCTAGAAGGACCTAACAGTTGGTGGGATCAAGCCAGGGCAGACTTGTAACCAAAGCTGGTTTTGTTGGGGGGATCCTGGGGGGGCGAGGGGAGGGAGTAGTTGGAAGAGGGGGGGTGGTTGGTTGGTTTTTTAAGCGATATATGCTTGTTCTCTGGACATTTTAGTTGCAGGTGTTTCCCTAATCCATCCAAGGAAATGCAGTTACTATAGGGGCAAGCTCAGTAGCCATAATTCTAGAAAATATATAGCCTAATTCTGTCCTCAAGGTACGAAATAGGATAATCAAGGTGCTGCCTTGGATGGTAGGTTCTACTTGTGGCATCACGGCCAACGTCCTCCCCTGTATCTTTGACTGCTCCAGAGATTACCCTAAAAAGAATTCAGTCATTACCTTGTGACTGATAACCTATTGTAAATAAACTGATGCAACAGATCTCTAAAATAGAACAATTATAAGTCTTTGATGAGATACTCAGAAAACAGCTCACATTAGATGGAATTCTCCATCTCATTCTCCATAAAAACATCTCCTAGAGCTTTTTAGATGTCTGAACACATGAAGCTTGGGGTGGAAGTCCCAGCCCTTTTATGGTTTGCAGCATCAAAAAGCTGGTTATAAGATCCACTCAGACAACTCCTAGACAAGCCTGGGTAACAATCTGAGCTTCTGGTGCTCATCTGAACAGAAGCACCCGAAACCTTTGACGTTTTCTCATCATTAATTATTTCAGCATCAATGTTAATTGCCTACACAACGCATGGAATTGACAGTACACTGAGGACTCAACCTGCCTGCTTTGTAGCCACCTAGCTGGGGATGCAACTACTTTTTCATTCTTGTTACTATTCTCATCAGGCCAGACATGAAATAAAAACAGTGACACTTTTTCCCCCCAAACAGTCTGTTGTGGGTGCAAGTCAGATCAGATAGTTACCAACAAGAGAGAAAATGGACTCAACTGGCATCATGACAGAAATCCACAGACAGTATTTTTTCCCTTTTAATTATTAGCTTCAAAAGATAAATGCAGGGACATTAAAGCAGGCTTAGAAGATGTGGCACAATACCTTTATACAGGCTCTCACTGCAGGGACCAATTTGCAAAAATTAATACAAACTGGATACAAAATAATAATATTCAACAGATGTAAAGCAAAACCATACTGAAACAAAGAAGAAAGGACAATAGGATTCTTCCTTCGCTGCAAAGGAAGTGCATCATTAACAACATGAATCACACCAAAGTTAGTCCAGGCTCAAACCACTCCAATGGCTCAGCAGCCAGCACAGTAACCTGGTGTGCCATGTACCTATAATTACAGCCTCCACAGCTCCCACACATTCCAGATGTGCATGTTTTACGTGCTCTGTTCGGTGAGTTGATAGCATTTTAACCCACATCATGCATATCTCATGGTTCATGTCCATCTTCCCCCCCCATGATAACTTTCTGGAGGATGTGAATCCACAGTAGCTCCTGGTTTGGAATTCTTTGGCAGCTCCGAGTGAAGGGAGACTCTTCTCATGTCTAGACCTGGCTGGTGTTGGGTTACCCCCCACACACAGCTTGTCCCCAGCCTCCTTTGCTTTTGCCAGCAATCTCAATTCATCATTCCACAAACCAGTTCAGGGCTGGGGCAGCAGAGACTGACCAGGTAAATGGGTTAATCTTGGGCTCTTTGTTTTACTAAACCAGACTGGGTGCAATTACACCGCGATTGTGTTGGCTGTATGAAAAGAATGATGCCTGGCAGCAAGAGGTGAAGAGAGAGGAGGGAGACCGGGATGGGGGATTGAACGGCTTCATCCATAAAGCTGCAGCTGGACCAGGGTGCATGAGCACAGCCTGGATCCTGCCTTGCAAGCCCTGTGCTTAGCCCTTCCTAACTCAGCATGGCAGATGAATAAAGCAAACAATACCGAAGCTTTTTCCTTCTGCAGGGATTGCAGAAGGTTGGCAATCTGACTCTCTTCAAATAGCCAAGTCAATCTTTTGCACAGGGAAGTAAGGTTTCAAACTCTCTGGGATTTAGGAGCCTAAAATCCCCCTAAATTTTGTGTGCCCAGGTGGCAGGGGGATGCAAGCCTCAGAGGAGATTTTTACATTTCCCTTAGACTCCAAGAAGGATGACAGAGATACTCCATGGTATAATCAGCTTCCCACTGCTCCAAGAGCATGGAGGGGCTGGTCCAAGACATCCAGAGGTCATCAGAAAGCCTAGCCAGACAAGCCAGCAAACTGTACTTCTGGACTCTGCTTAAATACAGTCTAATAAGCTACAGCAGCTAGCACAGGAACCTCTCAAAGGCCCTATTTCCCTTCAGAAAGGCAATGTTTCATTTAATCAGGTAGTGAGCCAGCAACATTGCTCCCTATTCTGGAGCACCTGAAGACAATTTTTCTGTCCGTACCCACAGCACATACCAGATCTACACAACTACCTCTGTGCCAGCCCTCTCCCAGATTGAATTTGTTTTTTGTTTTTTTTTCTGAGGCTTCATTGCAGTATCTCCCTGTTTCTGACCCCATGTCTTTAATGCACAGCTAAGGAAAAGCAAACACATAACCACTGCCATGCTAGCCTTCTTCCAACACAATATTTCAGTGAGCCAGATCTGGACTGTTGCAGGTTGGCAAAGCAAATACCAAATGGCTGCTACTCATACGATCCCAGAGGCATGGGAAGGATCCAAGGGACCTCAAGGACCTGACTAGGGATGGCCTGAACACATTGACACAATCTTGTAGCAAGACATGAAATCTCTGCAACATTGGACTGTCTGTTGCAAGCTCCAGGTTTGTGTCACTTTTCCCTGTACCTTTCTTCCTGTTACTAAATCAAGTTTCCAGGTGATGGTGGCAGCTTCTATTTAGATGCTTAAAAGGCTTTGAAGTTTTATTTTTTCAATCTATCCCCATTTCAGGGGGGTTTCATCTCATCTGCTGCGGTTTAATAGCAAGCCAGCAAATCTTGCAGCCCTGAAGCTGGAATTACTTTGATGTCCCACCTACAGTGCTGGTGGCTGTTCAGCAAGTAGCCAATAACTAACTGCACTCATTTTCTCCAGACTAGGACAAATCCCAGCTTCAGCTTACTATGCATTATTCGCAGAGGTTTTAGGCACACTTTTTGTCTCACTTTGGGTTTGGGTGTTTAGCACTACAGTGCTGCTTAGTTCTTCTGCTGACTGACTTGTGTCTTCTGCTGCAAACAAAGAAGGTGATAATTTGAAATGTTTGCACTTAGTTTGTCACCTGTAATGGTGTTTGTGTCACATGAAGCCTGTGCCACAGTGTGGCTCCAGTTTCTCTGCTCATGGCAAATATGAATCACACGTACACTGGAAGGGAACACCTGTGTGTGTTTTAGCAGAAGAGTGTTTTGAGCCTTCCCCCTACTTTTGCAGTTCAACCCACTTGATACAGTTTGGTAGCATGGTGTAGTTTCCTAGTGCACTCTGACTAGTAGATAGTTGGCCCTTTAATTTTTCTTGCAGCAGCTTCAAAGCTAATATGTGCCAAGGCAGATGAGAGGACCTGCCCAAAGCAGCAAAACAGCCCAGACAAATCTTGAGTGCAGAGATAGAAACTTTCTTG
>NW_009269997.1:771022-774935 GCF_000687185.1 Egretta garzetta
ACGCACATCCAGTGAGGAGTCACTGCACCCCTCCAACTCTTGTCCCCCATCCCCAACACATCTAAGCTAGCCATGGACAGACCAGTAGCCTAGCTTACTGTGCAAAAAAAGGATAATTAGAGCTATATTAATAGGCTGAAATCCCTAGAAGCTTCAGCTCTAGAAATGGAGCTGGAGTCATAGGCAGGACAGGCAATCTGCACATCTGGACCTGGAGAGAGTCCCTGGCTTGAGGAGCAGGGGACAGAGAAAGGCAGGCAGGCTGAAGGTACTCTGGAAACTTCCCTCCAGGCAGAGTGGGTGGAAAAAGGAAGGACTGGGAAATGCCTGAGGTCTCAGGTAAGGTCAGAGGAAAGTCAAGTATAAAACACACAATTTTTGAGTCTTAAACAGAGATCCAATCCACCCACTCATTCGGTTTAGAAGCAGAAAACCCGTATCAGCATCTGCTCTGAGAAATACCTGTGTGTGAGATCTGTGGCTCCACAAGAGGGAAAAACTTTATTTACCACTCAGTCTAATGGCATTAAGCCCAGAGTCATTAACTGTCTACTTGCTGGTCCATGTTCACAAAACCAAAACAACCTTCCCCCAAAAAACCCCACAAACCCCCACAGGGATAGGTCTGACGTATATAACTGTTTGCTGGATCAGGTGCTGCTGTCCTCATAAAACCAACAGAAACACAGCCTCATGTTCCCCAGCTGATTTAAGGGAAATGTAATCCTATATATGGTAAGGAGATCCTACAGCACACAGATTTGGTACAAAAGAGTGAAGTCACCACCACGCTTACCTGCCAAGACTTGCTATAGTCAGAGAGATGGATGATTTGGATTTCCAGGAGGATGAACCTGCTTCCTTTCTTTGATTAAATAGCTCATAAATTACATGCCTAAAGATTGTACGGTGTGATTATTCCCATTTGGGAGATACAATCCCTGACAAGTAGGTATCATCATCTGAAAAAAACTTGAAAAGATAAGGGTAAGTGGAGAAGGTGGCACAGAAAGGTAAAACGCCCTCTCCAAGTCATCCAAGAAATTGGTAATTCTGCCAAGTTATTGCATGTCTTCTCTACTCCCTCATGCTGCCTTTCAGCATGAATCAGCCATCTGGCTTTCCCTTTGCTTTTGCTTTGCTATGCCAGCAGAGCTCAGCTCCACCATGTGCACAGAGCTATATTTAGAGGTAAATTCCTTCAGCCCTGTCCAGCTGAACAGGCAGGAAAAGGGTTTCTGGAGACACAGCTCCTGCATGATGGGATAGGGACGGCAGAGCTGACGCGACCGCTGGGCATGTTCCATCTCTGACCTCCTGCCCCAACCTGCACAGTTGTGGGACGGAAAGCAGTGTGGTACCTGATGTAAAAGCAAACTGTAATAAAAAGTAGAAAAATAGCAAGAAAGGGCAGCTGCTGTTGTGTGCTTTTGCAGAGTACTCAGGGGAAGAGGCAACTGGTCAGCCTCTTGCTGCAGCCCTCAGTGTCTAACAAGCAGATCATCCTGCTTGCTCTCTGCAGGTCAGCACATGCAAAGTCTTTTCTTAACAGTGGCTACCTGCTGGGGCTATGCCTCTTGGTGTCATTACACATGCCCCCTGTCTGCCTTACAAAGGTTTGTCCTTTCCCTCAAATGCTCTTGGGCCCCATCATTCTCCATCTCCCTCTTCACCTATGCAGTATGAACACACGTCGCTGCGGCCTCTCTCAGCTTGCTTTCCCTCCTCCGTACAAGTACACAAGGGCAGAGGCTCTGTACACCTGCAGTCTGTGCACCTCACTCTTAATGGGGGTTGCAGGGCTGCTTTGGAGCAAGGGGGGAAAAGGGATGGGGAAAGGAACAAAGCAAGCCCCTGCCAAGGCAAGCACAATGCAAACAAAATAAAGTGTGTAGATGGCAGAACACATTTGCAAGCCTGAGAGACTTCACAATAAAATGCCTTTTCTTCTTTCTTGTCGTCTTCTTGCTACAGAGAAATAGCAACCAGAGAGGATTCTCCTGAAAGTTTTATGCTGTCTTTGCTGGCAGCTAGATGATATCTTGATTTTGAAACCCAAAGACCACATCAAACAGGATCTGAAAGGGTTTTTTCTCCCATGATATGCAGCAATCTCTTTACTTTGAAAAAGATATGCAATCAGAAAGGCAGTTGTCAGCAGGCACCCGTTCAGGTGCTGAATTAGGGTCAGTGGCCCGTGTCCTTGCAGGTACCTGCCCATCCTGCTGGTAGAGGAGACATGCAGGGCATGACCATGGCACACCCTTGGTATCCTGCCAGGGCCCAGAGACAGGGTCTTACGTGTGCTTGAAGAGAGTGAATTGCTAAGTTTATGGGCGCTAGACTTGAAACAAGAGGAATTTCATTTTTAGGGGAAAAACAATGTGATATTAAAGGCAAGGTGAGGATCATCCCTGCTTGAGATTCCAGTAACTCCTTCATTTGGATATGGGGCCAGTAGGGACTGCTTCTGGGACTCTAATCCTCACACTCTGCCTCTGCTTCCCTACCCCTCCTGACTCTGAGGTTGTTTTCCCCTATCTGCTTGGACTGTAAGTGCTCTGGGACAGGATAATCTCTGCACTCTCTTTGCCCAGAGATGCTGATAGAGGGCCATCACCTTAGTGCAAGCAGCACCCATCCCCTTCCTTGCAGGCAGCAGGAAATGCCACACTGCAACACAAATAACAAGAAAATAAAAAAAAAAATAATCCTCCCTGGTTCTCATTATTTTGTGTGCAGACTCTAGCCATCAAAAGCTATTAATGTGAAGTACATTAGCTTCAAAAGTCACAGCAGCCCAGACTACACAGATGGCCAATGGTCTCACTGCACTAATTCAGTCTTGTCTAATATCTGCCAAAGAATTGTCAAGTCCCCTTTCCCTTAATGCTTAAAAAAACCCAATATTAAAAAAATAAAATTCAAAACCATAGCAAAATAATGAGTACAAAGGGGTATTTATCCTTTTTTTAAGCACGCAGACCATACTTTTCTCTCTTCTTTTAATCTCCCAAACTCATCTGACTGCAAAACTCAAAAGGCTACATTAGCCTCAACCAAGTAACTTTTACTATCATTTCCCCTCCTCTCCTCAATCAGCAGATGTAACTTTCCTCTGGAGCACCAAAGCTTTACAAGCTTTCAAAAAATAATTCCTAATAAGGACAAATGAAAAGGCTGCTTTTTCTTTTTCCTGAAGTGACTCTCAGGGCACATCCAGAGGAGCCTCTGTGGGTCTGAACTCGAGACGACACCATGCCCTCTGCAATAACCCCTCGCAGGAGCCCAGCACAGCCCAAGAGATCCCGAGGCCCAAGATTTCTTCCCTAATCCATAAGGACTCACCAAAAATCATCAGTCCCCGCAAACCTTGCCTAATGGGTTTATCTCCTATAAAGGGCACTTGGCCCCTGGGGATTTCTCTCCAGAAACTCCTGCCTGTGAAAGGACAATATTCAATGCTAAAGCACATGGAGGACAGGGAGATAATTCAAGATAGCCAGCATGGCTTCACCAAGGGCAAGTCCTGCCTGACGAACCTAGTGGCTTTCTATGATGGTGTGACAGCATCAGTGGACAAGGGAAAACCAATGGACGTCATCTGTCTGGACTTCTGCAAAGCCTTTGACACGGTCCCCCACAACATCCTTCTCTCTAAATTGGAGAGCTATGGATTTGATGGGTGGACTGTTCGGTGGATAAGGAATTGGCTGGATGGTCACTTCCAGAGGGTAGTGGTCAATGGCTCGATGTCCGGATGGAGACCGGTGACAAGTGGTGCCCCTCAGGGGTCCGTACTGGGACCGGTGCTGTTTAACGTTTTCATCAATGACAGACAGCAAGATCGAGTGCACCCTCAGCAAGTTTGCGGATGACACCAAGCTGAGTGGTGCGGTTGACACACCAGAAG
>NW_009269997.1:775108-786554 GCF_000687185.1 Egretta garzetta
GTTGGAGCGGGTCCAGAGGAGGGCTACAAAAATGATCTGAGGGCTGGAGCCCCTCTGCTACGAGGACAGGCTGGGAGAGTTGGGCTTGTTCAGCCTGGAGAAGAGAAGGCTGTGGGGAGACCTGATTGTGGCCTTTCAGTACCTAAAGGGGGCCTATAGGAAAGATGGGGAAAATCTTTTTAGTAAGGCCAGCTGTGACAGGACAAGGGGGAATGGCTTTAAACTAAACCAGGGTAGGTTTAGACTAGATATAAGGAAGAAATTCTTTACAATGAGGGTGGTGAAACACTGGAACAGGTTGCCCAGGGAGGTAGTGGAGGCCCCATCCCTGGAAACGTTCAAGGCCAGGTTTGACGGGGCTCTGAGCAACCTGGTTGAGTTAGCGGTGTCCCTGCTCACTGCAGGGGGGTTGGACTAGATGACCTCTAGGGGTCCCTTCCAACCCAAAACATTCTATGATTCTATGAATTCTTTATCTCTTTGCCCAAAGCTGATTCTTTTATTCTAAAAGCTAACAGAGAATCTCCTTTGTAACATTAAGGTATATTGACCAATAGGACTTAAAAGGTACTGTCTGGGGGTTTTTGGGGGGTTTTTTGGTTTGGGGTTTTAGGTTTTTTTGGAGGGTGGCAGTGGCAGGCAGTATATAAATACATTTCTCTTGGAAACCCAGACAAAGATGAGTTCAATGGGAATGCACCTCAGGAGGCACTGAGCCCTTTGCCTGCTGAAGGGTGGGCTGGCACTAAAGCCTCTCTTCCATCACCCTTAGAGTTTCTGCTGGGGGGTGATCATCACACAGAGTTCCTCAGATGTGTTGCCTGCTCTCAAATGACAATATGAGGATCGCCTCCTAACTGTAGTATTAGCCAGATGTGCAAAGCATGATGCAGGCATCCTGCTTCATGTCCCCTCTTTACTTTCTCAGTGACAGTTATAGTTCGTCTGAGAAGATGGGTAGCAAACCCTGAGTAACCAACATCAGGGTGACTGTCATGGAAAACCACACCTGAAAATGCTTGGGACTGAAAGCTGACAGTGTAAAGCACTAATTTAATTATTTAATCAAGTTGAAAGCAGTTTACAGGATTTTTTTCCTATTCAATTATACAAGCAAGCTTTTTTTTTTTAAATATATTTATGCAACTAATGGATTTTTATTTTTAAAAAAAATCACATCTACCTGTTATCACAGAATACCATTACAGAAAGCACGTCTGCAGGGTCAAATGGCATCTGAAATCTAACTAACAAAACCCCTCTGTGACAGTCATTTTCATCAAGCTCCAAACTGATTGACAAATTGTTCATTGCACACTCAGACTTGTCTATCTTTCAGAAAAGGGAAGCAAGCGTAAGGTAGTCTCTGCTGATTTTTATCCC
Source organism: Egretta garzetta (assembly GCF_000687185.1). NCBI lineage: Eukaryota > Metazoa > Chordata > Aves > Pelecaniformes > Ardeidae > Egretta > Egretta garzetta. The sequence goes on from NW_009269997.1 coordinate 776,492, forward strand.
CAGACCATTTTCCTTCTGAAAAGTGTATTGCATTCAAAGAATTCCACACAAAGAAAAGTAATAAAATACTGCTTCTGCTGACTTGTATATAAAAAAAAAACCTTTTAAAAGGTTCAAATTGTGATTTTAGAACTGAAATATTGCTAGCCCACAAGTGGTTGGGAAAAATATGTATAAATTGCAGTTCGGTGTTTTACAACAATTATATTTTAGCTCTTAAACTGACATGCAATCCTGACAGATTTACTGCAGATCAAATTAACATACCATGGCTGAATCTTACTGTTGCAATAACTTTTATTCAAACAGTCATATTTCCAATGGCAGCAACTATACTTTTACTGTTGGATAATTTTTGCTAAGTAAAATAAATACTCTGTTAGATCCAGCTGAGAACACTACCACTCAGCACCAAAAGTTAAGTTGCTCTTACAAGGAAATTGTACCGCCATGTATTTTTGCTCTTTGGGGGCTGGAGGTAGCAGTAACTTAAGAGTAGGAAGAGGGCTGGAAGATAAAACCAATGCACTTTTCTGGGCTGGGGGCTGTTGCCTGCTAGCATAAAAATGAGTGATGTTTCTGGGTTACCTCTGCGGGAGCCCAGAGGTTTTGGAGCAGTGCAGCATAGGCAGGCAGTGCCACCCACTCGCCTCCTGGTGCTGCTGGTTGGTTTTGGTCAAGCTTTGGGTGTAGGCACACTGTCAAATGCGACTGGGTTATAGCAATATAGCAAGTTACCATCAGCCAGCTCCACCTGTGTAACCAACCATCCACACACCTGCACTTAACCCCAATGGTAAAGGTAAAATGCAGGGCACTGTACTTGGGCGGGGGTAAAAGCACAAGCATGGAGAGTGACTATTATTATATACCATGCACTGCCATGAGTTTATTGCACTTAAACATATGTCCGTTTAGTTTTCCTCTGAGTTTTTTAGGCTCTCACGTAGCTGAAATAAGCTCTGCTCCTTATTTGCTTTTTGCCACGTCCCTGTTCCTGACAAGAAACTTTGGCTTAAGGATTTGGATGTCTACAGACTAATACTTGGAGTTAGAGACAATTCCCATAATAAGGACTCACTCTGAAAGGTATTGAGGTGTGGTTGTGTGATAATGCCTATTTACTTTTAAAAGGAAACAAACCCAAAAATTTTAAAAGTATGGCATACTCATGACATGCTAAAACCTTCTAAGGATTCAACCTCAGGGTTGAAAACGAATGTTACAGTTCACCTAGCCACAGCTGTAGTATAGTGATACACATTGCACAGAGGCTAGCAATTTGATGTAAGACACACCAAAATAATGGCTCATAAGGTGAAGTCCCCTCTCCTCTCAATGAACCAGCTCATCAACTTGCAGCACTTATGCTCCGACAATGTGAAGTTTGAGGCCAGTATTTGGAAGGATGTCTAAAGATCTCGTCTGTCTCTACATAACACACAGACTTTATATCCAAATTAGCAAATGTAAACCCGGCAAATTCCAGGTGACTTGTTTAGGCACTCAGAAACTAAAATACTCAAAATTATCAGTTGTTCAACATGATTGATTTGTTCAGGATGGAGAGAGATGGCTTTGGGGTTTGGGGTCAGGTTCAAATGCATCCAGCTTCTCCATAAAAATAAAACAATGCTACCATGATTTGACAGACAGTATTTCCAAGCCTGCAATTAAAATGGGCACTTCCTCAGCTGTGAAGTCTTCCTCAGCTGTGAAGTCTTCCTCTGTCTTCGCTGCTAAGAAGCATCGCATCATTACCTTGAACCAATGCTGACAAAGGGAAATTTATTATTAAATTCAAAGGATGATTTCATTATAACCTTGTTGGTCTGTTGATAGTTTATACATAAGTTACCACACACATACATCAGCCAATCTTTACCATTTGTCAATTTGTATGTCCCATATATCAGTACAGATGGGAGAAAAAAGTTATTATGTCCAATGTCCCTTGCTTGCACAAAAAGTTCATACTGAATTTGATGTTTCAAATCACACACTTGACAATTTTATTGTTGTCAGTGATAAGGGAAAAAGCTCAAATGAAACTAATGTCCTTTGCTGTCAAAGACAAGGGTATCTCATGTCTTGAATGCCATCACAGGCAGGAAATTGCCTGCCCTGGTTTCAAAGAGAGATTTCTGGAAGAAGAAGGGAATGACTTCTTGAAAAAACCGCACTCTTTTTGAAAATTGTCTGTCAATCAAGGAAACCAAATCTGCGATTAGATGTTAACTGTTTCAAGTTGACCTAATGTTGTCCACAGGGCATATTTAGATGCTTTCTTTAGGCCAATGTTATTTGCCAGAGAGTAGTTTCGTCTGGTTACCAAAGTTTTTTGGCCAATGCCACCAATTTACTAAAAACCTCTTTGACTGTTTTAGTCACCACTTATTTGTCAACTCTCATTCCAAATGCGCTCATTTCCCTTAATGCTCAAATAACCCTGTGATTTGATTCAGAAGCCCGGAAAGAGGCAGCAACAGTGCTCACAGCTCACAGTAGACATATGGAAACATGGGCTGCAGGAGCCAAATGGCAAAGGCAAAACTCAATAGCACAAGCCTGGACAACAGGAATGCTCACCAGGGAGAGTGTACACTGGTATCTTCTATCTAAAAAGGATTCCAGAACAGGGGAATAAGATTATGTGTGTTTGCTTTGTGATTTGCAAGAGTACATGGCTCCCACCAACACCAGCAGGAGCTGTTTTAGCACAGCCCCTCTCTGAAAATCTACCCGTTCTGTTTAGGAGCCCCACAGATTCCTGTCTGTGTTTGTACAGTACCTAGAGAAATGATGCCAAGACTTTCACAAGGGACATCTCTGGACATGACTGCAAAATAAATTTAAGCATTGAAGCTGGAAACTGTGGACTTATGAAAGAGAGAACAGGGAAGTTCACAGCAGCCTTTCCCTCTCCTCCACCAGAGAGTAACTGGGACTGACCAAACTATATACCAGGGAAGTTAGAAATGAGATTTTTTTTTTTCCCCCCAAAACTGCACAGAATAGGATTAGGAAATGCTACAATCAAAGCTCAAGAAAGCAGCATGTCATACAGTGCAAGGAGTTAGGATGCTGGCTACAATTAAGATGTTAACAAAATCAAAACAAAATCAGTGAGTCCTGGGATCAGGCACTTGTATGGCCCTCCAGAGTTGCAGCAGTAAATAGTACAGGGCTATATAATATCCTGCTTCAGGATTTAAAGTAATCTCTGTGATAAAATTAATATAAAGATCAGATTATCCAGTTCCTGCCCACTCCTCTTTCTCCCAAGGCAGTGGGTAAACTGTTCTGGAGACTTTAAAACTGCTGGGAGGTAGCTCACTAAATCTTCTCATGGCATGCTCTGGGTCTGATTGGAAGTGGGATTTCAGCCCATGCATCATTTATCTGCTTTTGCAATTTTTATCTCAGTTGCTCTCCACTCTGAGACCACATCTGGCAATATCTACAACCATTCGCTACTCATGAAAATGGGATGAATACCAGGGATTACCAAGAAGATTCATATTAAATCTAACAGCTTTATAATAGTCAATAACCTACCTGTCGGGTCAGGGTATTTTATTAAAGACCATACTAAAGGCTTTTCTCTAATACTACATTATTGAATACCATAGGTGGGCCACACCATGGAAAAAGAGAATGTCACCTCTTCTATCTTTGTAGCTAAATATATATATATATGCAGGGGAAATCTACATTAGTTAGCTGCACACTTTTGAAACACCAAGGCTCTCCTGACACACACATTTGGTTTTGCTCTGCTCCATGCACTTTGATTTCTGGGCTGCCTTGCTACTTTTCCCTCTGTGCCTGGTCTGGGATTGCCTCTTACAGAAGTTGCTCTATTTCACCCTCTGTCAAGTAGGTTTTTTTTCCCCCTCCTTTCCCATAGTGTAGGATTACTCTTGACTAACACCAGCTGCTGACTGCATGCTCTTCTGAAGCATCTTGACCTGGCAGCAGCCAGAGGGACAAGGACGGGATGGGCAGAGCTGGAATCTGATTCAGCCCAGCAGCCTCCATCCCCCCAGACAGCACAGGGCAGGGGTATTGAGGGAGTGCTGCTCGGTACTCGAGGCAAGAGATCCGGGTCAACATAAGAAGGCTTGGGAAACCCATCTCATTTTGCTACCTCTGGGGAATGAATCTGCTTCAGTCCAGACTATTAATTACAGGGATAAAAATTCAAATGCCATATTTTAGACAGCAACCACCCCCAGCTGCCTTGCTCTACCTCCTATCCCAGCACCTAATCTTACACCACTGCCCAACAGGCAGTTAACTCCTCTCATCTCAGCCCTTGCATGGTAAAAAACCATCTTCACCTCCCTTGAGATTGCATTGCAGACTTGCGCAATGTGGGGAATGGTTATCCTAAGGGAGCCTGGCAACCAGTTATCCTGGTTGGAAGCACCGAGTATTGTTTCAGGAGAACAGAAATCAGGTACGGCAACCTTAAGAGTAACAAATGCAAGGCAGGGACTGAGCTTGGGAGAGGAGGGTGCACATTTTCAGCTTTGTAGAGGAGTGCAATGCAGATGCAAGCAGGGCAATGAGACTCCCCAGCTCCTTGTTCCCTTACTGTGGGAATTGTCCGAGATATCTCTCTCCAAAGGGTTTTGAGGAACAGAGACAAACTAGGGAGACAGGATAGTGTTGGGAGAGAAAAAGTAGCTTCCCCAAGAGACTCAGATTTCCCCCGAACAAGCACACTGGAGCAACGAGCAAACACTTGCAAATGATTCACGGGTCGCATAGACACCACAATACATCACATCATGTTCATAAACAAAACAACTGCTCATGACAAACCCAGGACAAAGAAGCTGCTACTCAAATCTCTGCTTGCTTTGCAAGCAGCAGACCAAAGGCTTAGGCACTGGGCCATCAGCATTGACTTGCACACTCTGACCCCACCACAAGCAGGAGCAAATGCAGCTGCTCTTTAACCCCACTGACTGACGTTAAGGCTCATTCAACCTGCATAATGCCGGGGGGGAGACAAGTATTTACACACACACACACCCCACTCCTCCTGCCTTGCCCCCAGCTCAGCTAGCACCATAAACCATTCCCCAGCACATACTTGTTTCCCAGGCTTAGGGCTTAAATGGGTGCAGGGGCTTGGTACAGCTTGGCCAGATCATTTTGAAGCCAAAATAGATCAGGAGAAGCTGCAGAAGCCAAAGTTTCAGGATGGAGCAGCAAAGTCACTGCTGAGGTCTAAGAGACCACCTTGGCTGTCAGGGTGGGTGAACTCTGCCAGTGTCCCAAAGCACAGGACTTGCTGCAGGCTGGCACCTAGGGCAATGTGTGTGGCTCCTCCTGTCAAAAACTATAAAATCATTGCTTCTGATTTTTGCTGATGGCTAGAGAGGGCTAGCCCATTTTCCTCTGCCAGACATGGAGAGCACAGAGGCATGGGTAACAGCAAATGCACACGCAGAAATTAAAGTGAGACATGGGATACAAATGGTAAAGAGAAAAAAAAAAAAAGATCCCAAAGACATTTCTGATGTCACAAAGCTGTGAATCCTGCCACCCCCTTCTTGTTTGCTCTCTGTGGAGCTCTTCCACATTCTTTGCAGAAATAGTGTGTTTTGAGAGCTGGGGCTGGGAGAAGAAGGGAGACAGGGATGTCTTTTATTGCAAGCTGCAGCTGGGTTCTGTTAAATATTGCAGGTGATGGCACCAAATCGTCTCTGTGACTGTGACCCCAATGAGATAGCTTGCCCAGCCCAAATAACACTGGGCACAAAAGAACACAGCGCTCATTTGGAAATGCAGATGTTGAAACCAGGCAGGAATGGAAAAGGTTATGACTCCCAAGGCAACAAATAAGAAAGGAAGTGCCACCTGACATGGCCCCTCAGGATGCTACCCGAAAGCTGGCAGAAGAAAGCCTGCAGGTTTTTTTCTGTAGGTACGTGCATGCATGCATGTAATCTGAGCATATGCTCCCCATGATCCCCCCCTTGTGTCACTGCGAGCAGGATGAGAAACACTAAGCCTTTGAGCCATTTGTCCAAAAGGGCAGAGCTGTTCACCCTGCAAGTGCTTAGGGACATAGGGGACCTTTGTAGCAGCACTAAGAGGTCTTGCTTTGCCACAGAGATGCTGTGTTGGCATCACGAGCACCCAGGCTTTTTCTAGAGGACTGATGTTGCCCTGCCAATGTGTGACCACTGCCATGTGCCGGTCATCAGTGTGCTGCACCAGCACCAAGGGACATTGACATTTGGGACAAGAGGCAGTCTGGGGAGATGAAGATGTCTGTATGTACTTGCTGCAGTCACCTGAAGACTGGAGAAGACAGATCTCACCACAGAAGCACAGGATGTGAATTCATGGCTATGGCAGTGGGTGGTGTGTGATGTAAGGTGGTTTCTTTGCTGACCGCAAGCTGAGGTAGTTGCTTTTCCAATTCTACATGCCTAACTCAATCTCTATAAAAGTCCATCTCCCAAGGTGCCCTCCCCAAGTCAACAGCAAAAGAGAGACCCCTCCACAGGGAGGCTTCAAGCAGAAGCTGGGAATACATGGCCTAAATACAGGCTAAAGCTCCTTTTCCATGCCATCTTCTAAATGCAACAGCAGGAGGTCTGGCTGAGGGTAAGGCTGTTCCTTATAGAATCACAGAATCGTTTAGGTTGGAAAAGACCTTTAAGATCATCAAGTCCAAACATTAACCTAACCCTGCCATCCCACCACTAAGCCATGTCCCTAAGCACCTCGTCTGCCCATCTTTTAAATACTTCCAGGGATGGGGACGTGACCACTTCCCTGAGTAGCCCATGATGCAGTACTGACCCCAAAAGCATCTGTGTCTGGAGGAAAGCCAGATGTTTGCTCCAGCCAGCTGGGATCAGTGATTCAAAACGGTTGCTCACTACCAGCAGAGACCATGGGAGTGAGCATAGCAAAACCAGAGCAAACCTCCACGATGAGAGACCAGCAAATGAGTCTAATGAGTAGACTTTCCAAAGCACCCAGCAAGCCTGTCTGTGCTGGGTTTGCCCTGCTTTTGGTGGAGCAGTGCACTGGGTCCTGCTTCAGTCTTTAAGAGGGGGAAGTGGTAGAAGTAGATTTTCTCATTTGTATTCCCGCTGAGAAGCGACAAGCAAATCTGTTCTTCTGAATTCACATCATGTACCCAGCAAAGCCACTGTATGCCCTTTGGATGGATTAATCTACCTGCTCCTATCTTCACTCCCCAATTCCCTCTCTGCCTGAGCTGCTATATGGTTTTCCTCATCATTCCACAGGGGCTGTGTTCCTGTCTCCTCTCTTGTCCAAACCCTTTTGTAGCATTGCTGGTTGCAAGACAACAAATACAAGGAGCTGTGCTGGTGCTGGATTCCTCTTCCCTAATTTAGCCGGCAAGATTTGCTGGCATCATGCTCGCAGGCCACCCACCCCTGAGCCAATCTGCACGGCGTGCTCGTTCCTTTTCTGCTCTCGGGCTTCCAACATGTAATGCCAAATGAACCATCAAAACTTACAGAAAAATGGTGATTTCAGTTTGCCAGTGACTTAATTTTTCCTTGTTACAACAGTATAGATGAAGAGTAATTATTTCTGGAAAGCTTTTTCATACTCCATGGAGTATTAAATAGGCAACACTGAGTTCCTTAGTTTAAATTGCTTCCTCTGTCAAGGTAAATCCTGTGCTCAGCCTTCCTCCGTCTCGTGTTCATTTTGCTGGCTTTAGCAGAGTGCTTCTCCCAAATTGACCAATTATGACCACTGTAACTGAATCAATCATCCATCTAGAGGTGGATGCCTGCATTTATTTATCTGGATCAGGAATGTTGTAGATAACAGGTCATTAAAAATTACACTTTCCAAGCCACAGATATCATGAGCCTGACTGGCAAAGAATGAGCTTTTAGATAAGAAAGAAAGCTTAGGAGGGTCAATTAGTTTATAATTGGCTTGGATCCTCACCCTCTCATACACTGGCTTTATTAAAACCCTACAGTTGGAGACAATAGCTTATCTTTGCTTCAGCACAATTATTTTTAAAATAGGTCTGCACAGTTTGGGGATTGCCAAAACATGATATCCACTACCAACAAATCTGAGATTATCAGACCCTTGAGCCCATCAGATTATAAAGCTAAAGGTCATCTCAGAGAGAAGATAGAGAGGACAAAAGCACTCTTCTCCTGCCAAGCTAAACTCAAGCCTCTGCAGAGCATGATTGACTTCTGAAATAAAACACCGCAAGTCTGGAAGGAGCCAGCCTGCCCCGTGTTACACGAGCCCTACAGCTGAGCCATTCCTCTTAGTACTCAGATGGAGTTTCCCTACCCTGGAAATGTCTCAGTGGCTCCAGCAATATCACAAAGCAATCCACTGTTATGAGCGCTTGCTCTGGGGAAGGAGAGAGAAACCCCTCTTAAGTCTTTCTCAAACTGGCGCTCTCAGCTCTCTCTCCAGACATCTGTTTTCAAGCTAGAGAAAGGGAAAAACGTGGCTGTAATGAAACTGGCCAGCGAGCCCAAAGCTAAGGAGCTGCTCATATGGCACTGTGTTCCCCAGCGCATACCCACAGTCCTTTATTTGAGAAGACCTCCAGGAGCAGGGTTCCTACTTGTTTTCCTACTGCCCATCATCTGGTTTTGCTGGAGGGTACCTCTCCCCCCGCCCCAGTACTGAACCAAGCATCCTTGCACTGCAGGATCTGGTGACGGCATTGCTGTTGATCTGCTCTACCACTTGGTTTGCAAATGTCGAGGTCAACACTTAGGTATTTCAGCTAACAGGGAAGCCAGACTGATTGAAGGGAGAATCCTATCCAGAGAGTGCTATCCAGAATAGCATCAAAACAAGTGCACAGCACCTGATGATCAGCAGCAGCACTTTTTTTCCATTGCACTCTTTCTCACACCTCATCTTTGTATGACAGGATTTGTATGAAAGGCATGGGAACGTGGAGCTCTTGAATCCCAGCCTCACTTCTGCTCCTCACTTGGCATTTGGCTTGGAGTGAGATATTCATAACTTTATACATCCATTTTTTAAGGTATCATGAGGGCTCATCAGACACATCTTTATAAATAATGGCTTCTACACACAGTGTTCTGGGGTTTACTCTGCACAACGCTGAGGTTGGAGAGCAGCAGCAACACGGCCCTTCTGATACACCCAAGGAGTCCTGAGGACCACTGCAGTGATGGCTTCTGAGATGGCTGATGATCAAGATGCCTTCCGAATAAATCCTCCCCTTGGAAATAAACTCTAGGATGGATTTGCAGAGTTGTGCATGTTGGTTTTACTCATAAGCTTTCCTCACCTGCCCCATCTCTTATAGGTCTTTTAATACTGGGGGAAAGAAGTAAAAAAATTGCAAAAATTTACCAGATTTCTGTCCCTAGAAAGTGCAAAAATTTGCTATCTTGTCCCCATTTAATTTACCCCAAATACCCGTGCACACCTTAAAAGTCAGATCAGTGAGAAAAATATCCCTCCTTTACACGGCAAGTAACACATTATGATAAAGTATGCATTCATAGAATAAGTTTTCTGTAATAATGTCTGCCTTTTTACCATATATTTTATAATGTCAGCTACATCTTACATATATGTGCAATAGCCACATATTTAAAAAGAAAGAAAATGCATGTGTTTTTTACCCACAAGCCTGAAGTGGCTTCCTAAGTTATTACTTCAGTTTGCTGCTGCTGTGATTGATAGCTGGAGAAAGGGAAGCCTCCAAGCAGGGATCACGGGAATATAAAAGGAATTAGCACTCACAAGGAGCTGAGAAAGTCTTGGGCTTGTGGCCTCATTTTGACTCCTATCAATGCCAAGTGTAAAATAATAGTCTGATTCAGAGCTAAATGCCATCTAGATTTCCCACTGAGTCCATTAATTCTCTTCTTTTATTGTGGCAGAAAGTATTAAATACCTCACGCTAGAATCAGGGTTTCATGCAGGATCTGTATTCCAATTACACAGCATCATTTCCCGATTCAAGACATTGTATTGATTTGTTTGGTGGTAAGGGGGATTCTTTTTTTTTTTTAACCACACCCTCCTT
>NW_009269997.1:786596-862501 GCF_000687185.1 Egretta garzetta
AAGAGTAATTTATTCTTTCTTTAGTCTGTAGTTAAAATTATAAATATTTTTGTCAAGCTGCTTCCTATCAGAGCTGGTGCATTAGCAAGGAGAGTGGTTGCTTGCAAAGGGGTACATGAATAGTGGACCTGTTTTGTCCGGTTAGATCACCTCTCTGCAATCTTTGAGGATTATCATCAACGATGAATTCCAAAGTGACACTTGCTAGAGACAGTCTAGCTAATTATTTGCAAGCTTTTCTGTTTCTGCTGAAGTGTTGGCAACCAGCCTGTAAAGAATGACTCCGAGCTGTGTTTCCACAATAAAATCCTTCTAGGAATGACACACACTGCTTTTTCTAGCCAATGTAAAAGACATTTGCCTCCCTATCACCACAAAAAAACCCAATACTAAGCAGCTGCTCAGCATTGCTTTCTGAAGGCACTTCTGTCACTAATCAGCAGAATTTAATAATGTCCAGATTTAATCCCATGGTCTGGAGCTGGGTTCCCAGCAGAGACACAGGGTGTATGAAGGGGGTATTTTGAAATTCAAGTTCTCTCACAGACAAGGGAGCAGCTGGAGATATTCTGGGTTGAAACATCTGGCCAGGGCCAAATGAGAAGACTCAAAAAGGACAGTGGCAAATTATGCTATAAAGTTTACTTTTCACTCAGTGTAGGAATCACTCTTGTAAGAAGCCAGAAAAGAGCTCCCCCACCAACCCTTTTTTTGGTTTTCTTTTCATTTGGCAAATGCAGGGTCTTGGATATGTGTTTGAGAAATGCAATGAAAAGGACTAATTTGGCTGGAAGGGTGAGCAGTCTAACTGGTACCCAGAAAGTCATGCAAAAACATCTTTGGGCTTGCACATCACCAGTTCCTGTCAGGGTGGGCGAGGGGACATCAGTCTGGAACATCAATGGATCTCCCAGTGGAATGACTCTTCCCATTGTACTGGGTTGTATAAAACAGCAGCCTCACTGCCCCAGGCTTCATGGTCCCTACCAGGAGGTGAGGATCCTCTGAAGATGGTCAGAGCTCAATGTTGTCCCAGGCTCCTAAAACAGGTGCTTCCAGCGATGGTGGGAACCCTCCATGTCTCTCCTGTCCCACCTCATCTTTCCCTGCCCACCTAAAAATCCTATCTTACTGTTTTGCATCATCACTTGGGAGAAAGATTAAATTAGTATTATAAAATCTGCACAGAAAAGGGGTAGCAAACAAGTCGCAGGTGTCACATGGGAGAGCTGGGTGTAGGAAAACATTTAGTACTTAGAGTTAAGGACAGGCAACGTAAAAAGACAAACAAACCCTATCATGACCAAGCTGCTGGATCTTGGGAAATTCAGGTACTGAATAAAAATGGAACAGAAGGCTAAGAAAGTTTACTTCCAGTAGAAATCAAAAGTAAGCAGTCAGATGAGAATAAATCCTGGTTCAGGCACATTTCCAGGAGACAACACAGCTTTAGGGTAGTTCATAACAGGTTGCAAACATTGCAGCCGCCCTCATGCAATGAGGTGATCTACTGTAAATTGTGCTGCCATGTCACATTGAAAATAAAGCCAAACACAAAACAGCCAGAGATAGTGGCAATGACTGTGGTGAGCTGCAGTAACCTGCAACCCTACTAGGTCATACACCTTCCGCTAGTAAAGGCTTCACTAAGAAAGCCAGTGGGCGACGTGCCAGTCCATGGAGATCCCACAGTGATATCCGCAGGGCTGTACTAGAAACAGCAATGAACAGACCAACAGCAAGGGGGAAGGGAGCAGGTGACCGGCCCTAGGCTGGGCCTTCCCAGTGCAGTAAGGCAGGGCTCAGCCCTCAGCACCATGACTTGGTCGGATTAAGGCAGGCAGCGTGCCTTAGCAGTGTTTAGCTGTATCTGATGACAGTAATAACTCCTGCCCCTGTCCCAAGTTTTCCCCTACTCATCTTGCAGAAACAACAGCACCTCTTCTCTTCACAACCCTTACTTCAAAGCAGATGCCTCCTCCTTCTGCATGTACACCCGCTGTGAAGTCACCTCCAGTCCTGCTCGCTTATGCCTCCTGCCTGCCCACAGCACGTTCTGAGGAGAGCGAGGGCTTCATTGATGGTGCTTGACCATCTCCATCCCTTCTTGTGCTTTTCTTTCTGTGACAGGCAACAAGGGTACACCAGGGAGGAAAACCATTGGTTTCTGAAAACTTTCAAGATTTCTTCACCAAGCCCTTCGTCCTACAGAATCACAGAATCGTCACAGAATTGTCAAGGTTGGAAAAGACCTTTAAGATCATCACGTCCAACCGTTAACCTAACCCTGACATCCCACCACTAAACCATGGCCCTAAGCACCTCATCTATCCTTCTTTTAAATACCTCCAGGGAGGAGGACTCTACCACCTCCCTGGGCAGCCCATTCCAGAGCCTGACAACCCTTTCGGTGAAGAAGTTTTTCCTAATGTCTAGCCTAAAAACAACCCCAGTTCCCTCAGCCGCTCCTCATCAGACTTGTGTTCCAGACCCCTCACCAGCTTGGTTGCGCTCCTCTGGACATGTTCCAGCAACGCAACATCTTTCTTGTAGTGAGGGGCCCAAAACTGAACACTGTATTCGAGGTGCGGCCTCACCAGTGCTGCGTACAAGGGCACAACCACTTCCCTAGTCCTGCTGGCCACACCATTCCTGATGCAGGCCAGGATGATATTGGACTTCTTGGCCACCTGGGCAGACTGCTGGCTCATATTCAGCTGGCTGTCAACCAACACCCCCAGGTCCTTTTCCACCAGGCAGCTTTCCAGCCACTCTTCCCCAAGCCTGTAACGTTGCATGGGGTTGTTGTGACCCAAGTGCAGGACCTGGCACTTGGCCTTGTTGAACCTCATACAGTTGGCCTCAGATCATCAATCCAGCCTGTCCAGGTCCCTCTGCAGAGCCTTCCTCCCCTCGAGCAGATTGAAAGTCCCACCCAGTTTGGTGTCATCTGCAAAACCCTCTCTCTGGATTTCATCTCACAGTCAAGATATCTGTGCTCTTCTCACTGCTTCCACAATTTTGTTGCTCTCTTCTCGGTCTCTCTGCTTGTAAATAATGCAGCCCTGCCAAATACTAACCACTCCCCGGCATTTGTCTTCAGTTCCCAGCTAACCCTCCTAACCCAAACCACTTACTGTCTTTCCAGCCTTCCAAATGACCCTAGTTTGGGTCACAGCCTTGTTTTTACAGCCATCTTATTGCAAAATACAACTAACCTCCTCCTGCCTAAACAAGGAGCATCTGCTAGGTTTGGTGGGACTTCACCTCACCTGTAGCATGCTGTGAAGATAACACTGGAGAAACATCTCTCTTCACTTAAATGAATATATAAATAATTCCAGAGTGGTGCTATTTCAAAATTTATTTCAATAGCAAAACAGTTTGCAAAATTGGCATTCTCAGCCAAGAAATGCTTGTTCCCTTCCCTGTAATAAATGCCCTGCTGGAAGCAACCCTAAGCTTCAGCCTTAGGTACAGCACAGCGTTTTGTACCCTTCTTCCCCACAGCTGAAGCTTGTTGGCCAGACTGAACTTCCCAGCGCAGAGCCAAATGTCCCTTTTGGCTTAGAAACAGGCATCCTGGGGGAGGTAGTCCAAGCCACAGGCTATGCTTCCTGTAGGAAGCAGACGTGGTGCTGGAGAAGAATGAGACACAAACACCTCCAAGCTACCACCTGAGGAGGATGTATTTTAACCTGAAAAAAAATCTCAGATTGTTTCCAAACAAACACCATTTTGGTAGTTTTTCCTTGTTTTCAGGATCTTAAAGCCTATCCTTAGTACCTCTTCCCTTGCCAGCAGTGGTCTAGTAAAAGCATGCCAGAACCTCCTGCATTGGGTTTGTGTGGCAAGGTTTTGGTAGCAGGTGGGCTACAGGGGTGGTTTCTGTGAGAAGCTGCTAGAAATTTCTTATGTCCAATAGACCCAATGCCGGCCTGCTCCAAGATGGACCCACTGCTGGCCGAGGCAGAGCCCATCAGCAATGATGATAGTGCCTCTAGGATAAAATACTTAAGAAAAGGGGGGAAAAAAAACCAAACAAAAAACCTGTGCATTTGCAGCTGGAGAGAGGAGTAAGAATATGCAAGAGAAAACAGCCCTGCAGCCCTCCAGGCTGGTGCAGTGGGAGAGGCAGGACATGCTCCAGGTGCTGGAGCAGAGATTCCCCTGCAGCCCCTGATGCACCCCATGGTGGGGCAGGCTGTGCCCCTGCAGCCCAGGGAGGCTACAGGGGAGTAGATCTCCACCTGAAGCCTACTCTGATTTGGTTGGTAATAAATTAAAATTGTTTTCCCCAAGTCAAGTCTGTTTTGCCTGTGACCATAATTGGCAAATGATCTCTCCTGGTCCTTACCTCAACCCATGAGCTTTTTATGATATCTTCTCTCCCCTGTCCAGTTGAGGAGGGTAGTGACAGAGCAGCTTTGGTGGGTACCCGAGATCCAGCCAGGGTCAACCCCCCACACCTCCACATCCCTTGCACTTATACCAAAGATGCCGAGATCCTACCTCAGCTGTCCTTCACTAACCAAATTACTTGATAATTATTCTTAGAAGAGTGAACTAACCTCCCATCACTAAGAAATAAGCAAGGCTGTAGATTTTGTTGCCAGAAGTAATTTATTTTTGTTTCCAAAATAAAAAAAAAATAGTTCTGCATAACTTTTTCTTAGCAATTCTAGGCCAGAAGTTCAGCTTGTAGCAGCTGGTATAACTCCATGGTATTCACTGGAGCTGGGACAATTCCCACCAGCTGAGTAACGAATTGTCATGAGTGAATGAGGAGTGATCAGGGTAACAATTGGTTTCAGCAATGTGAGATTACAAATGAGAGATTTCGGGGGGGTTGTCTGTCTTTTTTTTTTTTTTTTTTTTTTTGTTTGGTCTCAGCCATGTATAGGTGGGGAGGGTTTAGTCAGAGATTGCTGAGCTTTTGCAACCATTTTTTTTTTACTATGAGCTTGTGTTCCACCTGCAGGTAATGGTCTCTGAAAATTTTCCCCCAAGGAAATAATAAATTCAGCTTTCAAAGTTATCTCAGCAGTAGGTGGCACTGCTGGGACTGAAACCTGAAAGGGAGAAACCAAGATGCAAATTTTGCTCTCAGAAAGGACTGTTGGGATTGTAATTGCTATAAAATATCCCATACATGCAGGTTACCCTAATAACCACGTATTGATTATAAATTGTTTCCATAATTGCACTTTTAATGCATGGAGTTTCTAAACGCTTTGCACATGCTCTGTCGTGGAAGAAAGGGAGGTTACATGACCGCAAGCAAATGTGCAGGCTGCTAGCAATTAAACTTTGATTTGTGTATTATTTATCACAACATATACCTTATAGTTAAGCTTTTTTGGAGTGTTTATCTGGTTTAAAAGGTAATGAAGGAGCTTTCTATTGCAGGGAGCATTTGATTTATAGCCTGCAAAATATCCTTGCTCTTGTATAACAGGATTACACTGAGTTCTTTTCTATGCTTAATCTCTATTAGATATTGTTATAAAATGCTGTTACACATTCTTTAAGGCATGAACATGTGTAATACGCAGATGGACTGAAGCTGTTAATTGAATGTGCTGTATTTCTTTGAGAAAAGCTGTGGGAAAGTAGGAGGTCCATGATCAACACCAGCAGAAAGTGAGGTGGCTTCTCATCATAAAGGTGGGCTCATCCCCACCATCACAGGAACCCTGCATTTGATTTCATATCCAAGTGATTCATCAACATCTGGTCTTTAAAGCAATCCCTTCTAGCAGCTCAGGTCCAAACCTGCAAGGTCCTTTTTCATCAGTGTAGGTAATTTTGGGGTGATCCCAGTGGTATTGATGTGCTTGCTGGCATGCTAGCAAGCCAGTCTCTATGTCCCATGAGAGCATTTCCTGCTTTGCTACCTCAGCACTGCAGCCCGGGCTTCAAACCCATCAGGGAGGGGACGGGCTCTCTGCCAGCAAGTCTCTGCTGGAAGGGCAAGAGCTTGATTTGGAACATGGTTGTGAAGATACAGAGACCATCGTGGCTACAGGAGGCTCCATGTGAGTGCAGCTCCTCCATTGTGAGCAAACACTAAAGGGTGTGCGGTGTGGTGGGGTCTCATCAGCAACCCAAAGCAGCACCGTTGCCTCCTGCACCTTCTGTTTGTGTACAGAAGATTGCAGCTTTCCAGGGTGAGATTTCAGACCACAAATGGCCAAACCTGTGAAGTCCCAGGGGTGAATTTATAGATGCTTGTAGCTGAGGAAGCTTGGAATCTGCAGCTGCCATTAAGGAAATTGCTCTAGCACGTCTCGCTTCGAGGACACTCTTCCGTTCTTTTGATTTCTGTGGGATTTTAGGCTTTGGGGCAGTCAACCAAGACCTCTATTTGCACGTAAAAACCTCAAGCCCATGGAGGAGCGTACACCTGCTTTGCAAAATCATACACCAAAGCAGAAGAAAGTACAATTGTATTTCTCAGTGGCGCAATTGTCAATGCAAGTATCAGGCTGTGTTAGTTCTTGGGAAGCAAGCATTTGCTTAGAAGAAATGGGGAAAAGATTAAAAAGCTGAGAGAAAGTATTTCCTCATGTAAAAAAAAATCAAAATTTGTGCAGAACGCTTCTGCCTCAGCGCAGCCCTGCCTGTGCTCACAGCTGCAACACATGAGTAAACAAGAAGCACCATTTAGGGCAAACTTTTCCAAAATAAGATAAGCTTGTAAAATACACACTGGAACAAAAGGAAATAAAACTAGTGTGCTCGCAAATGGTGTGTGTGCCAGCAGCGAGCTGGTGCTGCTTGCAAAACTTACTGGGTAAGAAAGTGAACAGTACTGTTACAGGGATTAATCCTGCATGGATCAGTGTTTTAGCTGGGTATCCCCTATGCACCCACAAGCACAACCAGGCTGAGCAGCTCACTCACTTGTGGGGATGCTCACCTCATGTCTGTACCAATGCTATGGCATTGCTTCTGCTGCTTGTCCTGTTTCCGAGGCAGGCAGGGCTGCTCAAGGAGGCTGGATGCTTTGTACCAGCTAGGACATCCAAAATGGACTTTTTTTTCTTTCTTTTTTTTTTTTTTTCTTTTCTTTTTCAGTCTGTGACTTCCTGAAATTGGGAAAGAGGCATTCTTGTGTTACAAACATTGCTCTTGTTTAACTAAAAAAATTAGTAAAACAAATCACCAAATATCATTCTGGGCACATACTGGTAATTTTTGTCACTATGCCAGCACACGATTGAAAAAAAAAAAAACAAACTTGACAGAAATTACCTTTGAAAATAACTTACCATTTTCTCTTCAGTCTTTTCATCTCCTTTCACTTTGTTTTGGTTCAAAAGCAACAATAGAAAGTCAAAGGTGGGAGGAAAGAAATTTTTATGACAGGATTGTGGAATATGCAATGGCTTGGGGAAAAACTCTTCTTGCCAGTCTCATTTGTATTCAGTAACTCAGTAGGTTTTTTCTTTTTTTATGTACACATATACATGTACAAACATGCAGGTGGTGCCAGGATAATTCTTTTTCTGCATTTGCAGAGCATTTCCTACTTTGCCTTTGTCATCCTTGTTGTTTTTAAATAATAATCGTTATCCTGGCTTTTCATTTGAGAAGCAGATCATTCCAGGCATGGTGGCACCTCATTTCCTGTGATCTTCAAATCAAAACTTAAGTGTTCTGCCCGTGAACTGTTGTAAGAAAACAAAGATGAAGAGTATAGTGTTGGTGCCTTGTCTGGGTTTTGGATTACCCCCCCTTCCAAAGGAATAAAGGGACTGAAGCATTAAAGGCTGTTGAGTATCGTGGAAAGGTATTATTGTTGTTGCTCTCAAAGAACAAAGCCTTTCTTTTAAAAGATCTTAATGTGTTTTACCTGTTTCCATCCACCTTCTGCTCTCCCAGCTGCCCTATAATTTCAGCATGATATCTTAGGCAGAGAGAGCTTCGCTAATGTCGTTCATTTTGTCCAGAGAGGATAAACTAAAATGAGATCTGGAGCAACGTGCAGAGTTTCTGGGTGCAGCGATTCAATCGCTTGGTTTGCCCCCATTTATCAGACCAAAATCAAATCAACTGGCTGCTAAAACATGAACTTGGGAATCTATATAATTCCTTTTTAACTATGGGACACAGTTTTAAGGTTAGCATAATTTTAAATTAAAAAAATGTTCATTTCATGGTGCCCTGGACAGGGGAAAATGAGAGTGAAACCTTTCCTCTCTTCATTTACAAAGTTTTATCCTGGAGAACGCTGGTTGATTTTAGTGGGGTTATTCCTGATTTACAGGAGGAGAGAGAGGTGCTGTTTCCCTGTCCCTGGTGGGATTTTCCTTACTATCCACAGCATGTCTTCCCTATGGAGCAATGGGAAGATGGGAGGGAACTGTTTACTATATGGGGAAACAAATGTAGCTATTGGCTTTGAATTTGATGGCAGATATTGTGGTGATCTCATCTTCACTTCTGATGATCCCCTTCATGTAACTTTATTTGCAACTGTTTTTATGCACCTGGTCCTTCCCATCGGTAATTGTGATTCAGGGTGGCTTCAACACAAATCAAATCCACTTCTGCAGCATGGTCCAGGGAGTCTAACAATGATGAGCCAGATGTTGTTGTAGGCATGAGACTAATGGCTGTGAAATCTCCGAATCTACCAGTGGATTTGCACAGGAACACCAGGAAAAAGTACTGCAATCTTGGCACAGACCAAGAGACCAAGAGATATTCACATTACCCACCTTTACTCTGTCCCTAAGACTCATCTTGTTACCCCCTCGATATTAACTGTTCAAGAGGGGCCAAGACAAATGAAGAGGATCTAATTCCTTGAAACAGACCTACAGTAATGTCCTAAGCAGTGATAAAACGCTTCTTAAAAATGCTTTTTCAAATCCATACATGGACACTACCTACATCCATTGTCATAACTAAGCTAAGGGCCAAGCAGGCCTCAGCCAGGCCATAGGTCCAGTACTGAAAAATTAAACACTGGGACTGACACACTCAAAAGACATGGCATATGGCACCTGAACCCGCAGCTTCACATGTGTTGGTCATCCCTAGGTAGCCAACGAGGCCAGGTCTGCCTTGATATAGACGGTCAGAGTGTAGTCATCACACTGATGGAGGGGATTATACCAGCTGAACCAGCCCATCCCAGATCTGGAAAGTTTTCTGAGGTTCCCAGATCTCCTCTTTGCCTGAAAGGATGTGGCAACATCTTTAATATATTATATCTACATAAATATATATGTATAAAAATTTATTAATTTCAGAATGAGCAACAATTCAAGGAGAAGACCCAAACAAAGCAGGTAGTTGGCTTTTGCTGTCCACAGCTAATGATCTTGTCCACTAGACTCAGTTATAAAACCAGCAGGGACTCCCATCTGCCTTGACCCAATTCAGATTTGCTGACTGTGAGCGGGGATTTTATCACTGATGGCAAGCAGGAATACAGCTACATCAGTGCCATGAGTTTTACACGACTTACTTATGCTAAAATCAGGCTCAAGTCCTCCCCATCTTATTTTCACAGGCATTGAGAGGTACTCAATAGAGGCTGAAGGTCAGGGGTTTTTTGCACTGAACAGCTATTAAAGAACCTAACCATCATACTCACAGAAGACTGCAGATCCAATTTTACACAAGATGAATTGCAAAATGTCGAGCCTTTGGTTTATCAATTTGCCTTGTTCCCTCATGTCCCCACATCTGTAACAAAGCAGGGGATAATACACCTTTCCTGCATCCATCACCCGCTGGCTCTCGTGGCTCTTGCCCAACCTATCTAGCGATCCTGGCACCTGGCCTCCCCTTCGCTACAGTAGCCGCTTTTGTCACTTGTCAACTAATTAGACCTCGCAGGCACATTACCAGCATGGGCAGACAACAAGGCCTAAAACAATTACAGTTTTTATTTTTAAAAAGAGGTACCAGATGTTTACTGAGTCTTATCCAAAGGGATTTTATGGCAGCCTCGGCGCACTCCCAACAGAAGGGCATCTGCGAGTCTCCAAACGGTGACATTTCATTAATTCCTCAATAGGCTCACATTTCTGGTGGGGGCCTGGATTTTTCATGTTTTTCTCCAAACAGCACAACAGATATCAGTGGAGGAGGATTGTCACTCACGCCACGTCGCAGCGTTTCTCAGCAGCTAGGGCATTTTGCAAAGTTTTGGTGCATCATCGCTCCTCAGCATCAGAACATAAGTGAAGGACGTTGCTGAATTTTGGGACTGGCAGGATACCAAACTTTCTATGAGGGTTGAATCGCGCTAGAAGGATGGGAGACTAATTGGAACTATCCACAAAAAAAAAAAAAAAGGAAAAAAAAAAGCTTAGAAACTAATGAAAAAGCTCATGATTACTAAAGCATGCGGTAGTGAAGGAGGGAGAGGGCACAGGTATATAGCAAGGTTATGGTGTGTCCAAACTCTTCCGTCTAGTTCGGTAGCGAGGCAGTTTATCTCCACGAACTGTGCATTATGACCCATTGGTGTGGAGCAAGATTAATCAACAGGGGAATTAAAAAAAAAAAAAAAAAAAAAAAAAAAGCTTAGAAACTAATGAAAAAGCTCATGATTACTAAAGCATGCGGTAGTGAAGGAGGGAGAGGGCACAGGTATATAGCAAGGTTATGGTGTGTCCAAACTCTTCCGTCTAGTTCGGTAGCGAGGCAGTTTATCTCCACGAACTGTGCATTATGACCCATTGGTGTGGAGCAAGATTAATCAACAGGGGAATTAAAAAAAAAAAAAAAAAAAAAGCACCGAAAGATTAAACAACAGGGGAATTAAAAAAAAAAAAAAAAAAAAAGGCACCTGCCTGGAAGGTGTTACCATTGCCCACCAGTTGTACGCCAAGGCAGCGACCCCAGGTCTCCGGACCCTTCTCAGCCCTCAGGAGCTCAGCAGCCTCCCTGCCCTGCACATCTGCAGCTCGGACTGACGAGTGTTGGCTGCCGCGTCCCCATCCAGATGATTTATGAAGCTAAACAGGCTCAGGAAGCCCCTGTTTGTCCACAAGCACTACTCACACCTCTGTTTCAGTCCAGAGGAGACTGAGACCAGACTCATTCCTGCAATACCTGCTACAACAGGACCTGGAAAGCTGACACTGCTCAAAAATCACTCCAGCAGGGGAGAGGCCTTTATCAAGGCGACCCTTTTGTCTGTTCTCTATCTGAATGCCATGATGCAATAAAGGCAGAAATATCATTGACTTCCACAGTAATTTACTGCAGGGAAAAAATCAGGTAGTAGGTTCAATACAAACTTGACAGCTATAACTAGCACTTAGCTGTGTGCTGAGGAAGCTTGACCTTCTTACCCTACAGGAAAGGAAGATAGGATTGCTTACGGTGTTTTCCTCCTATTCCTCATCTGTCACCTCCCTTCTCATTGCCTCTCAATTTCCCTTTGCCTTTACATATATGGTTTTTTGGCACTTTTCTTTTCTCCAGACTTTTATTCAAGAGAATGAAAGAAAAATGACACCAGAGGACAGACATCTCCTGAAAGAAGTATTGCCAGGCAGCTACCAGAGATCGAGATCTGTGTTTTCTGAGACTGGCAGGAGGGAGGAAAAGGAGTGGTGGCATCCTTAATGCGAAATGTGTATGCAGAACAGGGATTCAGGGGGCCAAGAGGACACAGTTAAGTTCATGCACACCTTCCCAGTGGAGGACTACTGAATAGTTAACCAAGATTTTTAATTAACTTATTACAAGCTCATAGCGATTAAAAAAAATATTTAGTGGCTGGAAGAATTAAAGCTTACCTGCCCACATCTCTTTTTCCTGATGCAGTCTGATAACTGGTGGGATTCCTACAGTAGAGATAAATACTTTCCTTTCCCTTGTTAGTCCCCCATAATTTCCTTCATCTCAGCACATTCCCTCCATCTGCCTCTGCTCCCCCAACGCTACCTCCACAAGGAGCCTGTGGCAGGCTAGAAAGCCTAGAAACACAGTATCTATAGCCAGAATGCATGTCATACCCCACTGGCTACCTCAAAGAATATTTTCCCAACACATCTGTAGACACTGTTTGTGGTGTTAAAGAGAGGGAGCTCCTCCGCAGTCTGAACACTGTGATAGGAATTACATATTTTGATCCACAGGTGCTCCGCAGATATATATGTGTCTCCAAGCACATTTTCTTTGAACAAGACAGACAGGCAAAAGCTAATACGTGGGCCACTTCCAGGCAGGCTGTGAGCAGACTAGATGAATCACTGTTGTTTTACAAGATGCTTCAGTGGTAAACATGGATGGATGTGCCTGGAGGAGGGGCAGCATAGCGGCTGGGACTTGTCATGGTGCATTTGATGCTTTGTACGCTGGACTAGGAGAGAGATGGTCCTTTGGTGGTGGGTTCCTGGAGCGTGCTCTGCTACCCAATGTAAAATAAGATCTACACTGTGAAAAAGCCAAAACCATGCTCACCCCAGGCCAGTGACCAACCTCACATGGAGCTGCCTTGGCACACCAGGAGAAGCAATGAACCAGCCATGCTTGGCTTCCAGCACCAGCACCCTTGACAAACTTTGGCTCAGCAAATGGGCATTTCAGGAGATTCAAGCAGTACTAAGTTTTCTCCTGTCAATGCTTAGGTGTTGTTCAGGGGCAAACTTTTGGCAGTCCATTTCATTTAGAAGTAAAGGTATACTGAAACACCACAGGCTCACGCCCTTTCCTTCTGAAGAGGTTGTGATGGGGTCTGTAGGAAAACATCTTCCAGTGTCTGAATTGTCTAGGAAAGGAAATACGAAGTAATACTTTTTTCCCAGTCCACCTTCCCGTTTCATTTCTTTTTCTCCAGTGGCCAAGCCCTGGTCTCATTTGTCCCACTTGAAAAGAAGGGATCTTCAGAAGATCATCACAACCCCTACAACTGCCTCTCCTCAGCTCCCAGTGTGATTTCTTCAGCTGATGGATTCAGGGCATGTTCCAAACAGCATTGCAATGGCTGGTAGCTCTGCACCTACCCCCTTGGAGATGTTGGGGTGTTTAAGGAGCCCTTCTTCATCTCTTTCACTACTAAAAGGAGCTTGTATCACATTTGTGTGACAATTTGCAAGGAGAGCAGAGGGCAAAAGACCAGCAGGTTAGCACCAGCAGCTTGTATTCTTCAGACAACCTTTACAATGAGAAGTTAATGGTGGGGAAGCGGAGAACTGAAAATACTGCTTGAGAGTTAAATCCCTCCCAGCTCATCACTTCAGATGTCAGTTCTGCTGCTTTTCCTTCTGCTTTTTTTTTTTTTTTTAATTCAACATTAGTCTAATTGTGTCCTCAGCTGAGTTCAGGTCCCATTGCCTAGGCTCCAGTGCTGGTGAGAACCACTTCGGTGCAATCAGATTCACACTGTCACACACAAATACGTACCTGTGAAGTAAACCTAAGGCCCATCTGTCCTCCTCCTCCTGCACACCACAATGCCAGAGAGGTGCAGGCATTTGAGCTGATCTGGTTTCAGACATCTAAGAGCACAGGTGCCCAAGGATCTACAGTTAGTGGAGATAAGGGACACTTTCAAGGGCAATTGAGCCCAGCTGGTTTTGAACCCATCTCAGGACTACATTGGTAACCCCCAGGAGGGGCATGTCTCAACCACTGGCTAGCAGAGTGGGGGCATGGTAGTCCCCGTCTCACCTGCTCCCAACTGCGATAGGAGCTGTGGGGTGCTGTGACCCTTGTAAGGTCTCATCGCTTCATCCACCCGCCAAAGCAAGCTGAAACCCTTGTTCTTCAGGGTAAATCAAGAAAAAAATGAAAGTAAAATTGACAGCAATAGTAATTTCAGTGGAATGGTGTATTACTAGCAGTGTTATTACATCCACTGACTTTATTAGAGTGTATAAACAGTGTGCAATAATGTAATTAGGTTTCACAATGTGTAATAATGATTTTTATGCAATGCAATGACTGTGCATTAGGGAAGGGAATTGGTTCCCATTATAGAGCCAGCACAAATCTTGGGGCCGTCATACCTGACGGTGCATCTGTTGGGCCTCGGGCTCCAGTAAGAGCTGGAGAATAGCCTAGGACAGGGATTTTATCCCCTGTGGCTCCAGAGATGCCCTGGTGCTGCCTCCTGCCCATGCCTTCCTGTACGGGCAGTGTTGCCAGATCCCAAGGGAACCCAGTGCACAGCTCCTCCCTGCACCTAAACAGCCTGAAAGGAGGAGAAAAACCTTTTGTTGAGCAGGGAACACCTCTTGCTCCCTTGGAGAAAAATATTTAGGAGCTAGGATGTGCCCACAGCACATGAACTTGCCCGGCTGGGAAGCAAATGAGCAAGCAAGGCATGAGATCAGGGAGGGAAGATGAGCCAAAATGGAGCCAGGGGCTAAATAGGGGCCAGTAAGGGGATAATAAGGAGACAAAAGGGATCTCAAAACCCCTGTTTGGCTACCCAAATATCTGCTCCTTAGAGGAACTGTGCCTCCTGATCCAGAGACTGATACAAGAGTCCGGTGACCCAGAGCCTGGCACAACTTACCTCTTAGCATAGATGGGGGCAAATAATTCCCAGCATCATGTCTCTTATTTTAGCCCCTGATGACCACATCGGAACACTTGTGGCACACGCTGGAAGAGGGCACAGCATCGCCCAGCTCGCATGTCCAGTGATGTGGCGGCAAACAGCAGCAGAAGTGCAGCCCTCGGCCCCGGCACGTCCAAAATTTGGCTTAACCCTGCCCAGCCAACAGCACTGCACGGCGCTGCAACTTGCTCTTGAAAAGCTAATTGTGACAACAAACATTTTATGGCTTCAGAATAAATCATTATTTCGTTTTCCCTCTGAGTGGGCTTGTTTTAAATGCCACTTGCTCCGTCTCCACTGTTAATGAGCATGAGTTGACCCATTTATTCTCCGCTGCACTTTCTGCAGCAAATCATGGCTTTACTGCAAAGGTACAGAATATTAGAGCCACAATTTCATTGGCAAGACTTTTTGCTTGTAAACCCATTAGTGTTTTCCCTGAACAGTTTTTCCTCCCTTGTCTTGCTAGAATAGAGAATTGCTCTTTTGCAGGTCTATTCTCTCTGCTATTCCCTTGGCTTGAGTGAAATATATATGAGATGACTCAGAGTTTGAACTCTCAGTATATGTTTCTAATACAAAGTCTCTGTGTGTCTGGGGATCTAAGACAGATATTTAATTTTAGATAAGAAATACTGGTGACATCATGCCTTTGATTTCTTTGCTGGATGTCTGTGCAGCCAGCACATGGTGAAGCTGTTCAGCTGTAACAGCCTCATTGCATTTAGGAAGCCACTTAATATTCAGCGTAAGTACAGAACAGCGGGCAGCCACTGGTCCTCTTGGGTGGCGCTTAGCGGGAGTCCATACTGGAGCTTTTAATCCAGGCGAATCCATACAGTACTGCATACGTAAGGGTAAAGGATCTTGCAAGGAAAACTAGGTTTTCTGAGACTTTTTTGTGCAGCTGCTGCATCCCCTGGACAGCAAAGCTCTAAGCAGAGCACATCAGCGTGAGGGTCAGCTACCCTTACCCCACACACCACCTTGCACACCTTGATTTATACCCCCTCAGCACACACACTGGAGAGGTTGAATTTAGCCTCTCCGTCAGTGACTTCAGCTTCTCACAGCAGCAGATGCCAGCAAGTGCATCCAAGCAGAAGGAAGCATGCACACAACAGCTTCATTTTTAGCTTTACAGCTTAAAAAAATAAGATGTGCCTTCATTTTATTTTGAAACATGACTAACTAAAAGCTCATATGCGTGGAGGGAAGCTCGAGAAAAAAATCAGACTCCTGCAGCAACACCTTTTAGTCGAGACCGTTTTGGTGACATTACAGTGACAAATCTTCAGCCTTTCCTACGATTTTATAACTTCCTACACAGCAGGTGTTATCCAAAAAGATCTAGGAGAGATATTAGCATGGATAAACAGGGCATAAGACAGGAAATAAAATCTAATTGCTGGGACGTGAGGCAAACTGCAGTACTTGCACGTCAGCAGAAACAGTTAGCACAAGGGAGGGGCTTACCAACGGGTCCAACAGGTTCCTCATTCCTCAAAAACTGCAGTAAGCCTTGAAATGTCTTCCCGAAGGTTAGTCTCCAGTTCAGCCAGGAGTTATAAATTCGCTGCAAGCGCTACCAGCTTCATTGCCTTGGTCTGCATGGAGGAAACCATCCTCAGCTTTCCCCCGGGCTTGCTAAGGGGCCTTGAAGCAACACCCAGACATACCACTGTTACCCCTCCAGTTAACATCCAGGGGGGCACAGAGATGGTTAAAGCAGCTCCTAGCCTTCATACAGTATGCTTATGTTGTTGTTGATACTTTTTTTTTTTTTAGCCCTTGTCAGGTGCATCTCCTAATTGCCCTAAATGAACGATGATGAACAGACCTGCAGGTTATGGAAGTCACAGTTAAGAGACAGACGCTAGATAAGAAGAACTGGTGGGAGCCTGGTGGTGAGCATCCCAAAGGCATGTCTAACTCAACAGCTGCAGCCCTCCTCAGAGCGGGTAGAGCCTCTCAGCTCCAGGGCTGTGGTCTGGAACATCACCGTGGCCTCAGGTCGAAATCAGCCCACAGCATATTTGAGGATGGCGGGTTTTAACATCTGTCGTAAAGCCTGAAAGCCACAAAACTGGTGCATATACGAGCTGCTTCTTATATAAATAGCTTGTAAAGCATTACTGACTTTTTAGCTCGCACTGATGTTTTTGATTAATTTCGTGTCACTGTGTGTAAAAAAACCAAAACCAATCCCACAAAAGCCCATTTAGGGCCCCTTGCATTAGCTCATAGTCACAGGCTGGCCAATGGAAGTGACCAATAATGTAGTTCTGTGCCCCAAGAAAGGGGGAGTGCTGGGCCTAGCTGAAATGAAGTTGTTGAGGCTCAGCTGCCCCCACTGCATTTCCACATCACTGACCAAGACAGCATCATTTGGCCCCACGCCCCTACCTAAGAAGTTTCATACTCAGAAAAACCACCAAACAACCCATAAATCCCCTTACTTCAATTGTATGAATTTGCAACACCGGGGATGTGCTTGGCTTTAAATATAAACCAGCTGGAATGCAAAGTGGATTCAAGGCAGAACAGTGGTGGCCCTTTTTGGTTTGCTCATGGATATACGTGGAGTTTGCTCTTACAAGCCATGCACTGGCCACGGGAATGAAGCATCAGCAACGTTACCCACATGCTGTGAGCGAACTCTTAACAGCTACGCAGCGGTCGGTTCAATGGTCATGAGGCACGCGTACTCGCGGCATCCCCCTCTTGTGACCCCCACGCTCTCGAAGCCCTAGCCCGGGGTGCTGACATGGGAGGTTTACTCCCCTTTTAGCACTGCCAGCTGGTAAGCAATTTCCCAGGCATACCTAATATTATTGTAATTTTTCATCTAAAAAAAAAAAAAGGCTGAAAAAACCTCACAATGGCGTGAAGTATGGCTGAAGACTCAGCAGGGGTGTTTCTTTGGTTCCTCAGGGAGCTAGCAATTATTTCTGACCCTGCAACAAGAGCCTGTAGATGCCAGGCTTTTTTTTTTTTTTTTTTCCCTTTTTATTCCTTTCTTTAAACTGTAAAAAGGTACAATATTTTACTGAAACTCATTGTACATCATCTTACTGCCGTATTGGGTCAGGGAGTCTGTGGGTTAATCCTGTGCTGGGTAATGAAGCATTGCCTTTAACTGCATTTAAGACTTCACCTCTTCGTTTCCCCACATAGTGCCACTTGCTGCATTACCTACGGTGAACTGCAGCACTCAATCCACCTTCTCTGGACACTACTTATTATTTTATATGCCTCTAAGATGTCACTTCTTATGTGCCTCCACACTAAAAATATTTCTAAATGGCTCCTAATAGGAAAGTCTCCTCTTTTATTTAATAAATCCTTTTAGGTCTCTTTATTCCTTGGTCCCCGGGAGAAACAGCATGGTCCAAAGCAAACCCGTGCCATCAATTGGAAGCCTGGGATTAAGCCTCCCTTAAACCCACGTTGTTGCCTGGCTACTTTCCCAGCTGCGTTGCAGCATGAGCAGATGCTTTCCTTGTCCCCTTTGGCCAGGTTTTCTTCAAGCTGTTGCAGGGGATACGGCCCATGCAACTGAGATACAGCTTCACTTCATTTTATCTGGAATTGGGATTTTCTTGTACAAGAAGGCAGCAGAACTCACTATGCTGGCATGTCCGGGGCCAGGCCTTGCAGACTGGCACTACTTGGTCCCTAGGCATCGGCCGGTGGTGTCCTCCTGCCCCTCCAGAGAGCACAAAGCCACAGCCGGCACGCGATGGCACCCACCCCATCTCAAGCCGCAGGACTGCTGCCCTCGCACTGGCCTGTGGCTCCTTGTTGCTTTGTTGAACTTGCAGCAATGTTTCTAAGTATCGGGACATTTATGTTGGCTTTAACACACTACCACTCAGATCTCCTGTATTGTTGTATTATTTTTTATGTGAAATATTGCAGCAGCTAATTGCAATTACCAGAAAGCATATACAAGAGAGCTTGTTGATTGCCAGTAGACAAAGACACTTTGGAAATCTTGGATTTTGCTATAGATGAAAGCCTATAAATTTTAAAATAGAAACCACGTTATCGTTTACAATTTCCGTTTGCTAACAAATTCTGCTAAACAAAATTGGTGGCTGATTAAGTAAACATTTATACATAAATAAAACAGTGAAGATCTCTTCAGTTATTGAGATGCAGCCAGTTCAGTCTCTCGTAAATAATACAGTGATGAATTCTGGTGTTACAGTGCATGATAAAGCTACCTAGCCTCAAAGTCTTAGGCAAACTAATCCATACGCATGAATCAATCAGTTCATTTTAGTCATACCGGCATTATATAAATGTCACTAAAATCAATGCCTGAAAGACGTAACAGATTAATAAGTCCTCATGCGGTACATCTAACTGGGATGCAAACCTTGTGCACATAACTGCACGCCGAACACAGCTATACAGGTCGTTTGAATAAGTGATTTTTTAATAGAAAACTCAAGGGCAGGCCTGTAATGAGCAGGTGTGGATGAGAAAAATCTGGTGCGTTATTAATTTCAGACAATGCTGAGTTCTTTTTTATAATGTACATTTTATTAATGCTCTCCGTGATAGCTTTTCATAC
This sequence comes from Egretta garzetta, assembly GCF_000687185.1. Taxonomy (NCBI): domain Eukaryota; kingdom Metazoa; phylum Chordata; class Aves; order Pelecaniformes; family Ardeidae; genus Egretta; species Egretta garzetta. Next base: position 805,721 of record NW_009269997.1, read on the forward strand.
CGGTTCATCACCAGGAGTACAGTAATTACAATGTATTAAGATTCATTCCATGCCTGAGGAGTAAGGAAGTCCAGTTAAGATATGGAAAGCAGGTGAAACATCAACCACTATTGACTCGGGGCTGGATTAAATCAAAACTCTGCCACAGGGAACCCGGCAGCTGGGTGGGTTTGGTAACGACACCTCCCGGACCTGCTCCTCAGTGAGCATCCGCCTCCCCTTCCTTGTCAGCTCACCTCTGCGCATAACCTGTGCACCATTGATACGGAGGCAGCGGACGGGATCCATCATTTTTATTAGGACTTGGGGTCAGTCTGGCTCATCGTTACAACCATCACCATTAGTTACCGGGTGTCAGCCTCTTCAGGGTTGGAGAGAGAGAGAGAGAGAGAGGCATTGAAGGTTGTCGTAAATGCCTCCAAGAATAACTCTTGTAGACATAAAGGCAGGGTTTAAGGTGCGGGATGATGGGATTGTTCAGGGAGAGAAACTAATAGTGAGGGCTCTAATGAAAAAAATCCCACCACCCAACCCAGGGGATTTCTGTTTTCCTGTGATCTAGTGAAAAAACAGGGAATTTCTGCTTTCCTGCAGTTGCAGCCCCTCTTTCATCCCGTGCAGCACCCCAGACCTCCCCAGGATCAGGCAGCCCCAGGCTCAGGATTTAGCACTGCCCTTCGGGACTTCAGAAACCGTAAGGATGGTCCCCTCGTGACTGTGAAAGATCATGAGCTTTCAAACTTTTTGGAGGTATTTATTTTGCTTAATATACTGCCTGATTTTCAGAACATTTCTGGCACAAAGATGGGGTGGGTTGTTCATATTTTTCATTATTTTTCTCCCTGGAAAAAAAGGCTGACAGCCTTCACTGGGGAGGAAACCTGAGTCTCTCCAAGATGATGGCCACCTTGCCTGGGGACACCATACAAAGCTGGAGAAGTGGGCAAAGGAAGAGGTGTCCTCATGTGGCAGACAAAAGCACGGCTTAATAAATAAATAAATGGCTCAGCACTGGCTGTTATTAAGTGTTAATGGTAACAGCAGCAGACCTGGATGACAGAGGAGGTATTCAAATACCCAAGAGGAAAAGACCATCCCTGCAGATCGCCTTGAACCACTGCAAGCAAATTGCCACTCCAGATGTCCACACCCCTCGGTGCTTTGGGGCAGCTGCCAACTTCTGCTGATCACCCACTGGCCTTTCCTTGCAAAGGTATAGGGGCTTTGCCCCCAACATTATGCTCCATATGTGCAATAGTTGGTTTACGCTATCTGGCTTTTTAATGGGGAGGGGACACTTCCTTCCTTGCAGAATGCCAGGGTGAACAGAGACTTTTATGTCTAGAGAAATTTATTCTGGGTAGTTTTCAAAAATATCTTTTTTTTTTTTTCCTTATGTCTGTTTTTTTCTAATTTCAGTTTCTAATTCCAGTTCTTTTCCTAATTTTTCTCTGCTGCACGAATCCACAGTCAGACTCAGAGTAAGTAAGGCATAAGTAAGCTCTGAGTTGTGAAGGATGAAGGGGAAATCCCAAAGCTCCTCTTCTGCTTCCATAGGGTACCACGCTGCAGCCCACATCCTGCAAACACCCATGCCCGAGCGTGGCCCTGCTCCGCTGGGAGTGTCTGCAGAGGGACGCTGTTGCGTTGTGGCGGGGGACAGCAGATGATGGCTCAGTGCAGAGCACAGATTTATCACCCTTCACTCAACGAACACCACCCCCTGGCCCGCTGTGCTCCCCAGAGAGATGCGGACACCGCTCTGTGCTCATGCTAGTACAGCTGGGCCTGGCGGCGTTACTTATTATGACTTCTCACATGTGTTTGGGCATATAAAGAGGAGTACGACATATACAACCATATCCTCTCTTCTTCTCTCACAGACAGAGCTACACAGACACGGGGACCTGCGCTGCCTGGCAGCCACCCACGCAGGGCACAGTCTTGCACACGCATTTGCACACATGCTGAGGAGAACTGCATGTAAAGGCGCCGGCTGACATGAACACAGATGTCTATGCATGCCTCCATTTACCCAGTCGAACAGTTGGCCCAACACCATTAACAAGTCTTCAGGGTTTCTTTCGCTTTTGTTTTTTTTTCCTTTTTTTTTTTTTTTTTTTTTTTAATTAATGCTAAAAGCCTCAGGAGAACCACACCGATGGGGTTTGCATCCCTGTGGTGATTAAACCCATCCCACACCCCCCAAACCTGCATCAAGCAGCTCAAGTCCTCTGTGGGCCGTAGCTGAGTATTTACACCAGCGGAGACCATGGGCCCAGAGAGTCCACCCTGTTTACAGGAACGAAGGAGAAATGCCTGCCGAGTCCTCTGCCGGACGTGCCTGTTGTCTCTTGGGTGCCTCCTGCACCCACGGCGGTGGCACCGCTGGGACGCGAGACCCGACACCAGCCTCCACTGGGCAGACACCGTGGTTTCCTGTATATCCATCCCCAGCTGGGCTGATTGAGAAACGCTATCTTCAAGATACTAAGGCTCATTTTTTCAAAAAAAATATCTCTATTTACACAAGACAATGCAATCTGAGCAGCTTTACCCCTAGAAGCTTTTGCCAAGCAGAGCTGCTGCTGGATGCGTGCACCGGTCCCTATTTACAAGTGACAGCTTCGCTCAACAGTACTCTGCTGGCAAGTTCAGCTTCTTCTGGCTTAAGGACTACTTCTTTGTCCCTTTTTTCCTTCCCTCATTACCTCTCCACACAGCCAGGTCTGTATTTACAATAGGGACCTGGATCCAGCGGGGTGGCCTTTATACAGCCCAGCTTGCGAGCACAGAGAGGAGCTCAGGACAGGGGTTGAGCACACTCAGCTGTCTTTTAAGTGTTTCCAAGTTGCGAAGCCAACGTTCGGAGCAGACGAAACTCATTTCTTATTACAAAAGACATTTTTCGCCCGTTCTACTCATCTTAAAAAAAAAAAAAGCGACCCACCAAGTGGCGAGGGCGCTTCCCAGGGCGCTGCCATGCGCGGGGGAGCAGGAATCTCAGCTGGGCTGTTTTCTCCTTGGGGACGCGAGGGTTTGCCAAGGGTTTTGGTCAAGGCTAGTTTCTCCAGCCTCTCCTGTTGTGTGACCCCAAGTGAGGGATGGGTAAACCGAGACACAGAGGAGCTGAGGCGGTGTACTGGCGTGGGCTCACCGGGGCAGGCTTGTCAGGTGCCCCGGGTGCTAGATGACACTGTCTTCCATGGTGACTCGTCTGAAGACTGGCTCCTGCTTGGGCGTCCTTCCGCTTTCTGTGGAAAACAAGGGGAAAGAAGGTAAGGCCCCAAAGCAGGACTCTGTGGCAGCCAGCAGCTATTTTTAAGACCATTTCCACCCTCAAACAAAGCACAGGATGCCTGGGCTTGCCTCAAAAGGGAAGGCTTGCTCAGTGCAGGTGAATGTATTTGTGGGAGAGCATCCCATCAGGAACCTCCTCCCACCCTTGCTGCTGAAGCCAGTGGTACAGATTTGCCTGGCTTTTGTCCCCACATGAGCCAGTAATTTGTTAAACAGGCGTGAGGACCAGGAGCATTGGCCACTGCTGCCCACTGCTGTCTGGATGAAGGGTGATGCCGAGGTGTCTCTTTGCTCCTCTGGGTTTAGCCTAGTTCAAGCAAGGAGAGCCCAGAGACGAGCTGCAGCCACCAGCTTGTTTGAGCAAACTGCGCTTTTTGTGGCCCCCCCCTGCCCTTAATAATAAATAGTCAGTATAAATGACTGCAGAGTAAACAGATTTGTTTTGCTATCAGACATTATCTGAAGGGCACTTCACATCCTGAGTGCTCTGCTTTACAGCTGCCTCTATAATCATTGCAGCCCCGGGGAGGAAAACGCCTCATTTTACACCCAGAGGTTGGGAAGAGGCAGCCACGTGCAATTTGGGGTGAACACATGCAGGTTTTTTATAAATAATAAATATTTCAGGGAGAGGTTAAGACAGGCTAGACACATTCAAGCAGAATTAAGAGTTATCCTGGAGGCCATTTCTAAGCATAACCATCTCCCACCCACCCGAGGGGCAGAAAGCAAATCTGTGTTGCTCTGCACAGAAGCATAGAAAATAGCCCAGGGAAAGTGTGTGGGGCAGAGCCAGCAACTTTTCAGGCATCTCCCAGCTTGGCCATTTTGGCTGTTCTTTTGGTTTTACTGAAGAGGGGGGACTTCATCCTTTCTTTGTTGCTCATCTCTTCCCGCCCCCCCCCCAATCAGTGGGATGCATTTTCTCCTTTTGTTTCTGCTACTGCTAGCTTGGCAAGCTGCTTTGCATTGCAGTGCAAACTGCTAGCAGCTGAAAATGCCTGGGTGCACAATGTATCTTGGGGGTAAAAAAAAAAAACAAAACAAAAATCCCACCTATTTAATATGAAGCACTCTTTCTGGCTGATAGCAACAGCAGCTTAAGCAGTGAGGCCTTTTATCTAGCTATGTGAATGGTAGCAACACAAGCAAGGAGGAGGGTGAGGCAGAGGTGACCAAAGGGCAGAGTCAAGGCGATTGCACCAAAAGCAGCTCATCTGTTAATCAGGGAGGGACCCTCTCAAAAAAAGGGCTGCTGAGGTCCTTGGCGACAAACCATAAAACCTACTTTCCTTTATTTTTAAAGTGAGGAAACCAGGGGCTGGCCAGAGCAGGCACCCGACAGCCGCAGCAAGGCTTCAGCCTGCCTCAAACTGGCCTCCTGTCACACGTGGGCTCGTACGACCCCGTGCTTCTTTCCGGCTGCCCACAGAAAGTGCATGAGAAACATCTTTTGGCACATTTCAGCCAAAGGATGAAGCCTTGCCAGAAATTAGGGGCTTTTTCTTTTATTTCCCTCTGCTCAAAGTCCACTTTCCCACCCCCCTTGCAGCTTTTGTGCAACCAAGTGCTAAGATGCCCGGGGTGAGGTGCTGCTGCTTCCCGAGCGGCATAACCAGAAATCCTCTACCCGGTTCGTTGACCACTTGGGTTTTCAACATTCATGCCCCAAAAACATTTGTCAGTGGATGTTACCGCAGACTCGTGCCCACTGAAAGGCGAAGCCTTTGCTGCCGGTGGGACACAAAGGCTGCAGGGCTCATGCCTGCATGGAGCTTTCCTGCAGCGGGACCCAAATTAAACTCTTCCCGAGATGCCTCAGAGAGAAGTGGGAGAAGTCAGGCTGAAAACAGTTTTATTATAGCCATAATTTACCCATCAAGCATCCTGCTGCTGGAAATAATCTTTCCAAAGTTGTAACATAAGATGCAGTCGATTGTAAGTGGCAGTCGGAGATATGGGGTCATCCATACAAGTATTCCCATGCACACCAGCTGAGGGGGCTGGGCAGCAGCAATGTTTGTGCATTTTAAGTTGTTGTTTGGGGTTTTACCCAACGCTGTCAAAATATTTTGCATTTGCTTCCAGCACATAATAACTGCTCTGCATGCCAATATGTTTTTTTTATTTATTGAGGTTTTAGCTTGGGTTTTTACATGTGTACAACATATGTAAGGAGTAGAAATAGAAGAAAAGAAAATATGTGGATGAAGAAATAAAAAGACAGCAAATAGGATGCTTTTTTTTGCTGTTGTTGGCATTTTGCTGAAGACTATCACCATCTATCTCTCTGGCATACCAAATACAATAAACAGTAACCACCTGTAAAAAGCTATTCCGATGTGAAAAAGGAAGATTTCCAAACTGTCCTGGCTAGTCTCAACATTTCTGCTTTAAACAGACCATCACTCCTGAAATGGGATGACGCATGATCTGGTGTATGATCCATGCATCCCTGGGGCTTGCCAAAGCCCTTGGAAGAGCAAAACTGGCCCTACACCAGCTGCCTGCACGGAACAAAGTGACGCCCAGCGCGGGGCGGGGGGTGCTGCTGCCCTCCCGGGGGCCCCCCTGCGGGCGCTCTCCCCAGCCACGCTGCTAACGTCCCAGCCAAGGACAGCCACCGCTAATGTGGCCTCTGCTGCCTTCCCTGGGAGCATTAATCACCGCTTTTATCTAGTTCCAGCCTTACACTGCAGGTTGTTCTCCACGGCGTTACCGGAGAGCCTGCGATGACATGACATTTATATAATGTTCATGAGCACAGACTATTTAAACCCTAAAATATTCATTAAATAAAATTTGCATAGAGTCTAGCTGAATGCAGCAGGTAGCTAAAAATAAAGTACTTTTCTTTCTAAATGTAAAGAGGAGATCAGGGTGTGACAGATGACCAAGCTGGTGCTCTTAGGTTTTCCTGAGATAGCTTTTTAATAAGCTGAGCTATCTTTTTAGCCTTGTTGTCTAGCCAAGCCTGCGGGGTATCATATTCTTTATAAACTAGTGAGATCAAGAGCATATGGGGGTGTGCGAGGGAGAGGCCAGCTGGCCAGAGAAGAGGGAAGGGGGATGCAGGCAATAGGGACACACATGGAGACATGCAAGGGCCCCCAGGAGCTCAGCACCTCCCAGCGCCGCCACCATTTCCCCTGGCCCTCTGAAGCATCTCACTGCTCATTACCTGGGAGCAGGGAGGAAGGAAAAAGACTGGTTAATAAACACAGTTTTCAGGGAATTAAATGCAATCAACAGGCAGAAAGGAGCAGCACCACAGTAAGTAATATTGCCTACACAGTGCCTTCAAAGCTGTGATGAATAACCCCCATCCCTAGCAACCCTCCAGCCTACGTAGTCTTTCTTGGCAGGTCTTTACCCTTGTGTCTCTCCTTCACATGTTCTGGGGAGATCTTTACTGTCTCTTATGGCTCTTGAAATAAATGGGCAGGCATTGCCTTCTGGAGTCAGAGTGTCCTTAAGCACTGGAAAACATAGTGATTGCACAGTAAACGGGTGCGTCAGCTCATTACGGGGCAGTCTGTGATGAGATTACACAGGAAAAATAACCCAACCCTGCACAAATTAGAAGGAGTGAGGGAAAAAAAGGGATTCACAACTTGCAAAGCATCCCAAGATGATTTCCAGGAAAATGCAAGGCATGGAGCCTCACACTTCTCTGTCCCCCTCTTTCCGCCTGGAAGCAAGGCTTTCCAAAAGGATGCCTCAAGCAAGGAATCGACACCGACAATCCTCACTCCAAACTTGCCCAGCAACCTATGCCTCTTAAAGGTGGTCCCATGGTTCAGAAAGGGGGCGTCTATGTATCAGGGTGATGTTTTCATCGGACCAAGCACTGCCTGTTTGCCTTTATTCTGTTTGGTTTTCACTGGAAGCGGGATGCTTATTGCAGCTGAACGATGAAGCTTCAATCTTCTCCCTACAAGGCAAATCTATTTGGGTTGGGGTTTTTTTTTGTTAAACAAAGCTCTAAAAAAGAAGATCCCTCCACTACGGGGATGATTATCCCCTTCAACCCAGCTTGCAAAGCTATGTGCCCCAAGCACAGGTATGGATTTAATACCATAATCGCTACTGCCTCTTCATCAAGCTGTTAGTTTTCTCACATCTCTGCCTTCGCTCAGCATTAAGAAATGCCTTAGAAGTTTTGTAGCTCTTCCTCCTACCCCAGGAGCGTTTTAGGCACTGAGGACTTAACATTGACTTGAGTTTTGTATGCTGCAGTCTGCACAGAAGACACCGCTACATCACCAGTCGCAAAAGAATTGTACGTACCAAGCTAATTATCAACAAGCAGAAATCCGTACCATGTCCATAATCAACTGACACAACAAAATCCTGTTTTCAAGGGGAAAAAAAAATCACAAAAATAATCCCCATAGACTTAAACCATTTTTGGCTTAATGTAATTAATAATATCTATTTCCCCTCTGTATTGTGATTCAGCTGTTTCCAAAGCTATAAGAAGCATCAACAGTGAATTCTGTGGTGCCAGAACAGCCTGGGGACGGAAATAATCAGCTTGAAAATAAACAGTGGTTTTTTGCAATCAAAGTGCTAATAGGCATGGTAGGCTGGCAGAGAGAAGCTCAAGCGAGAAGGCACAGAGAAGAGGGGAAAACCATCCTGTCCACTGATAAATCTGAAATACACAGAAAGGCTGGGGAAGAACCACCATTTGGAGTAAAGAAAGTCAAAGATTTTTCACCTGGACACAATCATCCCATAGCAAGCCCACCACTGGTTTGCTCTTGCATCGTTCCAGGCAGGCTGGTAAGTGCAGTGTTGATCATTGCCTCCTGTTTCATCATGACATTATTTGCTATGGTGTATCTCACCCTCTGCGTGAATTTAATTTGGCCATATCCATGGAAAACTACTTTTTTGAGTCTAATACAGAAAAAGAGTTTTTACTTTCTCCAAAATAAGAGGTACTTCAAGTATTTCAAGCCTCAGCAGCCTGTTGGGCTGCTACATGGATTGGCATGACCACATGGGTCTGAAGTGCTTGCTTTGTAGGTCATGAATACCACCAAATACTACCACCCCCTGGTTCTCCGCCCATGACAAGCCACTGAGCAGCACCGAGCAGCATTGCCCCACGTGAGGACAACCCTGGGATGGATTGGAGCTGCTCTGCTTCTGCATTTTTCCTCCAGCACTGGCAATATCTGGTCTAACACAGGCATCGCCCACATGCTCCAAATCTTTTGGCTTTTACCCAGCTTGATGGGAGTCAGATGGAGGCAGCTTGGATGGAGGCAGCTTGAATGGAGGCAGCGCCAGACCCCAAAGCCCAGGGTATGGGAGGGCTTTGTGAAAAATCATATACTGAAAAATCAGCACCGAACATGTCCAGAGGCGGTTATTTTTGCTGTCAACTTTCCTAGTCTATTTTGTGGCTTTCTGTATCCTGATGATGAATCCTAATTGCTCCCAAGAGATTTGAAGGGGGGGGCTGGAGGAGAGCAGTGAAGTGCCAGTGGGCCATCAGCAGTGGTGGGATGGGAAGGGTGATGTGGCCGAGGATGGCGATGGCACTTTGTGCACGCCCGGAGCAAGAAAAATAAAGAGACAGCAAACAACGACTGAGGAGGCCTAACGGGGACTTGTTTTACTCTTTGACATGCTACCAGCAGTTTTTAATCTCAGGAGAACCAAAATTTAAAAAAAAAAAAAAAATCCATTACAATGATTAAAAGGTACGACACATGAAATACTATACTCAAATCATCCGCGTGTCGTCGGCTAGTTTATACAGTAGGCACAAAACAGACCTAGAATCACCTGCAACAAATGTCGACCAGCATTGTTCTCGCCCCTAAACAAGTACTGCTAGCCTGATATTTCTAGTCAGCCGTAGCTGCGTAATCTTTGTGCTTAAATTGCTCAGCTTAGGCCTCTTTTCTTTGGCATTGCTCACCCATGCCGTAAAGGAGTGGAGACTTGTACTGAAGACAGTAATGGAGAGAGGAGGAACAACAACAAAAGAAGAGAGATTAATCGTACAGTACATACATACAGTATCTTCTAAATCGTGATCAGTTGTTTATTGGTTGGCAAACAAGCTTCACTTTTACAACAAATATTAGTAATGAGGTCATTCAACTGTTGAGACCATACAAAATGGATCATAAATTAAAAAAAAAAAAAGAAAAGAAGAAAAAAAGGATAATTCATATTCCGTGCTGCTAATTTACCTCCAGAAAGCCTATGTTACTTAAAATTCCTGTCAAATAAATAAATTTCCTGTTAGGAAAAATAACGAACAGAAGACTTTTTTTTTCTTTTTTAAAATCACTGCAAAGTACTTTTTAGCTCACTATGTGCCAATCTATTTTCTTCTTAACAACTGCAGTACAAGTGCCTAAACCGGGGACCAGACAGAGCCATGAAGGCCCTTCGCTCCTCCAGGGAAACGGCTGTCTCCTGTAAAAGCCCTGCTACGACTATAAAAAAACCCCTCTCGGCTCCTGGATGCGACCCTACGACCTGGCTGAGGGGCTGCTCACCAAAGATGCTTCGCAGGATTATTGTCACGATCGGTTGTGCACTGCCAACGGGGAAGTTTGCCCTGCTCTAGTCTGCCTAAAGGTCTGCCGGCAGTACACCGGGTGAAGAAAGCTATACAGTGAGGAAATAAAAAGACTGACTTGGCTGAAAATAAATGGCGATGGCATTACTAAAAATGGCCCTTAGAAAGTGATCTTCATTTTTTTTTTTTGCCCAATGAGATTTTTTTACCGGGATGGGGAGGGGATGGGGGAAAGGGGTGGTGGAAGAGGCAAAACAACATTAGAAAAGAAAAAAAAAATAAAAAAAAAAGAGGAGTTATGAAAAACCTTGCTCCTACTGGTAGACAAACTTACAAGACCAGCACAACAGAAAAAAGTTCTTTTTTTTTTCCACTACATTAACAGGGACGCAAGTTCTGGAGGAACAGAAAGCAGACTATATGTGCAATGCTAGTATCTGTACATTACATAGAAATTGTTCGCTTCTCTTTTTCTGCCATTAGTTTTTATCATCCGTTAATACAGCAAAACGTAAAATATGCCTTTAGCACAGAATTCTAGGATTCCCTTCTGTCTCATTAAATTTGTTTTTGATTTTTTTTGCTCCCACAGCAAAGGGCGCTGCAGTGAAACCAAGTTGTGAGTGACCAAAACCCATGACGTGATCTGGATTGGTAAGAAAGAGTTTTGCTAGCTTGTTTTTGTGCAGCACTCCCACCTAGATGCGTCATCGCTACTAGTTTCAAATGCACATTTTTGGCCTTTTATTTTTTTTTTTCTTTGCTTTTTTGTTTTTTTTTTCCCCCTCTTTAAATCAGGTCCTCGGTATTAAGAGCAACACAGCATCAAGGATTTTTTAAACAAACACGGCATAACTTGAGAAGGCCACGAAGTGTGCCGTTATCTATCTCTTTCATTAACATAATGAAGTCTGTCTGGAGGGAAGGAGGATGGGGGGAGAAGAGTGGGGGGCAGCAGTTACTGTCCTCTCCGGGCTGGCCTAAAAATTCCAGTAAAAAAAGTCCGAGAGTTTCCTTTTGAACAGCATGAAGATTTAGGAGTACACACAATATTACCACTGTTTGGATTAACTCAGAACAGTAAACCGAGCATTACGGAGGGGCTTTTTGTTGTCTCTTTGCTTAATTTTTGCTGAATCTTCTATAGACTAGTGACCAAGTGAGCGGGTCCTTTTGCATTGCCGTCCGGGGGGGTTCCCTCTTTGTTTGGCGGGACTATAAATCCATCGCTGCTGCCTCGACCTAGCTGGTAGTAAGTGTGTAGCTGATGGACGTGGTTCCTGGAGCCAAGGTTGGGCATGCTTTTGTAATAAACATCGTCGGCATCACCACCGCCGCTTTTGGCTGGCGGGGGATCGGTCTGGGTGCTGGCGGTGACGCTTTCCGTCATGGGCATGCCGGCCAGCGCGGGCATACTGGTGTAGAGAGAATCCCTGTTGGGCGACTGGAGATCGTCCGTGTGCTCGTTGGTCAGCAGGGGGAAAAAGCTCTCACTGTTGTCTTGCGGGATGCGCCGCCGGCTGTAGAGGTGGGGCTGGTGGTTGTCTGCCGAGTACACCCGGGGGGGCAGCAGTGGGGCATCCGACTCCTCGTGGATGAGCTCCAGGCCCAGGCTCTCCTCATGGGTGAAGGAGGTGGCGTCGTCTAGCACGATGGCGTCATCCTCGCTCCCGCCACCCACGCTGTTGACGAGTTTGTTCATCAGGTTGCGGCTCTGCTCACTGGAGCGCTCGTGGTTGTTCAGGTAGGAAGGGATGTAGTTGGAGGTGAGTTCCTTCAGGATCTTTTTCTCGAGGGCATTCTCGGTGTGGTTGTACCCACGGTCAAGGATTTGCACGCAGTTGCTGAGGTACTCGCCGCTGGCGATGCTGTAGCTGTTGCCGTGATTACCATTCAGTGGTAGAGTATCCGTGACACTTGTATCCCTGGCATTGTTCAGAAGCCCCTCTGAAAAACATTACACAAGAGAGGGTGACTTGTACAAACAGGACACTCACGCGGGATGTGCACACTCAAACCCCCTTCCTAGGCTGCCGTGGCTGCTGGGGCTCGGCAGCGAGGACAGCGTCACGGCCAAAATAGGAGGGCGCAGCTCCAGCTAACCGGCTTATGGTCTTCCCACCAAAAAAATGGAAAGCGACATCAAATATGTGACTTGATGCGGCAATAGCCAGCAGGAAGGAATAACCTCTCCTGGCCGGTACCTCCTATGGCTCTTGCACTTTGCTCTATGCATTCCTGGGGGAGCTGAGAAATAGGTGACCCTGAGCTGGTCCCAATTGCCCTGGCTCCAGGCGCTTTGGAGGAAGGGGGCAATTCCTCCCAGCTGAGGGAAAAGTATTTGCAGCCCAAGTTAATCATTACCCAAAATTTGTTTGGGAGTGTATCCTTCCCAGATGAAAAAAATAAACCCGCTCTCCCCTTTTGCTGGGCCGGCTGCCAGGGGAAAGGCATAAGGCCTGAATGGCGGGATTCAGGGATTAGCAAGGCAGAGGCACAAAGTGCTTCCTGGCCCAAGCTTTTTTGGTAGAAGGCTGAATGAACATCTCCCAGCACAAGGGCATGGCCAAAATTATTTACTCCACACTGGCCGGGTGGGGATTTTCTAATACAATCAGTGTTGGAAGCAGCTGCTGTAGGGTCTTGCAAAGCCTTTAAAAATAGCTCCCACTTCACTTGCAAAGTTAGAGCAGAGGGTTCAGTGGAAGGTACAGCAAGTGCCATTGCTGCCGCAGTACAGTGGGGTCAGGGGAAGCTGCGAGGAGTAACGGGGTCTCGGGGTGCATCCCACCTAACTGCCTATCACATCTCTGTAGGTGTCTCAACACCGCCAACATAAGGCCGGAGCTCGGCTCTTTTCCAACACGCTACAGGGGGTGGCGGGGAAGTGCCCTGAGAGCAGCACAAGTGGGCAAGGGAGAAGAAAATCAGGCCCAGCAGTTAAGCCACTACGCTTTCTCTTTTGGGATTACTGGTCTCCTGGGAAGGAGTGCAGGTGTGGGGATGCATGAAATAATGCATCGACCTTTCAGCTAAGGGGTTTGGACATTGCCAAAAAATGGCAAGCAACTCCCAGCAAGCCGCAGTGGATTAGAGGAGCCATTAGCTGACAATTTCAGATGAAACAGTTGCTCATACCATGCTTGGTACATGGCACGTGTACCTTCCGAAAATACAGGATTTGGTCTATATCTGCGATGGAGTAGTCAAGGGCTGGAAAGCACTACTGCATGCTTTCTTCTTGCTTTTGAGTGAAATGCCCCAAAAGTATTGGTCACCTTTTAGGTTTCTGAAGTTTAGAGGGTGCTGCCGCATCCCAGGTTTCCCAACAAATGAGGGAGCTATGCCAAAAAATCAACTAGCCATCACAGACATAGAGCAAAGCCATTGATTTTCACGGTGGAAGCTCTCCAGCCGAGTCATGATGCTTGGGAAGAAATGGAAAGTGAGCATTTTGGGGGGAGGACAGTATGTAATGGGTGACGGGTAGAACAGCATCTGTCTGATGGTCAGGTTGAGTAACGTATGCATTGAGGAGCTGAGTTCTGCGCTTCTGCTGCCAATGCATAGAGCCGGGGTTTGGTGGGGAAATAAAATGGAGGCATTGCAGGTGAGAACAGAGTGGGGTCTGCAATGAAACACGCCGTATAAAAATGCCATGACCTTGCAAATAAAAACGTGAAGTTTTTTAAAAAAAAGCATACACACAGTTATATGAGAAACTATGCTGGGTAAATGATACCACAAAAACGAGAAATAAACAAAGAAAGCATCGACTAATCTCATCTATATATATATATGTACACATACATATATATACACACACATACATACACACGCATACACGTATATATACATATGTATATTCATATTCTTTTGATTTCAAAACTGTGAGATGAATTTCCTTTATTAACTACATCATCTATATGTGATGCAATAAAAGTGAACTAAAAAAAATTACATTTGATATGCAATGTTTAGCTTTACTCCCATACTTGTCTCTCTGTAGGGCTCTAAACGACAGCATGAAGAAAAGGAAAGAAAAAACAACAAGTAAGCTTACAGCGACAGTAGGAGAAACATGAGTAAAAAGCAAATTGATGATATGCAGAAAAGAGAGTTAACAGAAATAATTTCCACTGCCCAGAATACATGAATTTGTTACATGGTTTATTTCATGTTAAAAATATTGACATTTTAGACAGAAAAATTATTTTACGCGCAATATTCAATAGACTACATTTTTATTAAAAAAAATTATCACATTTAAAACGTTTTCCAATGCCACTATAAAATGTTCAGCGTGCAACACAAATCAAGAAATAATGCCTGGAAATTTAAGAAAAGTCTAAAGCTGATAACGGTCATGCTCGAAAAGACAGGCACTGTCAACGTCACTTCCAAAGTCTTAAAATGAATGGCTTTACTTACTGTTAGTTATAATAACCCCTGGCAGTTGAAACTGAAATCCATTTCCTTGCTAAAAATATTTTGCCGTCCATCCTTTGCAACAGTGCTTTGTAAGAGTATGACTTTGCTCGTCACGGGGCTGCTGGCATTTTACAAACTTTGGTAAGTCTGCTCTTTTCTTGACTGAACACATGGCAAACTACATGGACTTTGTTAAAAAATGTAAGAACAGTAGTTTGGATAATGGCATTGCTAAATGAAGCTACTGAGAAGAAAGGGTTAAATCAAGAAGAGCCAGAGATGAGGATGAAGAGCCAGTGAAAACTCTCAGCTTCCCACTTTGCAACGGTCTGTGGCACACTGGGGTTTAACCAGAGCTCGTTAACGGGATTGCTGCCTTCTCTTAAAATTAGCTCTCACGAAAGCAGTTAGGCCGTTTTGAGAAAATCCTGCGTCCGAGAGACTGAGCCAGCGTATGTCCATCAGCTGCCAATGGTGGTGAGCACTCAGCACATGCTGCAGGGCGTCAGACCCCTCACCTACCATCTCTTCCTTCCTCTATGGTCTGTGTCCCATCAAGGAATTGTTTTCGCCACCAGGAAATGGGACTTTGGCCTTTTAGGGTCTGATTCCCCACCTCTTTCCAAGGGATGTTTTTAGGGCTCCCGGGCCCTGGTGAGTCTCTACCGCAGATGGGGCAGCTTCAACTTGAGCAGAGAGGGTATTTTAAAAGATGTAACTGGGGAGGGGGAAAGGAAGGGGTGGACAGGATCAGGCCCCAGGTTTCTGTTCCTGTTCCTGTTAATGAGGCCAGCACCAGAAGTGGTAGATGAAGGTGCAAAAAACCCGTAGCCTTAGTGATGTGGAATGAGTTAGTTGGATGACATTACCTAGCAATGCCCTTACCGCACACCGATCCCAGCCAAGGCATACCCAGAGATGGTGACAGCGTCTACTTTTACAATGCCCTATCATCACTTTAGCATGCCTGCTGGTGCAGCATCCTTCATTCCCAAAGAATTGCCGAGGCCATTAGGCCTGGTTGGTTTTGCTAACCTGTATTTCTGCTGCAGGATCTCCCAATGTTCACAGTTTGTAATTGTCCAGGGACAGTAACCAGTTTGAAAAGCAGTATCTATACCAGTTCTACAGTCATTAATTAACTTGCAGCCTCCTGAAGAGAATGGATTTGGTTCTGCTCCCTCTGAAGTCAATGGCAGAGCTCCAGGGGCTTAGATGGGATCAGTACTGGTCCCACTCTCTTTCTTCATCTCCCACAGATGAAGCCTGGGTAGGTTTCTCTGTTATCCATTTGGCTGTGTTGCACTGAATAGCACTTACAAATCAATTACACTATTTTTGTGGAATAAAATGCTGTTAGCTCAGGTAACTGTATCAGAATCTAGTCTTGAAAATTAGGAGAACATAAGATTATTAAAAAGCATGTAAAACCTTTTTGTCACATTTCTGCCCAAATCACTTGGGTTCATTTGAGGCGCCCAGACCTGAACATCAGGACTTCTCTTAAGCCAAATGCTGACCCAACATTACCTGCTGCAACTTGATTTAAAAGCCCCCCAAACCTCAAAGTTATCATGCAAGAAACTATGCAGAACATCCAAGCTCATTCCGACATTTGCAGTACGCTTAAGTTCTTAAAATTCAGAGTGTTTCATGTTTAATAGTAGCCCTTTCTTACAAAGCGTTTGTGGAAGCAAATTTATCGCACAAAGTTAGCATAGTTTAGGAAATTAATGAACAGCAAAAAGGTCAAACACGTGTGCTTTCCTTGTGCTTTGAATGAAAATACCCTAGTGATACAGTTCAGTATCTATTCCTATCGTAAACAATACGCTGCCTTATAGTACAAAGGGGGGGTTTCCTGCTTGCATTATAACCATCCTTACTTTTCCTTCGAGATCCTTTACTGGAAAGGGGCGCCTTTGCTGGGAGCGGGGAGCTGACAGAGTGCTGACGTACTTGTGCTTGAACGCAGCATTACTCTGTAATGATTCAGCCACCTGGCAGAGCAGAACGGAGCCACCGACAGAGCAGAGCTGGCAGAGCTCCACACTCCCCAGCTCCTCCTCAGGTCCTGCTTAAATGCATCTGCCTTCCCCTGATGGAAGCATCAGGACATCAGCTTACAAACACGGTACCTTCCCACAGCCGGAGCGGAGACAAACACACAGGTGACAAGAGACTGATTTCTATAGCGGAAACCTCTGTTAGGTACAACTGACTCTACCTGTTTGTTTTCCATTCCCGAAAGGAGGATATGCAAGAGCTTCTAGTTTCCCTACTCCTTTTTCTATTCTTTTTTTCTTTCTTTCTAATAGCACATATAAAATGTATTAATGCAAACGGCAAAACATTTCTTAAAATATCTGAGCTCTGTGCTTTGGAGCTGACCTACGCTTCTTGCTTCAGCTGTCATTTTTCTTTGAGATCAAGGGCAGTTTTGCTTTATTTTGCATTTTTTTTCCTGTGCAAGCTGGTGCACCGCTGACCACTTTTCTCTATGCCATTTCAAATGAGAGCAGGTTTGGTGGCAAAGGGCATTTTAGCTTCACTTACCTTCAAAGGTGTTCCTGTTTCTGAAATGAATGGTTTAACAAGGAAATGTGCTGACAACAAAGAGAGGAATGGGTATGTCCAGCAAAATACATATACAAGACCAAAACAATACAAAAACGAGGAGATTAAAAAAAAAAAAAAAAATCAAAATCACTATGAATGTAAGAGGCCAGTTTTAACTAAGTTCATCAGGTTGCCCTAATTCTGACCTGTCTGAAGTACTGCTTTGAGGACCCATTACAAACATAATGTATAGCACTCACCAGGTAAGGGGCAGTTATAACCTGAGAAATATTTAATATGCCATGAGGAGTCCAAGTTTCACTAAGCAAGATTGAAGTGGTCCCTCCCTAACTGCCAGACTTGCAGACGTAACTTCCAATTTGAGGACCTAGATAATTTTTTGCATCACAAGTAAGGGGTTGAAAAGCAAAGACACCTTTCGCTACATTCATGAAACTTACTTCTATTAGCACTATGCCGCAAATCTTTCCTTGCTCAAGCCTCCTGGCTTTGAGAGCATTTATAAACCTTGATCTCAACTTCACAAACACACAAAAGTGCACCTCTTACTGCTTTGTGTTGGTTGTTGGTTTGTTGGGGGAGTAGAGGAGCGGGCAAAGGGAGGTGCCAACTATGCTCCAGAGGAATTTAGTTTATTTAACTCTAATAACTCAAGTTACTGGATGGAAGAGTTCTACTTGCACATAGTCAAATGTACTAATCCAGAAAACACAAAAATTAATCTTAAAAATCTGTTGGTTTTCACAGACAACCTCAAGCTTCAAAAATAGAATAAACACTTAAAAATGCCAAAACCAAAACTATATGTATACACGCATGTTGGTACAAGAACATTACTCAAAAATCTGGGATTAGAGAAAATTTTTCAGGAATGATTGAAAAGCATTTATCTAGAGAGAAATCAAATACACAGATGAAGTTTACAGTTAGAAAATTCGATTTTTGCAAACTATAAGATCTTAAGAACATAAATCAAAATCACTATGAATGCTTTGAGTAGAACTGACCAGGGTCTCTCAAAGTGAATTTGATCACTCATGGAAAAAAAGCCTCCGGAAAATGGAAAGATGCATTGAAATGAAAGGAAGGGGAAGGGATCTTTTTTTTTGTGCCCAGTTCCAAAAAAACAAAGTGTGTGTGCGTGGGGAGCAAAAAGAAAAAGGAAGAAAAAAAAGAAAGGAATGGGCCAAAATAAGCCACAGAAAATGGAATTCTCACTAGAAAAATTAGAGAGAAACTCCAGCACACCTTGTGCGTTGTACATGCTGACAGAAGGGTTGTTATAGACCGCCGATTCCCCGAGCAATGTATTATAAGGGTTGTTAGTGCCATGAGGACGAAGCAGAGCATTGGTTATAAGATGATTAGCCATGGCTCCTGGAGCAGCCCGATAGAAAGACAGAGAAAAAAAAAAACAAAAAAGGTCAATCAGGCAAATGTGGTATTAAAAAAAAGGGAAAAAGAACATTCAGAATGACAACAGTTGAAATAATCCTGATTACAAGCAGCCAGCTAATTAGACTCAGAAAACTGTATGCCACTAAAGCAGAACAGATGTTACTGACGATGCACAAATCCAAACCAATGCAAAAGAAAATGTATCAGAAAGCAGATAAGCTACATTTATGGTGGTTCCCCAGTCACTCGGAGTGTAAGCAAGGCTATGCCCACATGCTTGATACAAAGAAAGAAAGGAAGATGGCAGCCTACACAATGTGGGGGGAAAAACTCTCCAGAAAGTGCCAAATGAATAAAAAAAAATATATAATGACTAACAGAAAACAGCATATTTCAACTCCCACTGTGGGCTAGGATCTGTTTTACCGGTCCTTCACAACACATCTAAAATCAAAAAAGCAGAATTAAAAATAAAGGATGGAGAATGCAGTCTCTCTGAAGGCTCTTGGCACTTTCTCAGAGAGCAGCTGTTTCTCATGTCTCAGAGGGCGAGTTTCACTTCAGCTACAGCTCTAGTACCACCATCAAGCACACCTACAACCACCCGAATCAACTGAAGGCGGCTCCATCAGGCTTTTCTATCAGGAGCGAGAGCAGCCACAGAGACGCACGTTTCGAGGCTCTCCATTTGCCCCACTCCCGGACCTCTTTGCTGTTGTTTCCAAGCTCAGCCAGCAGCTGTCCTCCTGCTTTGGTTTATCCTTTGGAGTCGGCAGCCTCTGGACTTGTGCTTTTCAGGATGGTCATGGCTTGGCAGGTAGCTGCCAAGACCTACTGTGATTCCTGTCACAGGCATCAACCCATGAAGCAAAGCCTTTCCCACACCTTTTAGCTGACCTACAGGACCAAAAAAACCCATTAAGCCCTTGCTCTGAATCTCCTCTGGGATCCAAAAAGATGACCGACTCAAAAACTTGCCCCAGAGCCCTTCCCACTGTCATTGGTAGAGACCTAGAGCAGGAATACTCAAGGACACACCATGGTTTTTACCTCCCAGGCTGATCTGTTAAGACAAAACCTTTCCACCAGGAAGGTAAGTCTTTGGTGGGGCAACTAGAGCTAGCCAGGACAGGGCTGTCAGAGGGCTCAGGTTACCTGGCTGTCACCAACATCTGATAGCCCTAACCCAAACAAGTGACCGAAAAGCCAATCCCCAAACCCAGCAGGGATGCCTTTGTCAATGGCTGGGGCATGGAGACCCCATTTGCCTCTTTTAGGGGTGGAGGTGGCCCCGTGGCATGGTGGACGCAGTCTATGCGAGGCATATGGGGTGCTGGGTACAATCTCTTCTCTGCAGCTCATTACCTGATTTTTCTTTTCTTTCTTTTTTTTTGGATGGAGATGCTGAGGATACATAAGCCCCAAGGGCCTCTGGCTGGTACAAATCCCTTTAGCAGTGAGCTCTCTGAAAGCTCACACCTACCAATTATTTTAAAAAAAAGCAAAAACTGGCCAAATACAAGGCTAGGAGAAGACCTCCAGAGCTGCCTCCTGCGGTGCTCATATGCTGGCCTGGCTCCATTTCCCGTGACGGCGTTTCTCCATGTCTGCGCAGGTAGAGGAGAGAGCAGACCCCTCTCCCGCCTCTCCCTCATCCTCCCCCAGCCCTTCCCAGCCCCAGGCGTATGGTTTTAGTGGATCACTTAATCGGTCTTTTGAGCACAGGACAAAGTAGAAGGCGGCGCTGTATGGGGGCTGCATGCCAGGGAGGCTCCTCAACACATGCAGCTGGAAAAAAAAGACTTGTATTCTCTCACCTGATATTTTTGGCTATGCTGATGGAAAGCAAGATGAACTGCTGTATTTGGAAATAAGGAAACAAAGCTGTCTCCTGTAAGAAAACATTATATGAACGCTTAACTAAGTAACCTTGAATGTAACTAATAGGTAAATGAGTCAATTCTTTCTTTCTGGTAATGTATTTTCCATCAATCTCATGTACATCTGGGATGAGGGACCGCAGGAACCACTTCTCTTCTTCCACTGGTTTTATACCAGCGTGAGTACTAAGTCCATTAAAATTGTTTCTGCTTTCATCCCTCTTTTAATCAAGCTGGGCCATAAAAGATTCAAAAAGGGACTCACTTTTATACAGGTAATGGGAATGTCCGGAGTTAATGCCAGCCATAGATTCAGAAGTGATATAATCCTCCCATTTGAGATTTAACCCAATCTCCAACTTGGTCCCTATGGGATTTGACACGGAGAAGAATACACCCGCCACATGCTTTTGAACGCTATAGCTTTAGGCGTCTTTAAATGGCAACTGCCAGAAAGAGCATCTCACCTGATACATCCCTGTCTGATCTTGTCTAGCAATCCCTAGCAGGTGGGAACGAGCTGATCCTGCCACAGCTGAGCATGTCAAGCTGTTTCACATGGGGGATGCTCTTGCCACGTGATGAGAGAGAAGAAGGGACTAATCTGTGTCAGCACTTAATGCTTCACTTGCTTACGTTGGCTGGTGTGGTGGGCTCTGAAGTGAGCTAAATTCATGCAAACCTGGCTCTTTTGGGCTGTTACAAACTAGATAGTTTCTGGCAACTTTTAATGCAGATACATGATTCTGACTATAAACTTGGCAAAAAGTTGAAAATACAGAGTAAGTAATTTTTGCACTCTCAGGTGTGTAAAAGAGGGGGGCTTGGTACAACAAAACAGCCACCTGTTCCTGTATGCAGCTACTAAGCAAAAATACACCATCTTCTGCCTTCCTCTCCCTTGACTGCAGAGGGCATTAAGATTTTTTAATTTACTGATCAAAAAGCCACTTTTGATGGCAGTGCTGAATAAGTCTCCTGATGCAAATCCAGAACAAACACACTGCTAACACGTTCAGCCACCTTTCAATACTTTCAGAAACTCAGCTGGGCCCTAAGTGCTCTGCAACAGCTCCCCATCATGGTGCGCTGGCCACCGCAAACTTCACACTCTCTGCAGGTCACAGTAAATGTAACCTTTGACATCTTAAAACCAAAATGATACCTCCTTTGTGTTCACTAATTTGGGCTCTTGTTTCACCCTAACTGCTTTAAAGCTGCAACATTCCCAGCCTCAAAAGATACTGAGAGAGAAGGACTGCATTCAGGCTCCAAAGAACCTACAGTTAAAGCGTTTGATAAAACAATAATACACCAAACAAATCCCCATTATTGGGTTTCTCTTTCCCGGGAGGGAGAAAGAAAAAGGTAACACCAGCCATACATTTTTAAGTATCATCCTGCCTTTTTCATAACACTTTATCATTGCTATAGCAACCAACAGGGCTATTAGGAAGGAGCGGATTAGGTCTGCAGACAGGCACAAGCAGAAGGAGCGGGTAGACTACCAAACTGTGACCCTGTTTGCATGAAAATTGCCTTAGTAATAAACAGCCAACAAAAACCCAATAAAGCAAGCACGGGCTGAAAGTATCATGCTCTCCCAAAATACCACGAGAGAAAGCAGAGAGGCTTATTCTGCAGCCCCACGTGCGGGTGCGCAGCAAACACCAGGCACCAGGGCTGTGATTGCAAAGGTCAATGCATGTCTGGGGATCCAAAAAGCAGAAAGAGCAGGGCTGCGGGTGCCCATTGACCTCCCTGAATCTCCTCCCTGGCAGGGCGCTCTTGGGATGTGACCCTCGGCAGCTGTCTGGCTCGGTGTTGGCGATGTGCCTAATATACTCAGCAAGCAGCAGTTGTTCATCGTTTATTTTTATTTATTCACTTATGGCTGGATCCTTGGCTCTCTGCATCTGTGGTGTGACACCAATTTCTCCCCGCAAATCCCACAGCCCTGTGTCATCCTTGCTTCCCTACATTTCAGCAGTAACGTTGCCTACACAAATCCCTTCTTTGCCATCTTCCGAAGCACCTGAGCTCAACACACAGCCAGCACTCTTTATTTGCTTTGGTTAGGGTGACTGCCTTCAACTCAGCTGCGTTGAAACACCTTTGGGTCTGCTAGTGAAAGGTACCCTATTGAAAACAAATGCACTCTGTTTCCAAACCCCTATTGTGCTGTGTATACGTGGGAGCATGAATTTTGGGTTGGAAAAAAGATGGGGCTTCGAACACACAGGTTCACCTGGGCATCTCCTTGTTTAGTGCGATGAGATCATCACAACCAGCAAACATATTGAACAGCAGAACTCACACCTCTACAAAAATATTCCCTACAACCACACCAGTATAACTACAGTCCCAAGTCTCCTTGCTTCCACTGATATTCAACCAAAGATTAAAGTTCAGCGCAAAACACAGCTACCAGGCCAGCTCTGATATCCAAAATGACATTCAAATTCAGGTTGCTAGCAATGCCAGTGCTCAGTTCAAGGTTTCCCATTGCTGGATTTCCTCAAGTGAAGGATTTACAGACTGTGTTCGCGAGGAGACAGGAACGACAAAACTCTTACAGAACGCAAGTGTTAGATGGGTAATACACAGATGCTCCTGTCCCTCTCACAGCATTGGGGATCCTCATGATCCAAGTACCAAAGTTCTATACTTTCTTACCGGCTTTAAAAAGCTATGAAAAGGCATAGCCTGTGCTCAGGGTGCAGGGGGAGATCTGGAGGGTTGCACTTTTGACTTGCAAACTGAGAAAATCTGACAGGGAAACCAACCAGGACAAAGCAAAACTCCCACAGTTTTTACCATCACTGTAAGCACACAGAGAGGATTCAGATGGCTACAGTCAGCTGCTTTGTGCGCCCGAGGAAGTAGGTATTATTTTAATGACTATGCAACCAAATTGTGCCTTTTTCTTCCCTTTCTAAGACAGAAATTCATGTCCTTGATGCAGGGTAACACTGAACATAGAAATAACTTTTTGGAAGAGTTTGGTGTTATGACTGTAAGGGAAAACTGCACCTTGTTAAACACAGGTAGGATTTATCCACCCACTGAAAGCAAAGGATGAAAATGATGATGACAAGCACATGTTGCCAGACTCTAGACTGCATCATTCAGGAACGAAATTCAAATAATGTCTCATGGGCAGCTGGCTGACAAAGCCACACAAAGGCATTTAGGTTAACTTGCATCATCTCCATGGTCTACCCAACAGGAAGGGAAATGGATCCAACTGCTCCTCCAGACTTTCTGAAAAATAACATCATTCAGTGTGGCTCTGCCAGGCTGAAATGGCTTGAGCAGCACTGCTTTAGCTGGGATCATCTGTCCACATAGGTAACAACGCCCTCGTGTATCTTCTTTGTCTTTGGGTCTTTCCAATCACATGCCAAAATCAGCTCTATCCTTGCTACGTGCATTGTAGTAGGGTGGAAGCTCACTGGGGCTGGGGAGATTTTCCCCACTGACCAGCAGACTTGACAAAAGTGCTGTGTTGCTGAGAGAGAAGACCAAACCAGTTAACAAATTTCATTGGATGAACTACTGAATCAGCTGAATGCTTCAAATATGTCCATACAAAAATCAGTATTTTCCAAATTAAATGTTTCACATTTTGTTCCAAAAGAGTGGCTTGTATGAAAGCTGACTTTGACTTTTTAGATGATGTCATTTTTCATTAGAATAGAAACAAAAATAAATAGCTTACAGAAAGCACATCTGAGTCATAACAAAATATTTCATTGCCTCTGACCCAGAAGTCCAAAAATGTAGTTTTTCTTGGGCTTTTTTTTTGTTTGTATTCAGAATAAAGAAATCGTAACAAAAGCATGTACTGCTGTGTTTTCAGTTAACCTTAGCATTTTCTCCCCATTTTGCCAACCATGCAGCTCCCTTCCCGCAGGGCTAGGGCATAGTGCTGTACCCTTGCCTGCTCTGCCTCCTTGAAGCATCCAACTTATCTTGCTGTTCACAGCCACCATAAATCAAGTCCCTCAACTTCTTGCACTTCATATACTTGACTTCAGACCACCCTGCAGAGACAAGTGACAGACAGAGAGGACACGGACCATTCCCTGAAGGTACTGCGGTGCCTGAGCTATCAGGGAACACAGTTGAGCCCAGACACCAACAATATGGTTAGAGATGAATCCTCTCCTAAGTGTCCATTAAAAAAACCCCACAACATATGTTGCCTTACCCTAACTGTAGTAAATAACTCATCTCCTTAACTCAAATGTTACTGAAATGGCCTCTCTGCACTGATTTCAGTTTATAAATTCTGGCTGGTTCTGTACATCACTTAGCATTAACTTACTTATTCCACTTTACTTCTGGGGAAAGAAAATACAGGTTTGTAGGAGTCAAAGCTCTAGTCTTCTTTGTGGCTTTCCTTACCAGCATTCAGTAGTGTCCTTTTCTATGTTACAGGCAAAGTTTTCAAGTATTTAAAGAATCCTGGTCTTCCACGTGTTCGCTTGCAATTTATTCCAACGATGAATGCAATTATGAAAAGTGAAATCGCACATATTTGCTGGAGGACAACAGGTACTTTCAGCATTTTTCCTGGTTCCCTCCAACAAATGCTCCGATGTTTAGATTTATTGAGCTGTGTTCTTATAATAGCCAACAGGATTCAGTTAATAAACTTCAATAAACCTCCCTATTAAATTTCTCTCAAATAGGTTTGTTGTCACTTGCAGCATCTAATCTATTCATTGAGAAGCTATTAATACTGACTGCAGTGAAATGGAGTTTCAGCAAATGAGGTTGTTAAGCTCTGGGCCATCTTCTGCCAAATGAAACATCCTGAGCCTTTATGCAGAGACAGGGGAGAGAAAGTATTTCTTTGCCCCTTTTTTCCTTCCTTTCTTCTGCAATGATTTCAGATGAAAAACCTCTGCTGGATTATAATCTGCAGGCCATGTTCAAAACACACAGCTAGACTACATAAATTTATAAATATTTGCCCATTAACTGATTCCTTCTCAACTGCCTGGAGCAGAAACATTGTCCCAGGATGGAACCTTTCTTTTTACTACCATTACCCCATCCAAGGATTTATACCTCATGTACCTCGAATATAGAAACATGCGTTGTTGTGATGAACAAGTTAAGTCCATCTGGCAGCCAATCACAAGTGGTGTTCCCCAGGGCTCAGTATTGGGGCCAGTTCTGTTTAACATCTTTATCAATGATCTGGATGAGGGGATTGAGTGCACTCTCAGTAAGTTTGCAGATGACACCAAGCTGGGTGGAAGTGTTGATCTGCTTGAGGGTAGGAAGGCTCTACAGAGGGATCTGGACAGGCTGGATCGATGGGCCAAGGCCAACTGTATGAGGTTCAACAAGGCCAAGTGCTGGGTCCTGCACTTGGGTCACAACCCCATGCAACACTGCAGGCTTGGGGAAGAGTGGCTGGAAAGCTGCCCAGAGGAAAAGGGACCTGGGGGTGTTGGTTGACAGCCGGCTGAATATGAGCCAGCAGTGTGCCCAGGTGGCCAAGAAGGCCAACGTCATCCTGGCTTGTATCAGAAATAGTGTGGCAAGCAGGACTAAGGAGGTGATTGTCCCCCCATACTCAGCACTGGTGAGGCCACACCTCAAATACTGTGTTCAGTTTTGGGCCCCTCGCTACAAGTAGGGCATTGAGGCACTGCAGCGTGTCCAGAGAAGGGCAATGAAGCTGGTGAGGGGTCAGGAGCAAAAGTCTTACGAGGAGCGGCTGAGAGAATTGGGGTTGTTTAGTCTGGAGAAGAGGAGGCTGAGGGGAGACCTTATCACCCTCTACAGCTGCCTGACAGGAGGGTGTAGCGAGGTGGGTGTTGGTCCCTTCCCCCAAGTATCAGGTGATGAGAGGAAATGGCCTCAATTGCACCAGGGGAGGTTTAGATTGGATATTAGGAAAAATTTCTTTACTGAAAGGCTTGTCAGCATTGGAACGGGCTGCCCAGAGAAATGGTCGAGTCCTGTCCCTGAAGGTATTTAAAAGATGGGTCAATGTGGTGCTTAGGGACATGGTTTAGTGGTGGACTTGACAGGGCTGTGTTAACGGTTGGACTTGATGATCTTAAAGGTCTTTTTCAACCTAAACGATTGTATGATTCTATTATCCCTAATTGTTCCTGCTTATGCTTATTTCTCACTAGACCTGAGTTCTTACTCAAGATGTGTGGAGAGCCCTGCCTATGGTGGAAATTGGGCCATACTTAATAGGAATCTATGCAAGCAGCTATGCTTTCTTCTTTCCTCCTTCACAGTCATCATATTAAGATTGCTCTGCAGCAATACTCTGCTGGATCTAATACTCCCCAAAGCCTGCTCTGATTTCAGAAATTGCCTTGCCCTTACTTTTCCTCTTTAAATCTGATCCACCTAATGACTGAACTTCCAATTATATGGCTGTCAATCCTAAAATCAAAGCCAGTTCATAATATCTCCCAAAGGAAGAATGTCACGTCGCTCACTGAAATCACTGCAACAAATCTCAGCTAACTCAGTCCCAGGCAGCAGAGAGGCAAAATAAACCAGAAGACAATCGACAGTAGGATTCATTTTGCACGTAGGCAGAAAAAGGAGTTAAATTCCCTAAGTTTTGATCCTCGATGCAGAAAATCATAATTTTCCTGGCATAAAATGTATGGCTGATTGAAAAAAAAAACCAAGAGGAAAAAGAAAAAAACAGCAGAGGCAATTTGCTAGTCCAAAAGGATGCTGAATTTCCCTTAAAAACAGTAAAAACTCCTCTGCTGTCATCTACCTGGAATTTCTCTCTACTTCATACGTGATTATCAAGATGGGTCATTTTGAGGCCAGATGCTGACATTTAGCCAAACCAACAGTCGCTTAACAGGGCTGTGGAGATTTATAGCTTGCAAACAGCAATTCCTCCTTGCTGATTCAGTGCAACTGCATGTGGACTACTCCCTCCAAACACGCCCTCCATCTGGGCAATGGGCCCCAGGCAGGGGTATCCGTGGGGTCAGGGGAGGATGTGTGTAGTCTGTAAGGGTTATGAAAGAGGGAACAGGAAAAGCAGAAGGGCTCGGGGGATGAAACCAAAGAGCTTCATCAGGAAAACACCAGTGGTGATGAGATGGAGAAGGAACAGCCTCCTACACTGGGTAAAATCTCAAAGTCCTGATACAAGTCGACCATGCTATTTCTTTTGCCGGCTCTCCCCAGTGTTGTGAGCACTGCTACAAGCATCTGTGGTGCTGGGACAGCAAGCACTCTTGAACACTGATCTCCCTGGTGAAAAGCAGAAGCTGCAGTGCTTGAGAAACTGTGGCTGGATAAGATGCTAGAAAACAGCCTCCAGGCTCGCTCTGGATTAGCAGGGAGTTGCTGCCAGGGTCTCTCACCCTGCTTCTCACCCCTTGATTTTCACCAAACAGCCAGGGAACGCTTACACAGCTCTGAAAACCACTATCCCGCTTCTCAAGCAGCAGCCTGGACCGAAGAGGAATAGAAACTGAACTTCTAATCATACTCCAGAGGCAGGAGGACAGTGGCATTGCTGTTGCCATTTGTGGCTAAACCAGAGGCCTCCCAGGCTCCAGGACTGATGAATCCCTTGAAACAAAGACTAAGTTTCACAGGACTGCAGGCTTTGCTAGCCAGTGGGAAGGGAGATGCTCGAGGGCAAGGATAGCTGCATCCCTCAAGTTCAGCAACAGTGAGCAATACTGAGCAAGGACAGTGTTAAGCACCGACACTGCAAAAAGGATAGGTTCTGGGGAAAAGTGCCATGTCTTAGATTCAAAGCAATGATGACAAAGAAATAAGATTTCCACATTGGCAGATGATGATCTCTGAATTCTCACAGAGGCTTGCTGCCCCTACCAGGGCCATCCCGGGCTCAGCTTTGAAAAGTCCTCTGCATTTACCTCCAGAAAACCCTGAGCATCACTGAAAACAGAGCACAAAGCATTTAAAGCATCTCCAGAGGAAGCTCAGATTTAAACAGATGCACCTCTTGTTCCACATCGCATCCCCAGTCATGCAGTGATGGTACTCATAAGAGCAAATGTCTGCAGGAGACAGATACTTTTGTTTAGTCCAATTATTTTTGAACTGTTTAGTGCTCAGAAGACAAAAGAATGCAAAGTATTTTTATACCCAGGAATATTTTGGTGAGTTCCCTCTAGGCATCTGCAGATGCATTCACGAACAAGGAAAGCAACCGTGGGCACCTTGGACAACTTGGGAGTCTGCTGTGCTGAACCTGCCTATCCCAGTACCATAACAGGAACCAGAATAAAAGAAAAAAAAAGTGATCTGGCAAACTTGAAAACATGTTTAAAATTGCATTGGTCATCACTAACTCTGCCTGCCAACCTGCGTGTTCTTACAGCCACAACCTGCTAATTTAAAATGAAAAAATGCTTACACCATAAAACCATCTTTCTGAAAGACATGACATGAAAACTGACTGACTTCACAGCAGAAACTGGGGCACTGCCCACAAGAACCATCGGTGTTACTCAGAGCAGGTAAGAAGTGTTTAGACAGACTGTAATAGATCAGTTGATGGTGCCCTCTGAATATCCTATCAAGATGAGTAGCGGCATTTCCACCTCTCCCAGAGCTTGGCTGCTTGCTATTTGTTTTATATGCAACATAAATTCAGCAGAAATCTGACTGTCACACTGGTCACATCAATCTATCAAGGAGCAAACGAGCATCTTGAGAAAGACTGACACATGACAACAATAGCACTTCCATGGTCCAAATTTCCACCTGCTTTCTGCTTCATCTAGGCACCAGCAGCAAAGGGTCAGCGTTGCAAATGGGCTACAGTGAGCAGCAACTGCTCTTTGAAGTGTACCAGGGATGGGGTTTGAGATTCTTGGGGGAATCTTGACTATTTTCCTTTTTCCATTTTGCTTTTTTCTTTCTTTTTTTTTTCTCCTCCTCTGCTTGTCCCTCCTTTTAATCACGCGAAACTCTATCTACCCTGCTTTCACTGCTGCATTGCCAAGTTATGGCCAGACCATGACACCCACCACCTCTGCAGAGAGCTAAACCAAAGCGTCTTCATCTCGCAACACTGAGACATATCCAGCAGCCCCTGTCTCTCAGCAGAAAGAGAAGATCTGGGGAGAGCAACCCAAACCTGACTCGCTGTAGCACCCCAGTGCTAACCCACAGCTCCTGTCTTCTGGAGTGACAATCTCCTACCAAAGGAAGAATTTCACTTTCTCCTGTGTTTTCTGAATAACTGCTTCCTAAAAACGCAGGATAATACGGCCACCTGAAGATAATTTAAAACCTCACCCACCCTCCCTGCAACACACACAGTCGTCCCTGCTGAGTTAACAGCGCAGATACGATTTCAGCCTGGAAATCACAGCTTAATTATATTTTTGGGTGGGTGGGAGGAATTTGATGGGAGATTTCATTTAGGAAACAATCAGGTCTCGGTTGGGTTAGAAATCAGGATATTAATGTTCTTCATTTTAATTTTCTTCTGTGACTCAGATTCCCACTGTTTGAATTTGAGCTCAATTTGTTCTGTTCATTATGAAGAAATCCACATGAATTTGACATTAAACTGATTATCTCTGAAAACAGTAGCAATAATTTCCCTTTTTCCTGTGTACGTTTCAGATTAAGTCTTTGTGGTTGATATAAAAACGCAGGGGAGAAATAATAAAGCAAAGGGAAATCAAGTATTTATTCTGGAGCGCTACTTAGAAGCTGAGAGATGCAACAACACTTATGCATTTGGGAAGAAAAAGCAAAGGGCAGGGACAAACAATACCCTCATTTCTATTTCCCATTTCAGCCCATTTTAATGGGAACAAACAGGGAGTGAAAATGACTTTCCTAGCCAGGAATAATATCTGGTGTGCCAATACTGGGGATCTTCAGGCTTTTTGATGACTGTTTGATGGAGTTTGCTGGCAAACCCCATGAACAGACCCTTAGGGCCACAAGGATGAATTCATATTTAAGACTCACCATCCTGCAGTAAGAGCTCCAATCCTGCACCACCTTTTGGGGTCCTGATGACCCTAAGGCCTTAGTGGCCCCGATAAGACCCACCAGGGACCCCCACCCCCTTCTCAGCCCTGGACACCAGTCCTTGCCTTGTGTCTGTCGCCTGGCTGGACCTTGGACTGGGTTGTAGCTTGGTTTCCAGCCCTGTCTCTGCCAACATACCCTGCTGCTCTGGGCTGGATCCTGGACCTAGTTCATCCCCTCACCTTGTCCAGGGCTGTGGATGGACCCTGCTACCAGCACCCAGCTTTGTCTGCTGGCTTAAGCCCCTGTGGGACCATGCCCTGTCAGTGAGAGTGTGGCTTGTGCTTGACTTCCCCTCAGATCCCAGCTCTTCTCCCTCATGAAACAGCTTCTGCTCTTACAGCTCCCTGGTGTTTTTTTGTCCTTCAAACAAATGTAGCAGGAACGCAGACCACCAAGAAATCCCTCCAGGAGACCTCTGTGGATGAGGGTGGTGGGGACAGTGTGCAGCACTTTGGGGGTGAGGGGACATAAAGCATATAATACATATAGCCAAAAGACAAGAGGTGCATATACTATGTTTGCATAGCAAGATTGCTATTGGAATAAATTATTAAACTTGCTGTCTAGTTTGTAAGCCAGCACTCAGAGCATTACAGCGGGAGTACAGCATTTGACTCAACACAACAGACTTCTGGAGTAGTTTCTATTTTCAAGGAAATCTGGTGGCTTTACTCCTAGCCCATTTATTTCCCCAAAGAGGGAAAAACTATTAAGATACAGTAAATATTTGCCATGACTGAAGATACAGTTCCCCTTATCTGCTAACTTGAATGGATATACATAGCTCCATCAGTGCATTTTCCTATAATAAAGCACTGTCTCATACCAGTGACAAACTCTTCTTTTCATCTGCTGCTCTTGAGCTTCACCAAAACAAGGAATACCCCTTTCTTTAACAGATAACTTCCATTTTTCCTCTGGAAAAAAAATCACCCCTCCCCCGACTTGAAAACCTGAAGGGTAACAAAGTGATGATTTTTTTTTTCTCTCAGTTGTCTCTTATCTAAAGAGATACAGTAATTACTGTATTATCTCTCACCCAAGACATGGATAAAAATAGGCTGGAGTCGCATTGCTGTTTCATGCTTGTTTTCAAGGCTGTCTGAGCTATCCAAGTGCTTTTTGACAGTAATGCTCCAAAGGTGCAAACAGACCTGTCCCTCACGCTCCCGAGGTGGCCACTTGGATGTACCCAAATCTTGGGCCTGTGCTGCACCACCAGAGCCCAGCAGTGCTCATGCTCACAGCGGTCCCCTGCAATCCACTCCTCTTGCCATCAGCACCGTGCTGAGAGAGATCTCCATTTCCCTTGCTTGCTCCATCCGCAGGTACAGCACACATCCATGATTAGATTACCGAAGCGTAAGTACAGCAGAATTGGAATAACAGTAATGCTGTTAATTGCTCTTATACTCTAGCTCTTTTTAAAAACTGTCCTTAGCCCAAATACCAAAAAATCTGTTGTTACAACCAAGCAGACACCTGCTCCGCTTTCTCCTCAGGAACCTAACACAAAGGAAAACTCTGCTGCTTTCCCTTCGCACCTTCTACTTTTCAGTCTTCAAAGCAGTAAGTTTTAGCAAACAGTCCATCCTACATTCATCCCTTTTGGTCCAGTTTTTCAGCATTGCACCCAAGTGTCTGTATCAAGACCACTTACACCAAACTCCCCACAGGCAGAGGGAGATTTGTTTTTTTCTACTCATGAGGTAAGCAGCTTGGTTCAGCTTTTACACCCCTTCAAGTTTTCAGCAGTGGGAAATGCAGAGCACAGGATGGATGTGAAATAGATAGCAGAAATATCCAGCCAGACACATGATGGGAAAAACTGGGCAAGGCTGAGGAGTGGGAGTGCAAGGAGCTGGAATTCCCCTGGATCCTGAAACAGAGTCCATGACCATGGGGTGGGCTGGCATGCTCTTCATTAGATGGTAGAAGAGGAAATCCACAGCCGGTTTCTATTCCCTTCCTCCTGTGGTATAACAACCCCCAATCCACACCATTACTAAGCCATAACGAGCAGCATGGGGAAACAAAGCCTGAAACATTTTGGACTAATCTGTAATTAGACACTACCTTTGGGAAATATCTGAAATGGTCGTGTCTGTCTTAGGAGTCAAGAGCAAGTGTAGTTTTCATTACAGAATGCGTTATGTCAGGCAAGTTTGGGGTTGTGCCTGAAATTCCTGGTATGATAAACAAGAATAAGAAAAATAACATTACGGCCAATTACTTTGTGGGGGGCAGTAGATAAAAGAGAAGCTGGAGCTGGAAAAAGCCATAAGCAGTGTGACATCTGCTAAATCAGAAAAAGATATAGTTACATGTATAAAGGAGGGATGCATTAACAGAGAAGCCCTATATCAGACTGATGTCCAGGAGCTTCATGGAGGAAGAGGAGGGAATGGGGTGGTATAGAGAGGTGCTGGTCATCATACAGGAATACAGATAGCTAGAGCAGTTTTGCCTGGGACATTATCAAGCGTCAGGGGACTGCGAGTACTGTGAATGTGATCAGGGGAAAAAAAACCTTAAATGAGGAAGCATCTCAGTGGAGCATGTCTCACTGCTTTCTGCTCCTACAACAGTAACATGAAAACTCAGCGCTGGCCCAGGACATGGGGAGGTGGAGTCAGGCCAGGACCTGGAGGATGGGGTGATTCTGGAAAGAAAGGATCATTTCATCTCTGTTTTAGAAAGGAGGCTGCTGTCTGAAGGCTCTGGGAAAAATACCAGCACACAAAGAATGTTTGATTTGGGACAATA
Source organism: Egretta garzetta (assembly GCF_000687185.1). Taxonomy (NCBI): domain Eukaryota; kingdom Metazoa; phylum Chordata; class Aves; order Pelecaniformes; family Ardeidae; genus Egretta; species Egretta garzetta. Next base: position 838,670 of record NW_009269997.1, read on the forward strand.
CAGATACTTTCATGCAAAAGGCGTCTAGGCCAAGAGGGCTGAGGAGGGACTTCTGAGCAGGCACGCGAGCCTGTTGTATCAACCTCAGGCAGGGAAAGCTATTAACCATACAATTCAAGGCTCACACTTGACTCCTCTGAGCTTTTATCGCACACTTGTAAATAAAACATTAATGAAACAGCTCCTTTAAAGCTTGATATATATTAAAATATTAAGAGGAAGACAAGAACTATGAAAACCACATTACTCCTCTAGTCTGTTCAGGCTGCAGCTCTCTCTGAAGAGACTGAAGAAACAACTTATGCTCTATGCAAAGACCATGAACCTTTCTTTACAGCTGGAATAAACAGGATAAAGCATGAAATATCTAGGCCCCCATGCAGCTGGGACTACTGTTGATGTCAGGTGTATTTTCCTAGCAGAATTGACCACCTGCTGCTTCAGAGAGGTTAGCTTCCAAAGAAATGTTTTAACCTCCATTTTGCAGATACTTCTTTTTACCAGAAAAGAAAAAAAAAACAACAACAAATATTGCGCCTGCCTGTGTGAAAAAGAGGGAGCATGCCCCTGTATAGTAGTACAACTTATTTGCGTCACTTAAGTGTCCCACCTAAAGGGCTTCCCTTCCAAGACAGTTATCAGGCTGCTTCTGTAGTCAGTGAAGAGACTCAGGCCCTTCAGGTGATTCATCTCATCTGATGCCACACAAGGAAAACAGCTGGATGAAATCCACTTTGAGATGCCTCCCCCGGCAGTTCATTTCCCAGCTGACCTTTAAATAACAGGCACATCTAGTAACAGGCTCTTGCCACACTGGGATGAAGATTGCCCACTTGAAACCTCTTCACAGCTTTCCCAATTCATGGTCATACTCCCTTCTTTGCAGGGAAAAAAAATCCTAAACTGAAGAAGGAGTGATGCCTTTCTTCTGCTGACAAGCCCAGAAGATCCTGTTTGCTAAAGCATTTCCCTTTGTAGCCTGCATTGGAGAGCAAGTCAACTTCTGCACTAACCGAAGCAGCAAACATCTCATACATAACACATTTTGGTTTGCCACTGAGATGGAGCGATGGATGGCCAAAGGAAACAGCGGTTCTTGCTGTAACCTCTGTGCAACAACAGATCCTCGTCTAAATTAGCCTCGGGGAAGCCTGGCTGTAGCTCTCCAGTCTTTGATGCAAAGACAGAGAGAGGCGTGAGGGCAACGCATGTGGATAAATCAGGCATTTGCAGCAGTGGCATCTTATAGCCACCTTTATCAATGAATCTTCAGTGCAAAGTGAAAATATCCTGGCACAAAAACCACCAGAGTGGGCTGAGGGAGAAAAGTACATGTTAACTACACTGCCTTCCCCTTTGCACTGATGTGGGCGATATATAAAATGTTCAGAGAACTGAATTGTATACCCCTAGTTCCCCAGCACTCAGTAGTCAACATTACTAACAGCACAGTCAAAATCCTTCAAGCCTATCCTCAGGCAAAATCACTCTAAAATCAGTGGGAATTCTTGGTGACTAAAAGACTGAATAAGAACCAAAGTCTCAACTCAATTCTCAGTTGAGCTTTGCAGTCCAACCATCAGGACTGGAAAAACTTTTGATTTCACCGTCATGAGAGAACAGCAGGGCCCAGTAACCACAATTCTACCCCCTCTTAATTCCAGCATCAATGGGGCAGATACACAGAACAAAATTTGGTATCTGGTTGCTCAAGGCTAAGCCATAAAGTAATTCTACTGGAGGAGAAAGAAACCAATCTCTGAGGCTCTTTTTTTCGTATTCCCTTACCGTTGTTTTCCTGCAACTCCCTGAAAAAGGCTTTTTAAAAAAAGCTGTTCAGATTTCTTCCTGTGCCAGGCACCACATTTTGTTTGGCATATACATTTCTGATACCCTTTCCTCCACAGATGTCTATAAAGTTCACATCAGTCAGTTCTTCAAACTAGGTCTATTAGCATCAACACAGACAATTTTGTTCCAAGCACAGTTTTTTCTTACGTCTATGCTCTGCTGTTCACTTTTTCTTCTGTAAAGACAACAGTATTGCTACAAACCCAGGACAATCAGGACTCCTGTGATGCTTAAAACAGGCTGTACAGTGCCATAACGGCCCATTTTCACTGTCAGCAGTGAGGCCTGACACCTCAGCAGCTTCTGGCACTAGCAGTTTGTTGAGGGAAAGGGAAGATTTCTTTTCAACTTCATTTATCTTTTTTTGCTTTTCCTAACTCCCTTCCAGAAATGACAATTCTTGAAAATGCATGTGTAAAAATAAATAAAGAAAAGGAAATAAAGGCACCAACCACCACAAAACCTCCTCCCAGATACCACTATAACATTTGTTTGGAATAATAGGGTCCAGTGCCATTCAAGGTGAGGAGGAGAGGGAAGGGGGATAAAGGGGCAATACATTTCAGACTCCTTAAAGCCATCACAAGAGTTAGAGATATGAAAAATAGTTTATAATTACCTCTGTTGAGTGAAGCTGAACTGTTTATATCTCCAGTAATAAAGGAAGACTCGGACTGTTTTCGAACTGTGTCATTCCACATCCTACGAATCCGGCTCTGAAGAGGGATTGAACGACAGCAGGTAATGAATTTTTAGCAGCTGCACATAGGTTTCTTTCTGCCTCACTAAAGACGGCTATTGGCATGTCTAGCTCAGGATGAGACTTGTTTCCAGACAGCTGTAAGCAAGTGGTTGCTGTTTTGCTACAACCCGCCTTGTGCATGCCAGACCCTGCCTGCCTAACTTCATAACACAAATGCCTATCTCAAAGAAGTGCATAATTGGATTGCTTACATCTGAATTTAAAAAAGCGATAGAAATTGTATACGAGAGAAACCCATACCCATGTGAGTTGCAGATTTACCAGTATAGCACCAAATAACAGAAAAATAACTTACACATAGAAGCATGCATGCTTCCCATACTATCTCAGATAGCTTGTGTCTTATTTTTTGTGAGGTCTTGATCTAAGCCTTGGTGTCCCTGAATGAACGGAAGTTTTCTATAGCTACTATCCAACTTGGGGAATATCAGGGGACCCCCCTCCCCGCTCCCTGCCCCAAATGAATGACTTCTATTCCCCTACTGAAAAATCTGTGATGGTTTTGCTATCTGTGATATAGCTTCCACTCCTGGGGAAAGTGTCCTGAATATGTTGGCCTTCTGTTTTGTTTCTCAAATATGCCATGGAGTATCTACCTCTGTGGCTTTTACACCACTGTCTAGCTCCTCCCTAACTAAACCTTGCAAAAGATCAATAAATCAGCCAATATGCATGTTGCAAGCAGTTCAACCACAATCCCTGTGTTAATACGACTGGGGAAGCCAGGTGTTCAGGGGAAACTCCTGCACCTCAGCTCTCAGAGTATGATGGACACGTCCCATAGCTGTGCGAAAGTGGTGCTAGGCGGTCTGGGGAATCGGGAAGGCTGGTTCCCACTGTGACAGACCATGTTTTTCCAAATTGCTAAAAATCCAGTGCTTCCCATAGTGGCATCTTAGTCATGTGAGATCTTCCAGGGCTTACTGTGGTCACAGCTGAAAAGTGCCTCCTAGTCTACTCATTAACTATGTAGTAACAGTATCTCCTAACCATGCATTAGCCCTCTATAAATGGAAGCACAATGTGGCATGAGGCCCATGCACTTTTACAGCAATTATTTTTCACCTGGACATTTAATATATTGTATTTCTCTGACATGATCCATTGTGGATTAATTATTCTGTTTCCTAAGTGCTTTTCAGAGAAAAAAAGTGTCTTAGGAGTTTTTCTCCTCATGGACTTCTCTATTCAAAAGTTAGGAGTCAGACGCTCTCAATAACTAAGACTGATCTCCATCCACTCTCCATCACCTGTGTGAGGTTTCTCCTGCCTATGACAGGCCTCAGGCACTTCTGCAGGCAAAATAATTTTCCTTGGGACCTCAACCCTCACCTGCCATGAGAGGACGCTGCCAGGAGACTCAAGTTCACCCTTAAAAGGGCTTGTTTTCTTGTGCTGAGACCACCAAGAGGGACAGCCCATTAAAGTCAACTCTTCTCGGAGAGGAGGGCACCTACCCAGTAGCTAAGTTACGTAAACCCAAAGGCTTTCAAATCAGCCACCTGAATATTGCTGGATATAGTGAGTTTTGGACATTATTGATTACTGTGGGATTTGATGGCCTACTGAAGAGAGGCTCCGTACTCTATTGCTGTTATTTGCCCTGCATAACATCCAGACCTACAAAAATGCCGAAGTGGAGCTCTTGGACAGCAATTTGGAAACTGCTGAAAATAAATAATAATTTGCTCCAAGACATAAATCGCAAATTAGGTTTTCCTGGGAGGTTATAAACTATTACTCACTGCATGTCTTTCATAATTTAATTGTGGAACTGCCATGTATAATTACTTCCATTAGTAATACTGAATAAATTTGTGTTTGGTTTCTATTGATTAAGAAGTAAGCTTCTTCATTTTATATGAACTGTTCATCCATAAATCTGCATTTGTACATACAAGTTAGCTTCAAAATTGCTAAGTGCACAAACTACGCAAACACTGAATTTTCATGTGACCAAAGTGTAACAAATTCAGTAACTTAATAAAATAATCTGACCCCAATGGATTCTCCTAAGAGGTCTATAAACTAAGGCAAATTGAGTGAGGCAAGGAATTGATCAAAGCACTGAATGCCAGAAAGCAAGCCCTTTCACTATGAAGGCTATTGCAAGACTCTTCTAGGTTTTTTTAGGAAGAAAATTACTTGGTTGTTACAGCATCATTCCTGTAGGTGGCAACAGCAGTGACAACAACGTTCAGGTCATGATTAAAGGATGTACTGGGATGTAGCATAGCTGACAAAATGCTCCCAGCTCCTGATTCCCATGGATAGTGGGCAGGACAGCTCAGGTGATGACCGCCCACCTGCCTCTGGAAGGCAAATTTGGACTTTTTAGTCTCATCACAATTATTTAGAAGGTTCTTGGAGAGGCACTAATTGCCATCACATCCCAAGGGAAGCCACCATGTTGAATTCAGGTCCGTGAGGGAAAGAAATCTCTGCGGGTGCACTGGGGAGAACCCTAAGACAGCTCCTTTGGTGCCACGAGGAGCTTCTCTCCCAGCATAGCCGTGAAAGGGTATCGGTGCAGTGGTGCAAAGCATTGGGTTGTGGACAATAAGCGCAGGTTACCTGTGAGCCTGTGGAATATCTTCCAGGTGTCCGTGACCCCGAGGTTTTTCCTGAGCCAATAGAACTCTCTGTACTTTTCCCACTACAGCAATGTGTGCGCAGGCATTTTCCATACTCTTTACGTACCTAGCCAAGGAAAGAGCAATGATAGTTAGCAGGCAGCTCCTCCTCCAACCCACAGCCTTCTGCTTTTCAACACAGCCCCTGATTTTTCCTTAGTGGTTCATTAAAATGATAGCTGTTGCAGTACGTGGGGAAGAAGCCTATTACACCTTGCAGTGCAGCTGAATGCTCTCAATACATGAGCTCACCTTTTACGATGGCGTAAGGGACTGCTTTTATGCAGCAAAGCTGCTTGTTGACACCAGTTGGTTGTAGCTTCCTCTGAGGCACATCAAAGGAGCACAGGAGAAACTACAGATACACTATTTATGACTGAAAATTAATATCCTCATAGATTTGATGTAAACTAGCATATTGGCTCATCAAGGTTCTAAAAGTTATTGCTTCTGGCAGGGGACTAGGAAGAAAAATTCCAAAAGAAACATATAAGAGCTATTGATTTTTTTTTTTTAATTATTTCTTGCAGTCAAATTGAAACTCGAGGGAACTGTGGAGCCAGCATCCCTGGAGATTATATTCCCAGTGCACAGGGGTGGCTGGAGCTTGCCTTCCAACAGCACTGTGTAAGCCGGTCTTGTTTTAAATGGGCATCGCAGTCAAACCAAGCCAAGTCCTTGCCTGGAGAAATGCGGTCCCACCTCCTTTACTTCAGGGGAACCACACTGACTTGTGCCAGCTCAGAATCCAAGCTTTGACTGAGCTTCAGGTGTCATTTTTTTATGGGCAGCAATACCCAGAAACCAGATGGAACAAGGCTGAAAATGAGCAGGCTGTAGTGAAATGCCAAAAGCAGGTTACGTTGCCCACTGACAAAAAAAAGTCCACAAAAATCCATGCATGTCTAAAACACCAGTAGAGGTTCCTTGGAGCACACGGTTAGCTGTGAAATTTTGCCAGACTATCTATGAGCATTTCAAAACTCAGTGAAACAACTGTTTAAATAGCAAATTACGGCTTTTTCATTAGGCTCTTCCTTAAGTGCTTGAGACAAACACAATACCACGAGTGCCCAATATGCTCAAGTGCCTAATCAATCCTTTGCTGAGAGAAAATAATTCAATTGCTTTAATTAGCCACCCACTGCTTGCCTCTCTGCAGCTTTTTGCTGATTTTCTAGTCCATGATAGATAGGAAAGGAAAGGATTTTTTTCTCCCTCCTCTCAAATAATTCCTCCCTCAGCTCTTGGGTCAGAGAGATGCATCCACCCCACAGCAAGGTACCAGCTGCATCCTCCTTCCCACTATGCATCCATAAATCAGGAGCAATCCCACAGTCATCAGTGATGATTTAAGGGTGTAGACTGGCTTGAAACAGAAAAGAGAATGGTTCTTCCATGCCGAGTGAGCATCCCGATAGCCAAGGAGGCTGCGGGGCTCTGCTGGGATGCTGGATTAGGGACTGACCTTTTGCAAGGTGCATTGGAGGTGGGAGGATGGACCAGTAAGAATGGTGCAGAAATTCAAGCTCCCCGTCAAAGAGGCACCTTCAGGTTTAATTAGTGACAGTGATGCTTCCTACATTCTTATTATCATCTTGCCTCAAAACCTTTTTGCTGAAAGTTTTGGGATCATCAGCAGGCAGTTGCATCTAGATAAAGCTTTTAAGCTTTTTAAGGTACACAGATTTGAGATGAAATGACAAGGACAAAACTCTGAACCCCAAAAGTCTTCCTTTGGTTTCAAGGATGACATTTTTGCACAGCTCTGCAGATCCTTCCAGAGGCATTGCTCGTGGAGCTCACTTGCTGCAAATAATTTTGCTTATGTTTTCATAGGTCAGATCTTCCTTCCCTGTATAGGAAAATGTGGGTAACACAGGAGCAAGCCCAGGGCTCTCAGGTGGAGAACAGACCCCAACATGCCCCTGACTTCACCCAGTAAGCCATTTCACCAGAAGCCGCTGGTCACACTGAGACACTGGGACCCAGATATATCCATGTTTATATAGGATAAAGAAACTGCCCTTTGAAACCAAGATGTACATAAAAATTTATCAGATGTACACAAAATTGGAGACCTCTGTACTACTGAATTTCAGTGGAGAATAAAATGGTTCTTAAAAATATTTATTACTGGTGGTCAGAGACTGTAAGTTTGATCTACATATACATACAGATATTTTTATTTTGATGTCCCATCCCCGCCAGAGTTTACCCAAGTTACTCCATGTTATCTTGCAAACTTTAACTGAGGCTTACTTCAAGTTCCACCAAGAAGCGCTTACTGTGCTTGCTTTGAGGAAGATTTCCAAAAACCCACATTAGGACCAAGGGATACAAAGGCTAATGGACTGTTGCAGAGCACAGGTCCTTCCGTTCTTACAAAAGCAGGGGAAGCAGCCCCTGTTACATAGCCTCAACCCATATATCCTGCTATAGAAAGGGGTGATTTCCTGCAGGGACTGCAAATGAGGATGTAAAGCTCCATTTTGCTGCGAGCACTCATTCAAGCGAGGACGCTCCGGATGCTGGTGGAGTCATTCCGGTCTCACACTGGCACATGGGAAAAGAGAACCTGGCCGATGGCAGGCAAAGCCCTCTTACAGGTTTGCTACCATAAAGACCTGCAAACTGTCAGCTGCCTTTTCCCTTGCCTCTGACACGCTTGTTGCCAGCACCCTGGCTGCTGAAATGCCACTGCCACATATCTTTGTTATCACCTCATTCCTCTGCATCTTGCCAGTTTCCAGTCTAAATACCACCCTTATTAGGTGCATGGATATAAATCTGCGTGAAATGAATTCAGGGCACAGAGACAATGTTACACTGCGGTTGTTAGGCAACAAAGCACCCTGTTACCACCTCTTTTGCCGCTGGGAACCGTCTGTCTTACCTTTTTCTGGAGGACACAATGGAAAATGAATATAAACATTCCCTGCAGAGAATTGAATATGGTGAAGAGATACGCCATGATGACTGTGCTTTCATTAATATACATGAGTCCAAACGCCCAGGTCAGTCCTAATAGGCAGAGTAGGGCTATTGCACCTATAACCCAGGACCTGTTAGGAGAAACAAACAAAAAAACAACAAAGGGATTGGTTTTTCATCTACAAAAGAAGGCAGGCATCTACAAGCACAAAGACTTTGCCCGTGGTTTTAGCAAAAAGAAAATAGTGTATCAAAATTACTCGTAGGGAGTTTTGTCTTCAAGCTGGATGCAGTTTACAAATCTTCAAGCTTGAGGAAATATACGGAAATGGAAATGTTATGAGCACAGAAATTTATCATAACCAAAGCATATTTGCAATCACAATGTTTCTTTTTTTTTTTTTTTTAATGTAAAAGCAGCGTGTATGTAAATGACATGTAGATGCTGTTTCTGCAAATGGCAGGAAAAGAAAATCAACCAAGCAAAACAACGACTCCAAATGTCACTTCTTTAGTGTCCACTGGTTTCACTGGGGCAGGAGTGCCAGCTGGATTAGCTTCTTTACACTTAACACCAAGACACATGTATTGCTGCATTTTAGCTAGTCTCCCATATGCCTGTAAGCCAGATAAACAACTACAAGCAGGTGGGAAAGCCCTCACTGCTTGCCAGATCTGCTCTGCAGAAGGAGGCTCTCTGCGATGCTGCTTCACGCTTCTTCCACCCTGAGATGATGGGAAATACGTATACATGCATAGGCGCTCACACACCACATTTGCTAAAAAAGTAGCTGCTGCCACGCTTCTGGTCAGAGAAAAGGAGGGGCAATCCTTCTTCACATCAGCTGCAAAACTAATATTATCACTTGCTCCACCCCAGGAGGGAAGAGGCGGTAGGGGTGCAGCCACTGCTTGGCCCCAAAATGTTCAAGCAAATATGGGTAGCCCGCAGGTTCTGCTTGCTTTCTCTCAGTGACTTTCTGCTTGGACAGACAGAGCTGGGGACATGGGACGGCTGCTGCATGTTATTTTTTTCAGTGCACTTTCAGGAAAGCTGGAAGTTCTGCTGGGATGGCAGGAGAAGTATTTCATGTTACCCCTGCTAAATAACATTTAGTCACATGCTAAATTAACTTTTCAGAGACTGATCTTCCAATACAAGGACATGAGATGAAGTGTGACAAACAGGATAGGAACTGGGTCCGGCGCCATGCCATCTCCCTAGTTTCCACATGCTAAATTACCTACAACTTTAAAGGAATTGCTACGGCACAGGGGAAGGAGTCAACTTCTAGCTGGGAAGCACAGACATAAGTGCATAGAAGCAGCACCGTGAACACCCCTTTGCCCTTTCCCTGAAGGCCTTGATTTTCTTCTGTCTTCCCTGGGTATTATTAGGTGTAACATCATAAAAATGAATCCAATGATACTCAATCTTTGCACTCCTTCCTCACCATTTAAGCCCTCGGTTCCCCAAAGCAGACAAGCCTGCAGCCCGCCAGCGCCTCTGCATCCTTGTCTGCCCCAAAGCAGCCTGGGGTGCTGCAGAAGGGCTCACAGGGACAAAGACCTGCCTATGTTTCTAAACCACTTCAGCCTTGTAGAGACTTGGCCGGGGTTAGGGCATATTTAGGCTTCCATCTGCTAAGCAGAGATAGGGCAGGGAGGAGAAAGATGAGGCAGCAGCAGCTCAGGGGAAAAATAAGTCCTGCAGAGGTCAGGCCGGCAAGCTCCACTGTGAAGACTCCACGGCAGCTGCAGCCTAGAATCCTTTTCCTTTTAGCAGGCCTTGTCACAAACAGAAGCCCACCGATGTTGTATTAATGTTTTCTGTTTTTTTTTCTTTAGGTATTAGAATGAAAATACAGCATTAACTCTTCCACAGAAGTTTATAGAATATGTATTATTTAACCACACGACCAGAAGAGCTCCCTAAGGTAACAGCTTATTAAGGCAGTTCTTTAAAAATCACTATTATGTATCTAGCAGACCAGAACAGCTCCTTTGAAGCATTTCCAGTCAATCCCGCTAATAAATATTTAGCATGATGCAAATTGAAAATGCACTCTCAAAATCCTTCAGAAAGGTAGCCACTAGATAAAGTTTACAGCTTTAGCCGCTTGGTATATTTTTCTCCCCAAGATTCCACCATCAGTGAGAGCACATTATCATCTTAATTGCATGGCAATTTAAAAAATACAAATAATTTCTTTTTTCTTTAAAAGAAGAACAACAAATTAAGTGGAAAACACTTTTTTTCCCCTCCCCCTTCTCTTCTCCTCCACGATTAAAAGGTTCCTGCATTTACAGAGTCTTTTAAAAATGATTCCCAGGGTATCAGAAAGCTATTCAGCTCTGAAGCACAGCCGGTTCTCGAACCTGATTAAAAAGCCTTTGGCTGCAGAGGTGTGCAGGAGGGAAACCATTATTTAGTGGAACTATGCTGCCTTCAGTGATGGAAAGGAATCTGTGGGTTAGAAGATCCTCAACAGCGCAAACCGCATGCGCTACAGTGTTGTGCTTCAGAAAACATGACCTGGAGATAAAGAGGGCGTGGAGATTACTTTGCATAGCTCCACCCTGTATTCGCAGAAAAAAAAAAAAAGAACCAAGCAATGAAAGAGAACATGGGGATGATGCTGCAAGAATGAACACAAAGGACTCTTCACCAGAAGAACAAACTGAAAGTCTACTGCAAAGTTGATTTGCTTCCATTTCGTGCTACTGCGCGTTACTTTTTGGTTGCAGGAGAAAAAGCAGAGATGCCCTAAGGCACATATTTTCTAGGCATTTTTGGCTTGCTTTGCAGGTTTTTTTTGGTGCAGCTTGTGGTTTTTGTTTTGCTCTTTGTACAGACTTGCTGTTGCTTTTTCTCAGTTTTTCTTTTCCATAGTGCAATTTTATAGCAATAAAGAAACAAAACCATCCATGTTTTGGTGTAATTGAAAATCTGAGATTTACAATTAGGGACAATTAGGTACTCCATGAGTAAGGAGACAGTCTCCAATGCATCAGACATGGATTTCCTTGCACTGCTCCCATTAACTGGAATGGGAATCATGGGGATTACCATCCATGCACCTTTCTGAAAATTTACTTCTGTATTTATATTACCATAAAGCACTCTCAGTGACAGAGCACAGTGGACCAGAGGGTTACTATTGGTATAACAAGTCTGTACTACACAGGATTAACTTGGGAACGTTCACCTTGAATTCAACTAATGTCCAATCAAAGCATATAAAGCCAATGTGGTGACAATTGGTTGGCAATACATATGCAGCACATTTACTCTGCACGTTAGCTGTATGCCTGACCGTTTTCCTGCACAGTTTGCTCTTCTGCCTCAAATGCGAATGACAGAAGCTTTAATGATTTTTCAATATTGATCTGACAGCTGGTTCATGAGACCACACTGATAAATGAAATTTATCAGCCATTCAGGTCATTCTTACTTGATGAAGGGTCTGTTATCCTCATAGCTAAAGAATGCATAGACATAAAGACAAGAACACCAACATTAGAAATATAATGACATAGAGAATATAGCTTAGTGATAGTCCCCCTTCCTTCTCCCACCAGCCATCACCAAAACCAAAGTTGGACTGGCATCAGGTGTGCCTGGTACACACCAGCCAGGCTGGCTCACTGCCCCAGGGAACTGAAACACGACTAGGACGCTGGCTTCATGCATGGAAGCGAGCATCGTTAGCTGTGAGCTGCAGCTACCCCTCCTGGCTCCGGTCACGCAATTATTAATTGACTTTGAAATCTCTTTTAAATATCATGGGTATCTCTGGAGAAGATGAGTTTTGAAGCTCCAGCATAGCCACCACAGAAGGCTTTCATGCGTTCAGGTGGCAAAACTTCACTGTGCCTCCAGCGCTCTCCTTCTGCGGCGCTGTAGTGTGTTACAGTAACCCCTTTATTGCCATTTACTTTTTCATAAGTGTAACTCTCAAGTTGCCAACTTACGAGCCAGACTGCAGCGTGATCTTCTTTTTGAGATAACAGCATTAGGATCTTCTAAAGCCCTGGGTGACAGAAAGCATTGACCTATTTACTCCCATTTCACGGGGAAGGACAAAGAAACGACTCTGCCAGGCAAGTGTGCAAAGCAGCCTGCTGCAGTGAAGAAGAAGCCAAGATGGACCACTCAAAATGAGCTTCTGCCACTGTGGGGGCATAAGATTAGTCGCAGCTATTTTCCCAGGGAAGTCTCCCTGACCTTCTGGGACAGTCTCTGCACCTAACTCTGCCTGCATGGTGGGTGATGTGCTACACGTGGGGAGGTCAGGCCAACTCCCAGGCTTCCTCTTTCCCCGGTATGGAGCTTTTGAGCCCGAGATCCCTTGCAGTAGCTACCATGGGTGCCAGAGATGGAGGCTGGCTCAACATGTTCATCTCATTACCCCTGCCAACGTAGCTGGAGCCAGTCCATCCTGTTGAGACTTCCTTTGGTCACTACTGGCAATGTGTCAACCTACACCTTCTGCTGAACAAATCGCTCCGACTTGGAGGGGACCCACTTCAGCCCAAGTTAGAAAGAAGCTGTATTAAAGCTGAATGATTTTCAGCAGTAAATTCTGACTGAGAGGGACACTATGTATATCCAAGATGAGTCTTTGTGTTTTCTCCTTGCAATGGCTAATACCATGTAGGAACAACTTCCACACCATTCACATGCACCTGAAGCCACAGAGGGGCCATCTGAGCATGAACGGGAGCAGGAGTTAGTGCTTATGGGAGGCAGGTGTTTCACACAATATACCGTGCAAAACATTCCTATTTTCTCCCCACCTTGTCCTTGGCTGAGACAGAAGAGGCAGCGATGCTGCCAGCGCCAGCTTTGCCCTGGCATGGTCACCTGGGGTCTTTGGGAAAGGGAAGGAACAGTCATCGAATGGCTGGATCTGGTGACATAACACTTGCCCTAACCCCACTCTCAGCAGTGAGATACAAGTGGAGGGCACACCACGGGGGACAAGATAGCTGTCCCCACCTTACTGACAGGTAAGCAGTGCTATCTCAGCTCGAGCACCTACAGCATCTCTGGGCTGCAGCCCTCCCTGCCTCCGTCCCCATCCCCCCCGGCACTGACAGCTCCCTGCAGCTCTGCTCCAGCATCCAGCCACCTCCTTCAGCTCCCCTGGCTGCCATCGCTGCAGGGACCCCCCCCGGTCATCAGCTGCCACCCTGACAGCTGCGCACCTTAGATCTTGTGCCACATCCGCCAGCCACATGAGGACATCCTACCTGCCCTACCCTAGGGCACTCAAAGGCGGTATCTACAATGCACTGAGAAAGCACAAAGCATATCGGGATCAGGAGGGAAGGAAGGAGGAATCAAGTGCAGAGGAGGTGGCTTGACACAGGGAACTGAGTCCCTGCTTCCAAGACACAGGAAGGAAAGCCCAGCCTCTTTGGCTTAGCAAAACATAGGCTGAGACAGTGCGACCTCTGCATCTGCAACATATCTGGGGAGGTACCAGGAACACAGAAAAGCCATTGGCATTAAAAGGCTCCTCTCTTAGCTGCACCAACAGGGATCTCCAGCCCATCCCAGCTATGTAGCACTATGTTGGTCAAATCCCTCTGCTTCTCTTTGCCCTTTCATCCGCTCAGCCTGCAGGATCAGGGGGGCAGGTCCCCATTGTGCTCATGGTATATCTAGCACCGCAGGACCTGCAGCTCCCTTGCAATGCAATTAAACTAAACGAAGATGTGAGACAGCCCAGCAATGTGGGCAGGAGCAGGGCATGAATTTCTATTACTGTGTTCACAAGCACTCAGGTTTTATGGGAAAGATTTTACTGTTGAACTGTCATTGGTGATAGCTTATAAAAAGAGAGAATTAGGGAAATTTTTTACTCTGTTGCTGCTATCCAGACCCTCACAAAGTTTTTCAGTGATTTGTAATAGCCTTTCTTCAAGGCAGCTGAAGGCTCCATTTCATCTTTGTACAGACAAAACGCAAAACTGGTAAACTCGGATTTCCTTTAGCTTGAGGCTCACACTTCAAAGCAGCTCAGGAGAAAACCATCAAAAAGACCCGAGAAGCTTGTACCCCGTTTCCAACCTGGATGTGCCTAGGACCCACTGCCCAAAGCAAGCGGGTGAGATTTTCAAAGATGCCTAACTTCCAAACACTTCAAATCTCTACACATAGGGCCAGTAGGACTTAGTTTCTTATATCCCTCATGAAATACAGATCACTCCTTTTCATTTTACCAACTCGGCTGTTGTAAGAAGCTTAACTTTTGTGTTAGCAACAATTCGTGTCAGACAAAAATTACTCCAGAATGTTTTTTTTTCCCCTGGTGAAGCCTGTGAAATCTATCAGTGCTGCAGTAATACTGTGTCAGTATCGGCAATACATAAAAAACATCACTTAGACAAGAGAAAAGCCTTGGAAGAGCCGTAGCTCACAAGAAAATAGAGCTGCTAACTGGAAAAACTGAGATTACATTCACTAGTGGTACAAGCAAATGACAGTCGAAGCAGAAATCATTGGAAAACCTAGCCTAGCACAGCTTGAGGCACTAGATCTAAAGTGCTTTCTCCAGATTTGGATAAATTCTTCCAATTCCTGGCAGAAAGGGATACAGCCCATTGAATTTAAACTACATGACTCCGATCCTTCCATAGTTAACGCAAGACTAGTAGCCCCAAAGGGCAATTTACTCCCTACAAGAACAGGTATTTAAGGTAGGTGAGGCTTCGCTATTCCCTGAAGAAATACCTTTCTCTACTGACCGCAGGGGAAACCTGAATGATGACTTAGGTGGGGGCTTCACATTCAAATACCTGAAGTTAAAAAGCTGATCTTCAGTGGTTACGTTATTTCTTTAACTTGCAAAATATTACCTCACCTCCCTTGTGTTTCTTTGCAGCCCAGATGATGGATAGTGAATGATCTACCAATCCATATAAATACCTAATTCATTTTCTAATCTTAAAAAAGCCCTGACTACACCTTGGGGCAAATACTTCTTAAGGTTAATTACACATCATGTAAAACTCTTTCAAAGTCTTATTTAAGTTAGATGTCTTCCAATTTCCCAGAGTACTTTCTCCTTCAATGATGAGAAAGGATTGTTCATATTACCTTCTATATTCTATATTCCTGTGATATTTCCAGACTAATGCTTTTTAAAAAAGCTGCTAAAATTAGGTACTTATATCCTTGTTTAGATACTTAAGGAATTTCAAAACCAATGCATCCTAAGCTCAGAAACCCCTTTTGTGCTGCCCATCCTTTTAAAATGCGAACATTTTTGACACAAGGTGACCGAATTGCCAGAATACACACTGACAGCCCAATGCAGAGGCACAGAAGATCTGCAATTTATATTATATGGTGCAGACCACTTCCATGTATGTAGATTAGCAATATCCGGGATTGCTAAAGGCTTCATTTTTTGCAGCAGGAAAAGTAAGGCAAGAATTTCTCTTCACACACAGATTGGTTCTAAAATACTGCTGAACAGAGAAAGCCTGTTAGAAAAAACTAGCTATTCAGCTCGCATTTAAAAAGAATAATGTATGGTCTTCTTACATTTTGAAAAGAGTTTACTTTTTTCCCCCCTATTTAACGAAGTGTACATTTTGAGCCACATTTAGAGTAAAATTGGGCCTTTAATAAAACCTTGTATAACCAATCAACTTCAGGTGTTACAATTTTATTCAACTCTTTATGGTTTAACTTTACCTAACTCAAATTTATCACTCTTTTGACAATTCAAAGTATTTTCCCATCTCCCCAATAGCAGGAAAAGGCTCAGTAAGCACATTGACTCAGTGCTCGGGCCCCAAAATAACACAGTTTGGCTAGCAAGCAAAAATGCCAAAGTGAGTACACAGGACCTTTAGTAGCTGTTACGGGTGATGAAACCCAAATAAAAATAGATGGATGATGTGCCCCCTCAAAAGCATTCGGAAAGACCCATGGAATCCATTTTAATATGGCACAAATAAAGCAGAGAGACAGACATTTCCTGCAGGCAAGCAGGAGAGACACCAAATAAAGCACGCTATTGTGTCTCCCCACCGCCTGCCAATATGAGGCAGTAGGGATGTTTGTTTTCTTTTCCTTTTTTTTTTTTAAATTTCAAGGATTAGAAAAGATTGATTTATTGAACTGCTGAAAATCTACAGGAAGGAGTTGGAAAGTCCAGCACTCCCCTCATAAAGCGAACGGGTTCATCGCTAATTAGTGAAGGAGCGTCTTCATGGTGAGAAAAATCAATTGCAAGCAATAAAAGAGTGCTTAAAGGATTTTGCCTTCGCATTTCGTGACAGAGTTACCAACGTGATGGCATGAGGCCAAATGTCTTCCTAATCACCTTCCTCAGGCTGCTGGCGTTCATCACACGGCTTTCCAAGCCATCATTTCCAAGTCTCATCTTCTGGCTCCTGCATTGTCTTTGACAGGAGGTGGCTGGTCCCCTGCAGACCTCTGTAACCATCTTGGGGGTCAGAGGGCCTGTCACTGCTTCATTTCCAGAAAAAAAACCTGACTTTACATGCCTTGGAGATCTGTAAAGGTTGGGGTCCTACCTCCTGGTATGATGGAAGTTTTATTTAGATTGAAAGCCACTTCTGATATCCACTGGTAGCTCTGAAAATCTTATCCAGACAAATGAAGCCAAACCTTCCTTGGCCCTCTGTGATGCCCAAGCCTAGGATCTGGGGCAACATATGTCTGATTTTTTCTGCCAAAGGCTAAGCATCATCCTTTTCCCCCTCAACTCATCTGAGGAAGTCATGGCCTGCTTTCTGAGATTTGTTCTTAATTATTGCAATTGGAAAGAGCAATTCTGTTAAGCTCATCTCATTTTCTGTAAGTAATTAATTACCCTCAGAATTGCTTACCCCATTTATTTCCTTCCTCCTAACTCTGTAAAGGCATGGCACAATTATTCAAACCACACTGATGTGTAACCACGTATCTGATTGTTTCCACACGATACGGATTCAGCAAAGCCTTTAGACACATTTGTATTATCCAAATAGCACCAGCAGGGCTTGCTGACAAAATGCTTAAAATGTATGGCCTTTTAAAACAATAATCATGATTTATAGGTACACAGAAAGACCTTAGGTATTTAATATCTTCCAGGACACTCTCTCAAATCAATAACCACTGATTGATTTTTATTTTTTTTTTTTTTTAAATTTGGAAAGGACGACACCTGTCAGTGGGAAGATTAGTGCTTTACAATCACCATTCAACATTAACGCAGCCATCACAAAAAACATAGATAAACAAGCAAAACGCAAAGCCAAAACAGTCAGATATTAACCAAACCCTTCTGTGAAAAACAGCAGCAGATTGCAAGAAACAAAATTGGATGCTGCCATCAACATCACTGGGGAAAAAGGCACCCAGACAGAAGTGCAATCTCAGATTTTTTTTCAGCATCGGCAGGGTTTCTGCCTCTGAGGTGCTCACAAACCCTGTACTCTGGCAAAATATAAATGTGCTGTATCTTTTCTTGGTAGGAAGCTTGTAAATACTTCATTTTGTGCCAACTCCAAGTGATTTTTCTGGGTTTGCTTTAGGCTGCCTGTTCAAAGTTTGCTCATGCAGGGATGCAGATAAAGGCTATATAGGAGCAGCACTGCGCTACCCAGGGGACTAGGCAGCATTGTGCTTTCTTACGCAGGGTCCAGGGAGATGCTAAGCCAACCATCAGGCTTGTGAAGGCACTGTACTCTCTCTCAAGGCCATATGAGACACAAAGATCATAGCCTGAGCTTCTGTACATGGCAAGTGAGGCAGGCAGTTTCTAATGCCCAGCTCAGTACTTTGCAGCTAACATCTAAGCTTTGCACAGGGGTAGGTTTTCCAAGGGAGAGAAAAAGCTATTCCTCATTTCCAGGAGTACCTAGATTGTTTGGTCATCCTTGCAAAACATTCCTGCCAAGTCGTCTGGTGACAGAGAATGCCCTACCTGCATGTCCCAAGCGCTGTTAAAACACACACTTCATTTCTCATCCAAGTTTATCCAGACCCAAACACTGGCTTGGGGACTCTTTTTGTTCCCTAGGATGAGATTATCCTTTCCTGGAGCAGGAATCCAGGGATGATTCCTCTCCAAAAGGCATCCATGGAGCTTCTGTGCTGTGAGCCTGCTGTGCCCAGCAGTCAGAGGAGTCAAAAAATGCTGCATACAGCACAGTTGGCCGGGAAGGATAGATTCTGAATGCCCTATTCTTGAATAGCCCACTCAGTCTTTCAATTTTGTTAGTAGGGCTGTATGAAAATCTTAACAGAAAGCTCATTCTTTATAGGCACTGCTATTTTATTTAACATTATAAGTTATAGGTAATGGCCAGTCAGGATTCCAGGTCATGTTTAACAGAGGTTCACTGTGGGTCCTGTAAGTGTTTGCATTCACTAGCTTGTGTTTCAAACCCTTTGTACTTCGTCCTTTCCACCACTCACGCCAACACGTGCATCTCCTCGAAGCTGCATGGGTGCCTGTAACCTCCTCTCCCTGCTTGCTGCTCCGAAGAAGGAGTCCGCACGTTGCCACAGACCCTCAAGGCCTTACTTCACCAGGAACTGAGTATGCTGAAAATACAAGATTGGGCCTTCTGCACCCAGGCGCTGTGCTGGGCATGCTCCCATGAGCTGGACCTCTTCGCTGGACCATGTCCTCGCTGGGCATTCCCAAGCAACTACAAACCCAGAAGTAATGAAGGATTAAAGTGCTGCTGCAAGTCAAGACCCTGGGTGAACCCAATGCAATATTCAATTCCAGACCCTTTGGCATCACAACCTATTTCCAAGTTGGACTGTCTTATGATTAAACAAAAAAGATCTGGAAACTGATAGATGAGTTTAAATCTCAATAGCAAAAGATGAAATAAACCTTGCTGTCTCCCTACTTTCATTTGTTTCTAAAATGGTTAGAATAAAGCACAAATTAATCTTCCTTTAGTAAAAGAATACCTGCTACAAATTATTGTTCTGCATCGGTAATGTAAGCTCTTCCTACCGAAGGAGAAGAAATCTTGCATTTTCAAAAGTCTAACTCGTTCCTGACTGCACCAAACCCAGGATGTTTACTTTTTCTGCATTTCAATCAGCTGAATAAATAAAACTAGACTGGTAAACCTCTGTTCCTGCCAGCACAATACTGCTGTGTTAAATCAAGGATTTAATTTAAACATTTCCACAGATGATTTTTGGAAGTTCTATTTAACCTTTGTTTTCAATTTTCTACCTAACTCTGAGGATTATTTTATGACTTAAGAAAACCCACAGGACTGAAACAACAAGCTAATCTGGGGGCTGGGATTAGTCATGTCTCTTTAAATAAAACACATATGTTGAAGCAAGAAAATGAGCAGATAATCACTTACACCCATACAACATATGGGGAGAGCAGGATATGGCAATGGTTTGCAAAGGAGGCATATTTTCAAAAGGGGCTTCTCAGTTTTGTGACTGATGCTCCTCAGCCCTCTCCCCTCCCAGCCCAGGCTGGACTCCCTAAAAGAGCCCAGACCGGGCTTTGCAAGGTTTTATATAGTAATAATCAACGTTGAGTCTTTGCATTTGGCTCCTACTTTTGGCTTTTAGGTTGCCATTCTCAGATTTATTTCTGTAAGCCTGTGAGCAAGAGACTCCCATGGAAAAAAATAAAAAATAAAGGAGTATGGTGTGAGTTTTGTTTCAAGTCAGAAACTTGGGAGAACATATACTTTTTTATTTATCCATTAAATCAGGGCTGTGTGCCTTTAGCCTCGGACCATTGGAAGCTGCCACAGCAGCCAGTGACCTGAGGGGGGCTCGTTTTGGTCATTTGGGGATTGATTTCTGAAGACTGCAATGCAGGACATTTCTGCATCATCCCCATTAATGGGATTTCAGCATGTGTTCTTGTGAATCTGGTCACAATACCTAGAAACATTCTCCCCTGCATGTTTGGAATAAATACATTTTTTCCAGAGAATTTCAGGTTTTTGATATAGTGCTTATTGTATTGTTGCAGAAGATGGGATGGGAGCAGGTTTCCACAAGAGGGAAGAAAGCTGCAACAAAACTACAGTGATTAATGCCAGGATTAAACTATCTCAAGGCCCCTAATTAATAGCACCTCTAACAACAAAAAGAGCTCCCAGCTAAGACTCTGGGTCTCCTGTCTGAAAGAAAGAAAACTAAAATTCCAGGATGACTTTTGTGGGGGTTTCTATTACACTGGATGAGTTTTTCCAACAATCCCAGGACTACAGCCTGACATGCTCCTCTTCGACGAGGTCCCCATGAGTTGTTCTTTCTAAAGAGCATCCAGGTGACCTATGGCAGAAGCCAAGCTATACCCTGGCTAAATCAATAACACAATAAAATGGGACCAAAAGAGAAGTGAGCTGACAAAGCCCTTCGCTTCCTGCCTTCTTTCTAGCAGGTCCGCAACTGTGCTTGGCAGCTATGGCTCGCACGTCACCCTTCCAAAGTAAATAAAATAAAACAAAATCTCGCTGCCACATACTGCAGTGCAGAAGAACATCAGGAAGTCTGGTCTGGCTGGGGGAAATGCTAACAAACACAACTGCGGCCAGGCAGCAGCGGGGGGAGAGGGGATGGGTGCCTGCAGGAACTTCAAAGGAAAGGTTACATCTGTAAGGAAGAGAAAGGATGGCTTCTGGTCTCTGCTAGGATAAAGGAGGTTGAACCCTCTCCCATCCGGCCATTTGGAGATGCCCTGTGTAACTTCAGGTGTGGCAGGTGTTCGGCCCCGTTGATGAATCCTCTCAATCCACTTATAGGACTTGCCTTTTGTTAACTAAGTAATTGCTCTCCCCACCCTATTTTCTAACAGTTTTCCATGTTAGTAACTAAAGTGCCCCACATTACGCACAATAACACTATACACCAAAGACGGGACCCCAGATTTCAGTAAACATGGTAAAGAGCACATCTGGATTACCATAAGTGTAGCCCCTCCTTTCTGTCCTTTACTAATGCCATGATGACTTGAGTGAGCAGTATTTCAGTGGCTGGAGAAGCACTGTGAATGGGGGTTAAGCATCCCAAAACACACAGACAGTTTGTCATGCCGCAGCATCTGGCACAAGTCGGATGAAAACCGGGTGTGCGAGGACCACAAGCAGCCACAGTACATGCCTGACCACCCGGAAAGGAGTTGATGGATGGAAAGCTGAAGAACTGTGTTGGACTATTCAATTATAGATGTATTTTCCTTTGTCACATAAGTCTTCCTACAGGAACGTGAATATAAAAAAGACTCAGTGTAATCCTGTCTACAACAGTCTGAGACATTTCGCACCTCTAACATCTACCCGGCACAATGGAAAAGCGCGAAGTAGAGACTTCGAGCTGCTCGACTCCAGAAATCACTCCATACGGCAGCAACCTCCGGTAAAACAGCCTCACAGCTGCTCTAAAGTATTCCAGCTGGTAACACATCCTCATGAGGAGCCATCTGCTAGCAAGAGTGCATCAATACCACACTGATACGCCTATAGTCTCCACCTCACAGGCGTGCAAGTAGCACAGCAGGCTTTTGCTATCCAAAAGGCTTGCATAGTCGATGGCTTGAAAGATCTGTCTTCCCTGCAAGGAAGGGTCTGTAAGGTCTGGAGGAATTAATCCTCAGAAACAATGCTTTCACGGGTACATTTGTGGACAGTGAATAGGTTTGTGCTCACGAGCAATTTTGTGCATCCCATTTATGCTCTCAGATGTGCTATAAGTGAGATACAAGTGATGTGGGCAGAGCTAGCAAAGACTAAATGATGCTCCTCACTGCCCAAATCTGCTTACCTATGCTTGCTGACAAGCTGCAAAGAGATGAAAGAGCGATGGCCACAGTGCACCTCGAGCACCCAGAAACAGCCATTGGAAAAGGCTGGGAAGGAGAATCCCCTCCCATCCCACATTTAGGGAGGCATGGGCAGAAGCTACATGCACTACCCAGGAGGCAGCCGTTTTGGCATCCTTGTATGCATCGCTTCATACTAAAGAGATCTTTAAAAGGCAGAAGAGATCCCCGCCCTGGGTGAACCCTTAAAATTTCTGTTAAAATGTACTGAAGGAAGAAGTCAAACAACTTTTTCAAAAGTCCTAGGTAAAAACATGCTGCTCTTGGTGATGGCATCTGTTGTGAAATGGGAGCTAGTCTTCCCTCCTGGCATCAGCTGCAGGCAGAAAAACTCTTGCAGCTCCGAACAACGTATCCCACATACACAAACTCACATCTTCTGGCCACATGCCTCAAAAGCAGGACTAGACCACGAACCTCGCTGTCTCAGCAGGCGCAACCCACTGAATCGGCTCAGTACCAACCTGCCATACAGGGAGGATGCTTTTGGCACAGGGGGAAGGACACATACGTGGCTACCCTACTTCCCTCTTGAAAGTGCTGGGCTAAGGTGGAAAAGTTAAGGTCGGTAAAAAATAAACCAGCTCTGTACTCATCAAATCTCTTGCTGGGTAACCCCTGGGTAACCAGTGCTCCACCGCAGGAATGTCAGATTCTCCCACGCTGGCACAATAATACAAGAACTGTTCCTGAAGGTTAGGGAAGTTTATTTTTACAACTTTGCACAGTGCCTACAAATCTTTCAGCCACACAGCATCTGGTTCAGGCACTGCCCTTTGAATGGCTTTTCTGTTGGTGCAGTAATTAAAGGTATCCCAGGTGACACCTGATCCCTTATCAAGTTCATTAATTTAAGCGGAGCTATTTGGTTCTCTATTTTCTATACTTCATAATGTATTTCTAACCTTTAAAGTGACATAGGCAAGCACCAGATTGCAGGGGTGCTTATTAACAGCCTATTAAAATATTTTATGGCTTTTATTTTTACGTTTCCATAGGGAATCAAGTATTTTGCTGTTGTTGAACAGGCTCGGGATTTATGTTGCGAGAGCTTCACCACAGCCTAACACAGAGCAGTGCTAGGAAATGAACTGGGAGAACAAACTCCCATTCAGCTCCCCATGTGCCATAAAGCTGTCACATGCAGATGGCAGCAAGGGGCCCTCCAGTGTAGGCCCTCGGTTTGGTCTGGTTTGTTTTTTTAAATACAAACCAGTAAGACAAGATGCAAGGCTCTGGGACCACGCTGAGAGCCAGCAAAGGCAGTGTGCATCTTGAGAAACAGATCTGAGTGTCTTTTCACCAACTGTACAGACCCACGGAGTAAGCTCAGAAAGGATCTTCCCCGTCACCTGTGAAATAATGTGGTCTGTGGCTTTTTATTCCAGAGCTGCTGTATCACATCAACATTTTGCAAGTCAGAGCCAATGACTTTGGAAGAAGACCACGATCTTACCTAGAAGACAACTATGAATTTACCGAGAAGAAGACTATGATCTTACCTAAAAGTTTTCCAGAGATTGCAAGACCCTCACATCCCTAGAAAAGCTCCTTCAAAGGTTATTTCCCTTCTCTATTAAAAATCTGCACCTCTTCCTAACTCAAGCATAGAATCATAGAATCATAGAATCATAGAATGTTTTGGGTTGGAAGGGACCCCTAGAGGTCATCTAGTCCAACCCCTCTGCAGTAAGCAGGGACACCGCTAACTAGATCAGGTTGCTCAGAGCCCCGTCCAACCTGGCCTTGAATGTTTCCAGGGATGGGGCCTCCACTACCTCTCTGGGCAACCTGT
>NW_009269997.1:862546-864956 GCF_000687185.1 Egretta garzetta
CCCCCTTTAGGTACTGAAAGGCCGCAATCAGGTCTCCCCGCAGCCTTCTCTTCTCCAGGCTGAACAAGCCCAACTCCCTCAGCCTGTCCTCATAGGAGAGGTGCTCCAGCCCTCGGATCATTTTCGTAGCCCTCCTCTGGACCCACTCCAACACTTCCATGTCCTTCTTGTGTTGAGGGCTCCAGAGCTGGATGCAGGGCTCCAGGTGAGGCCTCACCAGAGCAGAGTAGAGGGGCAGAATCACCTCCCTCGACCTGCTGGCCATGCTTCTTTTGATGCAGTCCAGAGTACGGTTGGCCTTCTGGGCCGCCAGCGCACATTTCCGGCTCATGTCCAGCTTTTCATCTGATATCGAGACAACACATGTCTTAACTTTGTCCTGCTTAGGTATTCAGGAATTACAGAAGTCCCTTCCGAAATTCTTGTTTTGATAAACTTCCTATGGTGAGCTTGGGGTCTTCCTGAGTTTATATTATGTTTCTCTCATTTTTTCAGGCATAAAAAATAATTTGTAATGAAGCAACATGTTCGGAAGCATATCAGCAACATACTTAAAAGTATTTTAATTGCTTGTGTTTTCAAGACATTTTAATGAAGTCAAATCAGGAATAGACACTCATCTGCCTAAGAACCTATAAAATATTTTACAATGACATTATAATTGACGTAACTGGTTGTATAAATTCCTGGCATTTTAAACAAAGATACCAGAGATTAGCACAAGCAAAATCATTCAGTAGGCAATTATTATTTCTGCTTTAATTATAAGTGCTTTGGGTTTTTTTTTTCTTGGTTTTTAATTTAAATATCATACTGCCAGGCTTTTTAGACAGATTTTGTGTGGGTAACCTTAGGAAGACTGTTCTCAGCAAGCAATCCCATAGCACTAATGCATGACGAGTAGTCATATTAATAAGTGTTATTAAATGTACCATTACTTTAATGCCTCATCCAAGACCGAATGAAAGACTATCATGCTGGGATCAGTCCTGGACATCCAGGAAGGACTGCTCTTCCAACTTCATCTTATAGCTGAGCAATGGCAGGAGAAACAGAGGCACACGGCAGAGCAGCCTGCCTGCAACCTGGGCAGGGACAGACAAGGCAAACAAGTGCCCTGTGGATCCCCAAGCTCACTGGGGTCTCCTGCATTTGTACAGGCTCTGGTCCCCTTATCTCCCAACCCCCAAAGAAGCAGCTGTGCCTAAGAAACAAAAACTTCACCCAAAGGACCATGCCAGGTCGTGGTATGCCAGCTGCACTGCCTTGCCTGCTGCAAAAGTTTTAAGGGGGGACTGACCTAGTTTAAACTAAAGCCACATCTGTGAGAGTGGCTCAGCAGTAGGAACAATAACGTTGCTGAGAACTGCTTTGCAACTGTGCAGTTCAGTCATCTCCTAATGAGCTTCCCTCGCACCTCTTTTCCCACTCCCACCACAGAAGAGAGGGGAGAGTCAACTTACAGCCACGTCGCACAATGCCCTCCTTTCCTGGGCGGGCAGTAAAGCACTGACTCCCAACAATTTCCTCCTCCTGAACCTCATTAGATGGTTTTATTAACTAGCAGGCTCCCCATCTTATCACACACTGCACCTGAAATCCCACTTGTATTTTTGAAGCGAGTAATTAAAGCCAGAGGTACTTGAATAAACAGGCACTGACAGAGACTAATATTCTATCAATATAATGAAGCAGCTTGCTAGAGAGTAAGATGCCCACGCTCAGACATTAACTGAGTCCAAGGGCAAAACATGCCTTGGCTGGCAAGCACATCCTCTGATGTGGGCACCCCCAGGTAAACCCCCGGTAACTTTGCTGAAACTAATCAGATTCTGGGGAGAATTTGGGTCATTAAATCTGTCAGGGGCCAAAACAAACAGAAAAGAAGTAAGGCTGCCGCCCTCAGAGCACAGAGAAACAGTAATGATCAACAATTTCAACACCTTCCCTGTAGAGACTGCAATAATTAGCCGGTAATTATTGGGCACAATTTCCTTTTACATAGCGGGACTAGGAGGTTACCTGCTTCAAGGACAGCAAATGCAACTTTGCTTCGTTCACACAAAATTGAATGGAAAATGCCACCACTGGCAGCCAAATCCCAACAGAGACAGTGCTTCATCAGCAGCACTTGTTGGTACCTATTAGAAACCACTCTGCAGTGCCATCACCCAATGTATTGCCCCTGGTTATCACTGCTGCCAGCAGAGTTGGTTCCCCTGTACGCTCCTCAGAGAGGAACAGGGGCATAAACAGCAAAAGACAGAAACAGGCAGACAGAAACTAAAAACCCAACCACTTACTTGATATTGTCAAGACATCCAGATTCGGGTTTCAGTATGGCAGTATGATGAAACATTTTATAGAGAGCAATCCCAAGGAAGATGACTTTCAGCTGCAGGGGCGGGGG
>NW_009269997.1:865419-928758 GCF_000687185.1 Egretta garzetta
GAGGAGGAAAAAAAAAAAAAAGGGTTACATGACACGCACAACACGATGGGGAGAAAGTCAGCTGCTTCTCTGTAACAGATGAGTTGTTGTAGGGAATTAGCTCTTGCTACAGTTTTATAGAGGCTGAATCACAGAAAATTGCCAAACATTTTATAGGGTGAGTTGGCCTGTAGGTTGCAGGACTTGTGATGCCACAGTGTTACCAAAGCCATACCACTGAGTATGTTACTGATACGGGGCTGGTTCCAACATCAACTATAGTGCTTCAAATGATGTCATGTAAAATTAAAAATATTTGCTGTAATGGTTCTTCTGTGTCTGAGAGGTGCACAGTCAGAACAAGTTATTCCAAGCATCTTGCTTAGCTGGCTCCATTGTAAGAAAGCAAAAAAGCATCTTTTTCTGTGAATATATCTTTTAAATATGGTGTAACGGAGGACATGGGTAGGGAAATCATGACTGCCAAAGATGCTCAGCACAATGCAAAGTTGAAAAATGGAAAGGAAAAAGAGTTTGATTTCTTCTGTAAAAGATTCGACGGTGTTTCAATGCCTCAGTGTTAACAAGGCTTCCAATTCCTTGAGCTGTCCCAAAAGCCTAGGGCAGGGTTTGAGACATAATCAGAAAGGGAAGATATATTTTATGAATGAATTGCTTACGGGAAAAAAAAACGCAACGGTTGTAGCTGGCGGCACAGCCCCCTCCCTGATGTGGAAGGCTGCTGAAATGGCCCCTAGTTGCAGGAGAAGCAGGGACAATGTCTGCATTGAAGCGCCAGCGCCTGGTTTGCTGTGTTAGCCAAACCGTAGTCTATTCAAAACAAAGGATGGTTTATTTAAGCCATATTGTAGCGATTAAAGTATAAGAAAACTCCTGCTGCCTCTAAAGTTGGGTTGTCTACCTTGTTGCTGTGTTAGCTAGCTGATACGCTGGCAATGTGCTAAACCGTGAAGTCACACAAGCTTCCACTTCTGCCAGGGAGGAAAAGCCCCCATCAAACCTCTCTTCCAGTTTGGACTTTATTTCATTCCTCCCACCCCAGATTTCCCTTTTTTGCATGACTGATGCAAAGCTTCACTCTGGAGTTCAAAAGTGGGGGACAGTGAGGGTCATCAAAACAGAGTTTGGCACTTCTAAATGTCCAATGGTAGAAACCAAACTCTGCAAGCACCTGCTCCGAAGCTCCCCATTTTGATCAAGTATTTTGCAATGCCAAGAGCCTCTCATAATGAGGGTCTAATTGCTTGTGCCAGGTGGGGTCAAAGAAGAACATGCCTTTCTCAAATTAATCTGTGTAAATTAAAGATAGAGAGTAAAGGGACAGCAAAAGTTTTATTTCTTGACCTGAGAGATGGAGTAGTTAATTAGGAGTTCTTACCATAATTATCAAGGTCGCCGGTCCTATAAAGCTCCAAATGAAGTAGGTGTCAAGTCGGAGCCAACATCTGTAATGAAACACAGGGGAGAGAAGGCATTCAAGGACTGCACCCAGGACATACATCAAGAGTGAGCGAGT
Source organism: Egretta garzetta (assembly GCF_000687185.1). Taxonomy (NCBI): domain Eukaryota; kingdom Metazoa; phylum Chordata; class Aves; order Pelecaniformes; family Ardeidae; genus Egretta; species Egretta garzetta. Next base: position 866,936 of record NW_009269997.1, read on the forward strand.
GACAGAGAAGAATGTGAGCTGCAAAACACGCCGGTGGGAGACAGGAAATATTACATTGCTTGTTCATTTAAATGCTGAATTATGTGCCCAATTTCTGACAGCGCTATTGATGGAGTAAGATAATTACCTCTGGAGGAAGCAGGGAGAAAATGGCACAAGGCCTAGTTGCTAAGGCTTTCTGCATCTGTCGGGAAAAAACCTTAAAACTGTGGGTTTTTTAAGGAAGGGGTCTGATGAGCATCCATGGAGCTTCTTCTTCACTTTAAGCTCCTCGTCCCTCTCCGGCTCTGATGCACTGCAAGCTGTCTATCAACTGTCAACTGAGATGACATTTCTCCAGCAAGCAGATCAGAGCAAATTTGGTGCAAATAGGAAGCTTGATTTGGATAACAGAAGGCTGAGGTTTAATTAGGTTCAGCAACTTCCCCTTTAGAGCGTTTTATTTCCCTGAACCTCCGGAGTGTTTTGTTTCCACTAATGTTTCGAGGGTTGCATATGGTCTGTGCTATCACATGAAGTTGATTCATGGCCTAAAACTAAATTATTAATCGCTTAATTTCAACTGCATTTAATACTCCCCACATTTTTTAAGGCCCCTGGGAAATTACATTTCCATTCCTAGTTCATTCCAGGCGACAGGAAGATAAAATGGAAGTGACTGGTTACAAGACAGATGAATATAAATTCCAAGAAAGTTTCGCACGATGTTTAAAATAATAATATCTTGTCGTGTTTGCAACACTGCAGGTCACAGCTCCGTTTATACACAGAGGACTAAGAAAGCAGAAAACCACTCTTATATTAAACATCCAATGGAATTTCATAATTAGGCAAGTGACAAGAACTGTATATATGAATTTATTGTGGTGGAAGAGATAGCAGCTCTCACAAATGACAGCTCTAGTGCACGTGCTGAATGTTTTTTCCCTTCCAATGGACTTTGCAACAGGCAGAAGGGTCTGTACCAGCAGCCTCTCAGCAGAGATCAGCAGGACCTGCCTGCCGAGAGGAATAAACATGCCCTGAACCTCTATGACTGGGAAAAGCCAAGATATGAATAAATTCAAAGGTGTAGACAGAGCTTCTCACTTCCCTCCCTGACCATATAAATTCCAGGTCTCATCAGTGTTGAATATGTATCGATATATGTATATGGTCTTACCGCTATTTGTCACAAATTAAAATACCGTCACTTCCGTGACCGTCACTCCTGAACTGCCTCTGCAGCTGTTCATCCAAAATCTTCATGTGACAGCACCAAAATCTTAATGCGAGAGGCAAACAGAGGCTTTCAGAGCGATTGCAGGGAAATCTTGTTTCCTCTGCGGCTGCTGAAGTTCAAGGTGATTTAGATGCAGCTGGTAATGGAACAACATGAGTGACTAGAAACTATTTGAGTCTGATTTCCTATAGGAAAGGGTTTATGCGATCATGACATCTGTGTATCACCCATAATAACATCTGAAATGTCACCCAATTGCAACTAGATTTGACAGAGGAATAGAGGTTTCAAGGATAATGAAGTCCCTGTAAAAAGTCCTCCCCCCCATCCCATGAAAAAAGATGTCCGCATAGCAGCAGCTCACACATTACGCAGCATTTCAGACTTTATACCTATCCCATCCCATAGAAAAAAAAGTGTAACTAGTGCTTATGCCTCAGCTGCCACATATAAATCAGGGAATATGCAGCCCCACAACTTTTTTCTACTGATAAGAGTGCTGGTGTGTGGGAGAGGACTCAGAGGGTTGGTGGTTTTTTTGAATTAAAACACTTTGAACTTTTTTTGCTAGTTTAACATTCAAAACATCCCCCAGCCCCTGCTGCACAGGAGTTGGGAGCACAGTGTATTTTAATTGCCAAGCAACCTGATTTTCCTTCAGCACAAAGAGCAAGCCGGCTCTTTGAAACCCAGGGAAGAAGAAAGACATAAACCCCGCCTTTACTCCTTAAAGCATGATGGCCAGCCATATGGTCACATCTGATGCAGCTGTTTTTGAATGCATATAGATTGGGACATGGGGAAAACTGGTGAAAGCTGAAATACAGCACAAGGAAAAGCCATGCCGGGGTGAGTAAAGAAGCATGAAGCAACTGATTTCCTTTCCAGCCAGCCAAATGGATGAAATTTTCCACCCCACTCCCCTAAAAAATCTGTCTCCTCGGTTGTGGAGCATAATTCAGTGACAGGAGATGAATATTGTGGATGGGAAACAGCTGAGGAGGTGAGGAGCCAGGTCCTGCCTTCAGGATAAGCAGGGGACAGCATGGAGCAAAAAGATCCCCTTCCAACGAGAGACGGCTTCGTCTAAGCGAGAGTACTGCTTGTGAAAACCAGAGAAAGCTTTTTTTCATCTCTCTGCATGCTTTAAAGAACTGATGTAATTTTTTATTTGTTTGTATAGAAAAATCGCCTTTCTATGAAACCGTGTATGACACTCAGTCTTGGCGACTACAGGGAAAGCTGCAGGACTGCCTCTAAGCTGCACAGGGACTTTAAAAAGTGGGTTTTTTGTGGTCATCAGGAAGAGATGCAACTTTGAACCCATTTAAGTCATACCGCATTAAAAATGCAAATTAAGACCAAAACATCAAAACACAGGCATCCTGCCAATCGCGTTGAGGAGCTGTAAATTGCTAATCAGACAAATACCACACTGAGCTTTTCTTCCCTTAAAAGACAAAAACCCACACGCACAATGAGCTGCATAAATGAGCTCCTCAAAACAAGGAAGCAATCAGGCAACTCACTTCCCAAAGTTGCTAATCTTGGGCTGCCGAGTTACTTCTGACCCCCCATGCGCAGCTGCATAGTGAACGCGGACTTGCTGTGTTACAAGTTTAAGACTCCGCTGCCATTAAGCAAAGGAGCTGCTTCGGGGCTCAGTACAAGGCAGAGCGGGTTATCTGGAAGTCTGCCGATGCAGGGAATGCTGCTCAGCAGCCCACTGCCTCTTCCAGGAGCCACACCAGCGCATTCAGTGCTCAGCAGCAAGCTCTGTGGTGCTGCTTTCCTTTACTTTTTAATTTCCTCCTTTTCCACAGTGACAAGTCACTATATTCACCTAAAGCTTTTCCCAAGTAATAAAGACTACAAAGAGTTTACTCTATTTTCTGCATGAAGAGAAATCAAATACTAAACTATCCCTGGTGTGCATTAAATATAACCAATAAACAATCATTAGCTGCCATTGGACCATAAAATTTGAAGAGCCCTAAACATATCATGTTGTTCATGGGAGCTCAGCGGTTTGTTTCATGTGGCTCTACAGGCTCCTTGTCTGGGTGCAGTAACGGGATATGTATGCACAAGACATGCCTTTCAAGGGTGCAATATAGGTTCTGCTGAACGCAGTCCAATGGCCACATTGCTCATGCTTCCTCCTCCAAATAGCCGGCACAAACACTGAAAATAAAACAAGTTCAGTGGAGCCACCCAAGACGGACTATATTGTTAGAAGCTATTTTCTGAGCAACATTAACATGCATAAAATGTCGGCAGCTGGCTGATGGACTTGGAGGCTGTGTACATACACCGGGCTCTCATTTTGCTTTCTGACAGCTGGATTGCTTACCATGTATATCCTGCTTTATAGCATACCAAAAGGGGGGAGGAGGGGCGAAAACAATAGAGAGACTCCTGTCACAATGCATTTGATCACCATGGGATGAATATACCTACGTTTTCTAAAATACATTGAACCATTCAAAGCATAGCTGTTTTCCTCTGAGATTTGTAAGAGGCATTGATATGAAACCCAGGACAGTATGGGAATACAGAATAGCTTCTTGCGGTCAATTTTGGATGGCCTGCTACTTGAATGAGTCCTCTCAAAAGGAGACTGCTAGAGTCTTAATCCAGCTTTTACTGAATTTTAGACACAAGTTATTTTCAAACACTAACAACTGCAAATGCTATTTTTCCTCTGCATTTTGCGACACTGCCGACCACGATGATATGTCCAGGAGATGGATGGATTTGGTTAACGCACAGGACAAGGCAAATGTGTAACTTTTTAAAACTGCAATCCCACAGTATATACTTTTTTGCAGCAAAACTTGAGATGTGGTCATTTGAGACTTAGCAGCTGAAGACCTGGCCCGTAAGGAATAGTCACTTGGAAGTTCATGTGAGCATCACCAGAATTGCTTTGACAATGTTGGGGAGCCACACTGTCTGCAGTGGGACCTCCTGCTTTTCACCTCTACTTTAGAAATCACAATCAGAACAAGGCAAGATGCAACATTTCTGTTTTATCTGGAGGAAAGAGCCAAACATGGCTCAGCTTGCTCACATGAACAGTCCCTGCTGGCCTGAATGGGATGAATCTTTTAATGGAATAACTACGCTGCTGCTCGGTTATAAAAGGAAACTAATCTCCTAATATGAGTGGTTTGAACTGCTCTTAAACAAAAATATAATAAAAGGAAAAGGATCAATTCCATCCCTTGGAATAATTAAGTGAAGAGAGTATCTTTACTGGGCAGCTACTCCAAAATGCCAATATGAATACTAGGACATGGAATGCTTCAGAAAATCACAAGCACCAAGCGATGATCAAAGACATAGAGAGAGAAACAACTGCCTGTTCCTGGCTATGTAATCTGGGCATGTGTTACAGGAGGGTTGGATTTAGAAAGGAAAATGAAATCAAGAAAACCTACATTGGGTGTCTAAGCAAATCATTCTGAGATGTATGAATGGTGGCACCAAATGCCAGGCAAAAAACAAATAACACTAACAGCTCCATAAGTCCTGCTTAAACAAATGCAATAAATAATGGAGGGAGGCAAGTAATATATTCCAGGGGATGTTTTACAAAACCCGGCAAAACCAAGCAACTTCTTGCAATCAAATTATGTATGCCTGGCATATAGTTCACTACAAATTCTAATCAGTTCTACCCTTCTAATAACATTATACAGAAAAATACATCATCATCCATCAACCAGATGGAGCATGATAGTTATACAAAACATATTGTATGTTTTTTATTTTCTACTATGAGAATGTGATAAAATTGGCACTCTGGAATTAGAGATTATAAATATATATTTTAGGCTTTGCAAAATATTATATATACATATTTAATCATTAAAAATAATACTTTATGCTGTGGGGAGGGAGAGAGATCTTACTGGCACAGACATATGACTGCTGCCTCCTCGACACGAAGATAGCAAAGTTTTGCTGTTCATCTCCAGCAAATTGCAGCCAAACTTTCTGCCTGTACCTCCTGTGCCATGGAAACATTTGGGCACCCAAGGCCTGTTGGGAAAAGGCAGCATATCCCATGGAATATGTTTATTTTGCTGTGCTTCAGAAAGGTCCATATATTCATTTTACAGGAGCAGAAGCATTTCAGCAATGCAAAGCTGCCATGGTGCCTTGTGGGAGCTGTGGTTAGGTGCCGTATGTTCCCACCTCTCTACAGCCAGCCTGCTGCGTGCCGCTATCTCCCACAGCCTACACTGGTACACTGGTTCTCCCTACAGAGCACCATGAGGGACTTGCAAAGATGAGGGCGGATGCAAATCAACTGCTCTCTCAAGCCCAAAGCAACACGGTGGGCTTGGGGATGTCCTTTCACTGTGAGGGAATGAAGTAAGACATTTTCAACACCCAACAGTTATAGAGCACTCTAAGAGAATGCAGTTGGTGCTAGCTTTCATTGCAAACTAGCTGCAATGCTGGGTGTTCTTGGTAGGCAGCTCAAAATGTTGAGAGAGAAGTCAGAAGGATCGCTCTGGTGCTACAAGCCCTGTGACAGCAACGCTGCAGAAGTCACAGGGTGAACAGTGTGGAAGGCAGCCACTAAAACACCAGACTGTGAGCCAGACTGGTGGGGACACAGCTCCAACAATGGCAGATGTGCAGGAGCATCTCAAGTGGCTTTCCAGGGAGCCAGACTCACAGTCCTTCGGCTGTAACATGTTTTGAGGCCAAATGTGCCCCATACAGGCCACTGTGAAGACACAGGTCCTCTGTAGAAACACTGCAGTAAGAATAAATTTGTCTAAAGGGACAAGGCAGGATGTTTCAATACCTGCTTCAATGGGGGCTTATATATTGCTCAAGAGGGGACGTGAACAGAAGAGGTGGTTGGAGCAGAAAGCAGGTGGCAGCTGATTAAAAGAGTCATCTTTAGAAACTGATCAGCTGTTGTGTTACTTTTTCTTTGCCCCCTAGGCCTGTCAAAGTTGGTCAAACTACTTTGGATAAATTGGTAGAGATCCCTGAAAATTTACTCCCTCCTACCTTTATCTGTGTGGGCTGTTTCTTTTCCACAAAGCATTACATCTATAGAAATTCAGGTTGCTATTCTCCTACTCATGGGAGGAACATGACACAAATAACCAGCTGGGATCCAAGCCTACCTGCTGGCATGGTAATGGATCACAAGCAGCTCCACTGCTCTACAGGTTTGCTTCTGCAAGGAATCAGGTTCATATACACCAATAAGGTTTCAGGCAAAAATTTTGCGGTTGAATTTAACAGAATATCAACTTCTGCCACAGCCTGACCTGACCTATGCTAAGAAAGAGCTTTAAAAATGCCACCAGCTCATTGGTATGTATCCCTTCAGATTGAGCCCTTAACTCCATTAAAATGACAGGGGAAAGGCAGCCTGACAAGGGAAAGAAAAAAAAAAAAGTCAATAAAACCACATTGTTAATGTTATTGTAAGAAAGCTGGCAAAGCAAATCAAAGGCTCGATTTTCCTTTTGTTTTCCATTAGACGGTGTTGCATGATCATCTAAATTGTGCTTTGATAGCAGCTTCAGAAGCTGAAATAATTTACAAATATTTATGATAAATGATGTAACTGTTCTGATTGGCAAAGAGTCTAATGCACTCCACAGCCACCACCTATCTTGCTTGCAGGCTCTATTACTTTGATAGAACACTCAAAAAAGAGGAATAAGGAAGCAATGTCTCATCATCCAAACAAGAAATACTCTAGTTAGAGAAGAAGGATGACCTTGCTGATATAGAACCAAACTGAGACTTGGGACAGCCACCTCTGCCCATGTTACACAATGATGTGATAAAATTTTCCCTGACTGACTTCCCCAAGAAAATACCTTTGCAAATCATTTCATAGTGGTGAATTTGTCCTGTATCATTAAGAACTGTGTTGGAGACACAGAGATAAGGCAAGGCATGCCTCCTGGCTGAGCATTGCCTGCACAAGCTTCCTTTGCCTACCAGGTCTTTGGACTCTTCCCTTTGCTGTCCCAACTCCCATCACTCCTGACCAGGTCCAGGCAGTGCCAAGCCCCACTCACACTTTGTCTGTGCCGTAGCTCCGATAGTCCACTGCTGCTGATACGGCCACAATCAGTGCAGGCATGCCATAGCCGACCAAATAGAAGTACTTCCTCCGGGAGTGTTCACTCTCGAAAACCTCCACCAGCATAATGTAGAGCTGCACCCCCTCCAGGAACATCCAGGTGAAAGCCGCCAGGAAGAAGAAGTGCAGGAGAGCAGCAAAGACGGCACAGGCAATCTGTGTGCAGATTGAAAAGAGCAAGGGAAGGTGTTTGTACCATGATGAATTAATGCAACAGTCAGGATTACTCTTACTGTGAGGTTTAATAAGAATGAGGGAGTTCTTATCTTCCCTCCTCCAAAGGAAGATTTTGTTTTTTCACTTGAAAAATGCATGTGAACTATTTTAAAATAGACACATCTCTACATATATAAATTAAATTCAAAGATACAAAGCTAGGTATGTACACAATCTGGCTAATAAACATATAAAGATGCACATAGTACAAGAACATTTTTACAACTTGCTTATGAAACATACAAACGCGCATTATTTACAAACAACATATATACAGCCTCTGAAATCACAGCAGGCATTAACATTTGACTTCCAGTTAACAACTGGGGCCCAACCCTATGAGGACTCATGTGTGGAATTAAGGCGGTGCTGGAATATATCTCACTGCATGGTCAAACATCTCATACACACTGAGATGAGAGCCTGTGGTGGAAGCAGAAAGTGCTTTGCCTCTTACCGGCTGGTCAGTCCGGTTGATGCCGATGAGGAAGAGGAGTTCTGCCACGAAGAGGCTGATGCACAAGTTCTTGTGAATCGTGTTGCGGTCACTCTGCAGCCCACGGAAGAAGCAGAAGGTGAAGATGCAGATCAGGAGGCAGACCAGTGAGAGCAGGATGCCAACCCACGTGATAAAGTCCAGGAGCAGGTCATGGACTGCATCACTGTGCTGGAGATAAAACAAAACAAAAAAAATCATCAGTTGCATGCTGCATGACTTCTAATCCATCCCAGACACAGAGTGAGGTTGTCTGAGACCCTTCCCCAAATATTTGTATCCACTCATCAAGCTGTGGCACAAGGGACCAGTAGCAAAAAGACTAAATGGACCTATACTTGAATTCTGTATCAAGAAAGCTGCAAACTGAAACACAGACTCCAAAGCGTCTGGCAAGCTGCAGGTGCTCTGAACAGACTCAGACCCCCAAATATCCTAGAAACTAAGATGCTGTTGTTGAAAATACCAAGATGTCATAGCTAGCCTTGCGTGCAGCTCCATCTTTCGCAAACACGTCAAAGAAGCAGACACACAGTATAAAGAACCATCAAACACTGTGATACAGGTGTAAAAATGTTTCATGCTAACAATATAATGCAGATTACAACTACAAGCCCATCTACCAACTCTCTTTAAACGTTCACAGAGACATATGAGCTTAGAGGCTTTGGGCAGAAAGAGATCGCTCAAATGTATTGGAGGTTTTTTTTTCACTGTGGAAGGAGAAAGAACATTTGATTTTTCTTTTTCAAACTCTGGAGCTACATTTTAAAACTCCTGGGAAGTCAGACTGATCCCTAGAATGCTACCCAGAAAAGAAGACAGACCTTAACATGAATTTGCTTTGAATTGTAACAGAACAGTGATTTTAAGACAGCCCAAAAAGTGAGTGATTCTCTGTGATGAACTTGTAACGTGTTTTTACCCCAAAGCCATGCAAACATGGCCATTGCAGTGGCTAAGTTAGGCAACCCAGCAACAAAGTTTTGTGAGGGGCAGCATAGGCGTGCCTTGGCTCTGCTGATAAAACACCACTGGATTGCTCCTGGGCTTACACTGTATGTCCCTCCCAGAAAGAGGAGAGCCATGCTGGGACCTTGACACTGAGGGTATCCCACCACCTTATTCAGGGTGTAAAACTCGCCTGTAACTCCCCAAGTTTCCACCAGATGCGGTGAAATTAGAGATAACATTACTTAGCAAAATGTAAATAAGAAATGAGAAATACATGGTGAGTCATGAGATGGCTGCTTGGGGCTAAGTGGTTAGTCAATGAGCTGAGAGAAAGATTGGCTGGAAATCTCTGGGGGCTCTTCAAAAAGACCACAGAGAGGCTTGAAACCCAGCTTTGTGGTCCATCAGGCTGTATTATAAGTGATATTCACATTCCCCTCCACTTCTGGCATTTTCATGACTTAGACATTATGTAGGCTAGCAAATACAGTATTGTCACACTTCAAAAAGCCAGGACAAACTGGAAACATTTTCCTCCCCGTGGGTAAAATCTTATGACAGATGGAAGGAAAAGGTGATTAATTTATCCATTTTCTTTCCCTGCTTGCCAATGATAAAGCCACATCAAATGTCAGGCCTTTCCTGATATACACTCTGCTATGTCAGCACCCGTGAGAAACAACTCAAACCTTTCAGCTCTTTGGCTTTATCAGCATGAGTGATAGGCATCAAATGATAATGAAAGATGGGGAGCGACTGTCCCCTCCATCTCTTCCATGCTGGATTTTTTCTCTCCAGGGAGACTTGGAGGTGGAGAGATGAGGGCTCCCTTCCCCAAGCGCTCCTGCAGCTCTTCCTGAGTATTTCCAGTATCTAAGGAACTAGGGGTCGCAAGTCCCAACAGAGAGGTAATAAATCATTTTGTGCTTACTGTAGATCATGACAGAAATGCCTATTCCAGCCAGCTCCTCCAGCAGCACCCAGAAAACCGAGATGATGAAGCGTATGTCTTTTTCCTGGCGTCCGCACGTTGCTTTATCTCAGTGTCATTCCAGTTCATCCAACCCTCTTAACTCAGTGCAAAAAAATGTTAATGCAAACCTTGCACCTTGCAAATCATTCTTTCTTTCATCCGAGGCTGCTGGGGAACAGCAGGAGAACATCTCCCCAAACAAGCCCACCAGCTCGCCTGATTAGATCGCCCTGCCAAGCTGAATTGACTAAGAGCTCTTAGGCCAGGCAAGAGGCGCAAGGCAGCTAATGCAGGTGGATGCAAGGAGAAAGAAACCAGGAAGACTTTGGCCAGATGGGGTCAATGGCACAAGACAAAGTTAGCCTGGCACAGGGAAAGCTCTCTGAGGGCTTCTTCCCCTACATGAAATGAATCTCACAGGTCTCAGCTCCTGTACCTCTATCACAAAACCGTAACTCTGCTGACACAGTGCAGGAATTAGGGGTGGTTTTGTTCCTGGAGAGGGATCCTGCCATCTAGGTTCATGGTCTTCCTCAGGGAAGGGCCGCTCACCCACAAAGCTCACCACGCTTAACAAGAAATGCAGACTTCATTGCTGTATTATTATTATCACTCTTACTACAATTCATTTTGATATTAATTGTAATGATAATACTGACTTCATGTACATAACACCCATCCCTGGAGTGATGGAAAACAACCATAAAAACAACTTCTCTGTAATTACAACCTCCCTCCACAAACTCACAAAAGAACAAACAAAAAGCAATAACAACAATAAACTGGGAACAAGAGGAATTTAAGAACATCTCAGAGGAAAAAAATTATGAATTTGTAGTTTTTCTAGTAAAGTCCAAGAGAAGAAGTGAGCTGGAATTCAAAGGCTGGGTGCACTCCGTCCTGCTTGGGATGCCCAATTTCAGGCAGAGCCAATGGGTCAGGGAGGAACTGGTAAGCACTGGCATCCTTTCCATGGCAGTGCCAACTGCCCCCAGGCCAGGCACATCCAGAGCTATTACACCAGCAAGTCCAACAAAAGGGGGTTTCCCTTTTGCTGGAGACTGAAACTTGTAAAATACTGGGCTGCCACGGGCCACAAAACACAGTGACATGGGAAAAGGAGGAATTGTGGTAATCACTTCTCAATGCCATGAGATTATCCTCACCATCATCTGATCGCTATGTGACAAATAAGGGAGCAATGTACCTGGTTTACACAGTTGGTACATGGTGTTCCAGGGTTAAGCATGATAAATAGCACACCAAGATTTTGTATCTGGGTCGCAGTCTCTGAGCCTGCTCCCTCAGCTGCAGAGACATGCAAGTGGAGCAAATCTTCTCTTTACCCTGCCCAGCACTGTTCAAGACTCCCTGACTGAGGATAAAACAGCTTTGACGTACATGCTAATGATATCCTTCCAGTACCCTGCGAGCCCTAGGGTCCCTAATGCATGTGAAATCATCTGAAACCACCAGTGTATCAATGACAGTCAACTCTCGCTTCTCGATAATCTCCCTGAAGACCTGGGCAACTAGAAAAGCCCATGGGAGACACCATCATCAGTCCAAGGGACAATTGCCTGACAGAATCAATCAAACACCTCTGCCCAAATGCACCATGGCTGTCAAGATTGGCGCTACATGGCCTAGTATGCAAGCCACTGATTTTTGTTACCACTAAGCTACACCATCTTTACAGGTAAACTGACACACAGGTTATTTTCAGCACAAGGAATGACTTATTGAGTAGTTGAAAGAAACAAAGTAATCCACTTCATTGAAAGGGTTCCTATATTAAGTACGTTTTACATTCATGATTTAGGCATGAGCCTGACCAAAATCCCAGTGAAAGAAGATTTCCCTGGCTTTGGAATACAGCCCTACTTTTGCTCCAGTGGGGCCAAGAGCAGCAGGAGGACAGCGCTGATGGAAACTTGTGCAGGAGGAGTTACGGGAGCCCTGGTAGCAACCACAGCAGGGTGAGTAGGCAGCCTAGATATTATCCAGGCTGGGAAAATCAATGAGCAGCTCTGGCAGTGCCTGTACACCAGAGCTGAGCTAATAAAAACAAATCCCAGGGAATGTCAGCTTATGACAGAATGGCTCTTCCCGAGATGAACAACCATTTCCTCCCTTATTAAAAACATCAGTAGAAGAAAACAGCAGCCAAACAGAGCTGCCAGCAGCAAAGGACACATTCCTTTGCCTAATCTGTCCCTCCAGAAATGGAAAGAGTAATATGTTTGGGGGTGGAGGAATAAGAAAGCAGTAAATAAAAACACAGTGCCATCGACTAGCTCAGATATGACTACTCGGTGCCCGGTGGGAGCTGGCAGTGTGCTGGGCTGGGCAGAGACCCAAGTAGGACAGGTTTGAACTCCTGTACGTTGCTGGTGCTGCTCCTTGGATTTGTAGCTATCCAGGGCCATGAGGGTTCCCCCTGCCCTTTTTCCCCAACGCTGGTGTTGAGAGAGGACTGCTGCAACGACCTGGCTGTAATGCTTTGTGGCTAAGTGCAAAGGGCTACTTTAGAAGCAAATGGTTTTGTAGATGTGCCAAAAGTATCAGCTGGGCTACATGGATAGGAAGGAAACCCCAAGGTCTCCCGCAGTGCGTCTGGGCTGGCTAATGGCATTGCCTGCCGTGGCTATGCAGGCATGAGAGGTTTCGAGGGGGCTTTTCCCACTCTGTGGCCAAGAGGGACATGTGCTGGGGGGATCCCACTGCTTTAGCACCCATCCTCTCCCTCTTCCCCAAGGATGTGCTGAGGGAGGCAGGCAGCTCTGCTCCATGGTGGACACTGCACCCACAGACCTGGTACATATCCACCCTGTGCTCTGCAAAGGAGATGCTGTCATGAACCCAGGTATAAAGAGAGCTTAATTCCCACCTGAAACCCCTGTGTAACATCACTGTCTTCTGACTATGGCCATTTGAAATAAGGCTCAGATCCCTGAGCGTTCCTGCAAGGTGCTTTAGCCACCTTTCCTCTCCTTGCCTTAGTCCTCAAAGCTGCCTTCATATTCTGCACAGGCCACAGACCATCTTCCTCCTCCTCTGCCTTCCTTGTCAAGATGAAGGCCTCCTAGCAGAACCTTTTCCACCAACTTCTCCCTAAAATGCAATGGCCTTCCAGTGATTGCCAGAAGCAGCAGTCAGCACAAGCTGCAGAAACCCCTATGGCCAGAATAAAGCAATATGGGGGCAGGTTTGCACAGAGAAATGGGTACAGACCTCATGTCGCCGTGTGTTACAAACACTACTGTGGATATGGCAAGAGCCCAGAGTTTCCATCATTCTCACCAACACCACTGCAACTGAGATGCAGTTGAGGTGAGATTCAGTTGTGGAGAGAAGGAATGGCTTGGGACAATAATGGCATCCATCGTCCTGCCCTCCCATGCTGGCTGGATTTAGTAAAGTGGTGCAGCTCTGCTTACTCATAAGGCATCTCCAACCTGAGAAATTAGCTATGGCGGCTGTGCCAAACTCAGTGTAGACATCTACCTAGCTAAGCTGCAGGGTTGTTAATTTGAGTTCCTGGAAAAAATGTGGTCACAGTATCATCAGCTTCTGCTGTCACACTGATGGCCTTACCCCCAGCCTGGTGCCAGGGTACAGCTGGGACATGGCTCCACCACACCATGGCCACTACCTTCACTTTGGTCCTAGTGTTCACCCTGCTCTCAGCCAGAAATGAAAGGGGTAGCAAGAAATAGGGCTTGGCGCTGGCCAACAGGAGCTACTTGAATTGCACATTTTAGGACAGAGGATCAGGAAATCCTGCAGGGTGATGTTGTCCCCATGCTCTGTGTGGCACAGCTCCTTACTGTGCAACCAGTCCTGGCTCCCAAATCAGAGTCAAGAAAGGTGATGCTAAGCAAGTACATACCCATCGGACTAGGGGGAAAGTAAGCCGTGGCCAATAAGCTGCCGTGTGCTCACATTTCTGGCACCTGTAAGCACTGAACTAAGAAACTGCAGATTGAAGGGCTGAGAGTACATCCTTCTGAAGCCCAGTTCTAGATGTTTTCAGGTTGGACACCCAGAAGTGGCTACCTGAGATCTGGGTCAATGTTTTGGGGAACACACAGAGAAGGACCAGTGAGACATCCAACCTGGCAGAACTGGAAAAAGTAAGACACAACTAGGGCTCAACCCAAAACAACGTGTGTCAAACCGAGGGTGGGGAACTCAAGGAACTCCCTGGAACGACTTACTGCCCAGACAGACAAAAAGCGCAAGGACTGCTACCAGGTACAACTCTGAATCGACCCCAGAGGCACAGATTACTTGACCTAACAGGTATATTTGACCTAAAGTATAACCAAATGTGCTGTTTACAACTCCTTATTCTTGGAGTTCATCGACGTCACAGATTACTTTTCCTAACACAAGTTCAAATACTGCTGTATTTTGAATTTTAAAATCTCATTGAAGACAAGCATATTTAATAACTTTTCTGCTTAATTAAAATGGCTCTTAGTTAACAACATATTAGAATAAGTCTCTTCCTGCAATGTGTAATATATCTTTTTTTTTCAGAATTAACCCCTTTGATGGTACAAAACAATTTGTCTTGCAAAATTCATTACATAGTGGGTTTAGTAATTTCATTCTGCAGTTAGGGTGTTTTTGCAGTCCTGCACCCAATTCTGCTTTCATTCACTGCTGTTCAATCCCACAAGCACTAATATATGGATAAGCCAGCACTGCAATAACTTCAGCTTGCTCTTTATATCCGAAATGGCTGTATTGCTTTAGGCAATGGACCACTGCATTCTATTCAGACTTCATATATTTTTACTCCTTTCTCTCCTTAGCTTTACACTTCCATTCCCCAAATAATTAGCAGAGTGTAACGTGTTTGTGGTGTAGAATAACATCTGAAAGCTTCCGATTAATTGCTACAGTTAAAACACCTTTCTTTTTCCCCCCCTTTTTCTCTTGTTTTTTTTTATTTATTTATTTTTAGAAGAAGAGTAAGCTCTGGCATTCACTACATACTGATAGAAACATTTATCTACCCTGAGGTACCTTTGCTTATTCTGTTTTGGGTGATTTTTTTAATTGCATTTTCCGACCACCTCTGAACTTGTTTTCTGGCTGCATTTTTTTCCCATGGTACATTGAAGATGCATCTGCTATAATTAACATGATGCAAAGTGCAAGCTTATATGAAAAACAGCTTGTAAATTTTAAATAATTCTGAAGCAATTACATAGGTAGACTCGCTTATTTAACTATGGGCTCTGTCCCATGGCATGGGACCCAACATGCTTTTAGAGCATTTAAGGTTTATAACAAATATCCTACCAATTCAAACAATACATAGATATTTAACACGCATCTCATCTATGTTAAACATAGCTCATAATGAGACTGTAATAATTTTCCCTAACACAGGCCAAATGAACTTCTTAGCTGATGAAAACAGTGATTTGTTTCCAAGTCTTAAAATCTCTCTCCAAAGGGAGGTTCTCATATTTCCTGGTAAATTGTCCAACAGGGCAATGAATGCTGCAGGTCTGTAAGGTCATCCCTTGCCAGGAGGATGCATCAGCAAGGTCCAGCTCACAGGTCATTACAGTCCTGCTGTCCTCTTCCCATTCTAGCTGGGGCTCTGACAGCAGCTGGAGCGGTACCTGTGGGTAGGGGTCCATTGCTCTTCCCAGCAGCTGTGCATCCTGCCTGTGTGCACAGCAGGCTCTTGGTCTTGGGCACTGTTATTTACCCCACTGAAATATAAGGGTGAATAAGGAACTCTGGACCCAACTAATTTTAATAGGCAGAAAGCATCTTCAAATTAAAATCTCCTCCTCTTAATTGGGTACTATCCTATTAAGACTGGAAATGATCCCAGCAACTTCTACTCCTGAAGCACGCCAATAAATCCCCGCCGCTGTGGTCAGCCAATGTCATTTTCTGCCCCTTCGGACAAAGACATATTGCTGTTTCACACTAGAGAGCCAGACGGCCATCAATCACCTCCTCGGCAGTTCTACCTTCCAGCTCCGCCTTGCCACATACGCTCTGCTAATAATTAAATCCCAGCCCGTAACTCGCAGAGCAGCCACTGAGGTCTCCTCTGGAGAACACGCTCTTTTGCCACGCTACTAGGGAGGGAGATCATTCATGACCAGAAGTGACACTTGTCAAATTGGTGCTGGCTTTTGATTAAGGAGCAGGACTCCGATGTCCACTCCCCATGATGCCCAGCGTTCGGTCTCATTAGGCAGTGTGCTGCAGATACTCATTACACCAAAGGATGCTCCCTACAGATCCAAAAATCTGACAAACTGAAGTCAGTAAACTACAAATCTCAATTACAGGACAAAATTGTTACTGTTGCAAAATTCCCAGAATATTATTAATTATTGTGTGTACAACAGTCCTCTTTAGGGATCCTAGTCACTGGCCAGACCACCACTGCAGGAGAGGTCCTGCAGAAGCATGCAACATCCTTTCCCCATGGATGATTCCACCTCCAAGAAGACTAAAAGGTCTCTAAGGCAAGGAATGCCTTTTTGTACAAGACACGAGGCAACATGTCATGGCTCAAAAGCATGCCTAAGAGAGTGCAAGTCAATGAACAACAACAACCCCCATTTATTTTTAAATCTCCACTTTACAAACCAGCAGGTATTCTGCTGCCAACACCTTAAAAGTATCTCATTGTAACAGCATAAGGAATGCCATACAAGCCACCTCCTAGATCTACCAAAGGCCACATGGCCAGCTTCACCAGCAGACTGGAGCAGGATGGTGCCTACAGGTAGAGAAAAGTAACAAGCAGCTGGAGGGAAGCGTTGCAGTTGTTTGCAGGGTATGCACCTGCCTTTGCCCTCAGACCGCGATCATCGCTAAAGAGGACATGCCAGGAAGCTCTTCAGTTGCATCAAAGTGGAGCCAATTTGGCTCTTGCAGCAATGATACTTTGGCTGCAGCCAAATGATAAAACATGACCTGAAAGTCTTGAGGGCACTCATTAACTCCCAGGAACAGCCACCGGCTAACAGCACACTGGCTGGGCACTCGGGAAGCTTCCAGCTGTAACTCTTTCCAACCTGTTGGCTGAGCATGGACAAGCAAGGGTCACACATTCTTTTTCTGCAAGATGAGATAACACCAGTGCTACTAGTCTAATGAGGTTTTGGCGAAATGCTGTGCAGACAAGGATGACCTACTTGCAGTTTGGGAAGAGGCTTGTTCGGCGCTAGCCTGTGTCCGCACCATGCAGTAGGATCACCCTCATTCACATCAGTGGAGTGGAAAGCTATCTGCATTTCTCAGGTGCAACCTCTGACTGCAGTGACTCAGGTGCATCTGTTAATTCCAGGTAGGTGTTAATAGCCAAACGCACATTTCTTTTGAAAATTCAAGCAGTTGCAGGAAACTGGCAAAACCAGACTTGGAGTGCAGAATGCCATTAACCTGTAAACATGTGCTCTGAATAGGCCATTTCTTCAGCCATTTCCCAGGATAATGCCACAGCCATTTAATGGCATGTCTCCTGGACTGGTAGTGACTCCTGCAGAATACAATGGATATGTCATCCTGCAGCAGCAGCAGATCTATCCTGCCCCTCTCAGATGGACCCAGCTGTTGTGGCAAATGTGCTGCCAGGCTCCCTTTTTTTTTTTTTTGCAGAGCTTTAGTCATGCATGATGGTGCTTTAATATATATATTTTTTTGCAGCTCTTCACATTCCTGTTCGGATTATCAAGTGAAACAAAAATATACAAAGGAGTGACACTGGAAGACTATTTGAGAAAAGGTCTTTTAAAACCATAATAGCTTTTATGGTTATGCAGCCATGGAAGTGGCTCTGAAATGTTCTGCCTGCATGGAGGATGCCAGATCCACATCTAGCTCAGAGCTGTGGATTCTGCTGCAGTGGCAGGCACATGAAATAGAGACACGACAACACAGAAAATCACTAGGCCAAAACCTTTTGGGCATCAGGGCCTTCTCCTCTTCTTTCTAGAGCAGCTGACACTGTTCTCAAAGACAGCCAAGAAAAAGACAGCTCAGGAAATGGAGGACCATCTCAACCATTCTCCTGTTCTTGAAAAAAATCCCAAATGTGCACTTCATTCCCCAAGCCACTGCTACCATGAGGAACGTCTACTTTCAGGAGCAACTTCTTTAGCTCCGGTGGGGATCATCATGTGGGAAGTCAGAATTACACCATGGACCTAAATGCAGGCAAGGGAACTAGCTGATCATGTACTGGCCTTGGGTAGAGGTACAGTCTATGCAGGATGGTATAAGAAGCTTCTCTTTTATGTGTAGCTCGCTGTCACATAGTGAGACGCAGAGAATGTATCTTTTTCCCCTAGTTGGAAGCTGGAAAATACTTTCAGCTCCACACATGCACCTCACACAAACATGTGCAGCTGTGTATCTGCAGCTGTTGCAAACAGGACACACAACTTGCACTCCAGGAGGAAGGCTCTGCATGCTTCTGTCCCGCTACCCAGGGTGCTTGCTAGTCCCAGGTGGCACAGTGAGGACCCCACGAGCAAGGACCCACCCAGGAGATGTTCTGCATCAGTAAGCAAAGTATGTGGCAACAGCTAATTCTGCTCACTTGTCATCCTCAGCTCAGAGCTGCCCATGTCAGCAGTTCAAGACAGGCTTTGCACTGGTGTGACTATCTCCTGTTTCACCATACAGCAGAAGGAAGATTTACACCAGAAGGTTTCTACTGTTAGAGTTACTGTCACAGAACAATTTTCCTGCTCGGCTCCATTTGCAGTAACAAAATTGTGTTACATTGGCCACTTTTCCCGCTCAGTGCATTGACAGCCTGTGAATCTGGAACACCTACCTTAACTTCCACATGTGCCATCAGGACAGCAAAGTTGGTTAGGTGATTGCAGGAGCATGTGGTGTGTGTCTTGTTAGTTGTCAGGAGGCGACATCCCTGGGTGGACCAATACCCTGTCATTGTACGCTTTGTATAGCTCCAGAACGAACAGTTTGGATTGAAATTTTCTTCTGACTGCTGTAGGGAAGAAATGAATAAATGCAATAAAAATGATAGGGTTTCAGAGATTTCTAAATGTACTTTTTTTTTTTTTCCAGAGGCATTTTGTAATTCTCACCCTTTTAATTTTGGATAAACAATCAGCAGTGGTTTATACATCAAGTACTACTTGCCGATACCAGAGGAAGTTAGATTGTTGCTGCTCTTTGCTAATGCAAACTTAGTTCTTTGTTCTTGATTAATTTCAGCCATAGACTAAATCCAGCTCTTCAAAATCAGATTGCTTCATTTGCATTGCAGAGCAGAGAAATTAATTGCTTTAAGCAATCAACTTTTGCAATGACTGTGCTTGGCTAACAGGAGGACTAGCTGTCCTCTTTCACTGTAATTCCACTTTCCTCTAATACCGCCTGCCACCATGATAAAATAATATTATGGTCTATTCTAATATATTGGTAGTTTTTAATTACAGAATGACGTGTGTCAGCAACTGAGCAATGGGCATCAGCTCAAAGGAGACTCTTTCTTTACTTTTATTAATGCAATGTAAAAGAGACATTCTCCATAAATAACACAAAGTGCAAAGGAACAAATGTATAATTCAAAATCTAATCAAGGACTGCTGGGGGCCTCGCATCAGCCAACTTTTGCATCACTTTGTTTTAGAAATTGGAAAAAAAAAAAAAGTGCTTTTTGAACTCACTCACCTTGATGTGCTTGACAGTAAACACCACGGGATCAGCTAGGTAAACCTTATTGCTGAACTCTTTGTTTATTGCTGCCGTGATGACAGGGGAGTTGACAATGACGGAGTGATTAGTTGACATTGCTTCTGTTCCCAACTTCATGCTGGCATTCTCCGTTGAGAGATAGGTGCCCAGGTTGTTGTACAGCACAAAAGCCACCCTGATTTCACCTAGAAGAGTATTAAGAGGTTAGATAGCCAGGTCAGTGCACTGGGGTTTTTTTCAGATGACAAATCTCTTCTCTGAACTAACCTTAAAACTTCTCTGAGAAAACGTGAAAGGACCAAGATGTGGCATATGAAAACTCACTTCCTCCTGCCAATCCTAATGAGCACAATGAGGTGCAACAAGCTGTCCATGGATAAGAAGGGCAGAGCTGCCTCAAAACAAACTTTTTTAAGCAAACAGATCAGCAGAAGACAGAAAGAGAGGGTGGGCTTATTTTTGGTGTCAGTGGGTGTAACTGGCTCCAGAGAAAAGAGGCCAGGTGGCCTGTTTCCCACCTGACATAACACTTTATTATCCAGGCTATGCATGGGAAACATGTTTTCTTCTGGCCTGCCACAGAGATGCAGTATAAAACTATAATCTAGTCCATTAATAAATTAAGACTACCTCAGAAAGCTGTGGGAGAAGGAATCCAAAACTTTCCAACACAATTCCAATCTCACATGAAGGGTAAAACAAAATTGCAGAAATTTCATTAAAAAATATGTTTCTTTTCTTAATTTGCCAATCAGATATCCCCTCTTCCACAAAAAAACACCATTATGGAGCCTGCAGAAAAAACAGGCTACCAGCCAACTGTTTTTAACTGAAACCATCCAGTTTGCCTTCTGTTTTGCACACTATTTCACAGGCTATAAATAAGAATTGAATGTGATTAGTTTGCCTTTATATGTATTAGTTCTGGGGAGGTATTTTTTTTTTTTGTTTCTATAGGAATCACCCCAGCTTCTGAGGAAGGTGAACCACTGATGACTCCAAAGGTCTTTCCCAACCTAAATCTTTCTATGATAATTTTATTTTTAGCTCTTTGGTGACCTCTGGGCAGGTGCCAAGCTGGTGCAAACTGATGGAGCTATCCTCATTTGACCAGAATTCCGGTGATACAATGCTTAGAAATACAGACTTCCCCTTCCTCACTGCCAACACAGCTTCTCCTACAAATCTCCAAAGCCTGCTAGAAGAGTAAAACTCCTGCCCCACTGGAGTTTTGCTATGCATCTTGGGTTTTATGCTGACTCTAAAAGAAATACTTCCTTTCAAATCCTACACACAAAGGTGCCAAACTCCATGAAGGAAGTCAATGGTGAAACTTTATTTCTGAACTACTAGACCAAACTTTTCTCTCAACAGGTGTCAGAATTTTTTGGCAGTTTTAATGCATCTGGTCTGGCTGTACTACTGCCCTATCACTCCATGTTTTTCCTGCAGTGATCAAAGCCTGTACTAGGAGTGCTTTTCCCCTGCACACAGGTTAAATTTTAAAGGAACTCAGAAACAGGAGCATGTTAGGCCCATTAGTAGAAAGCCTGGGAGTTTGAAGTTGGTCTATAGTGGGGCTGCAGAGATCAACAAACATGTCTGCTCAAATCCCTGGTCTAGAAATAAATGGCTTGGCAGCATGAAGACCATTCACATGTAACATCATCTTTAATTTTTGCTATATCAGGAGGTTCATAAGCTTCAGAGAGAAAGGCAGTGAAGATTTAGATTCATAACAGTTAATCAACCTTTTCTGCCATGTTGGTTCATTATTAATATTTGCTACTACTGTTTCTTCCCTCTCCCTTCTCAGATATTTGTATAGCGCCCCACTGTGAAACAGTTTACACAAACAAGCCTCTTACTCCATCTGAAGCCTCCTACTGCAGACAACAGCAGTTAATAGCACTTCTCTGGACTCAGCGCTGTGCCCCAACAGCCACATCATCTAAGGATCTGATGCATTTTCACCAGCAGGCAATACTCTTGAAGGCTGTGAGTCACTTAGCAATATAATATATTCCCATTCAGCCACCTTAGCTTGCAGTCAAGGATGAGCAACGGATGCTACCATTAATTTAAATAATAACACAGTGATTAACACCATACATACAACTGGTTAAACACAAAACAATGCCTGAAGCACAACCGATTCATGAGGCTGGCGTGGCCAGAGGTGCTGGACCTACCATTTCGACCATTTTGTTTCAAGGTGTTTGCTGACAGCTGAATGGCGCTCCCATGGCCCATGTTCTGGGGAAACTTCAGATCTTCCAGATTCCCATCTGTGCTTAGTCTTGCAACTTCCAGCTCTGTTTGCAAGAGAGATCGACAGTAAGAAAAATCTCTTCCAAAATAATCTTTGACATGATGCTTCAAAGCTACAAAATGGTGTTCCAGACCATCTGAGAGCAGAGGAATCAACCTACAGTGTTTCATGCTAGACTCTGTTTGGGCTCCTATTTCTTTTTAAATCTTTGCCCTGAAGAAGTTTTAAATTTAATTAAAAAAAAAAAAAGCAAATAAATTTTACTCTCTGTGGAAGACAAAAGACAACCAGTTCTTGTAAACAAGAACCTCAGGATATTAAGGACAATGGTTAAAATGAAAATCTGAAAATGTTAGTTCTTTGCCACTGGCGATTGGTACTTTCTGTAAATGTTATCAGTGCTCGGCATCTGTATTCATAGAAATAGAAAGAAGAGTTGTTCTCATTTTACATATGCACAGTGGGAGTGCTGGTGCTTTCCATCATGCTTGTTTTTTAATTAAAATCAACAATCAGCCAAATAAAGACACAAATTTGTATGAAATGAAACACAATTGCATTACAATGAACAATCTCCCTGTGAAGCGGTGCTCTTATTGCTCTAGCACAGATTTTGTCCTCAAAGTCAGTAGTAATAAAGGCAGGTTAGGTGCTCATTTTCCATGGGATTTCAAGGGTAGAGAGCTGCCTTATTCCTTTAGGCTCTTTTGGAAAGTCTTTTAAGCCCTTCAGACAAAGGGCCAAGACATATCTAGCAAATTGCTCTCCAGTCAATCTAGGGGCCAAGACCAAAGACAGGTTTCCCAGCCTTTACTCTCCCTCTGGGTCCTCTTGCTATTTATGGGATCTGTCCCTTACGGATGTTGTCAGTGTTTTCCCGGACAATGTCTGTCTTCAGCAGGTTATCAGCCAGCACGAAAGCACTGTCCTCCACAGTGTCAAGTAACTTGGTGGCTGCGCGCTGCTGTTCGCTTGCGTTCAGGTCCCTCCATGCATTCAGAGCCTGTGGCTGCAGGAGGTTGTTCACCGTCTCCACCATGGCCTGCAAGGGAGAGGGATCAAATGAGAAAGGGATCTAGTGAACTTAAAGCACCATTGAGACCTCTGACGTACTCTCATTTCCCATCCTCCACACACATCAGCTTATAGGGAGAGGACAGTATCTCATTTCCCCACCCATTGGGGCAGCCTGCAATGGAGCTAGGCATCATTTATCCCATCAGATGGGAGAGGGAGGAAAAGTTGATTTTATTCTAAATGCAGGCTGGGAATAGCGCTTTTATGCTTCCATGATCAGCAGCTCTGGGCTTGGAGTAAGAAGGAATTAGGGAGGGGCGGAGGGGAGATGAGGAAATCATTAAGGAAACACACAGAAAACAGATTTCAAAACCCATCTGTGAAGCAGGTTGCTGCTACCTGCAGCCCCAGAATTGAAGAGCAGGCCTGGGGCACCCAAGGAAGGTATTTAGTATCTACAAGGGCTACGCTCCTTAGAGCGTTTCCCACCATGTAACCTCTGGCAGGCAGTCATGAAGACACAGAGACAGTTGAGCGATGCCACTTCATCCAGAGAAGCAGCAGGTGCCTGTGGAGATTCAGTTAAGACACTACATTTCAAACCAATCCATTCAGAAAAGAGTCAGCCTCGCGGTAGCAACTTCAGTCCCTCCTGCGGCGCACCTTCCGCCCTGGGCTACCACGCACAAAGAGCTCTCCCATGGAGAACTTCCCACAGGTTAATCTGGATGCGCATCCAGGATCACACAAAACCGTACTGGCCTCATGATTGCAAAATTACAGCGGTAGAGCCTACCCAACCTGAAGGTTTTGCTCAGTCTAAAACCCCTGCTTAGTTACTAACCAGAGCTGACTCAACTACCTTCCAGCTAACATTTTTTAATGAGACCAGCTGTACCAGTTGGTAGAACTGATTGTGCAGAGGAAAAGAAAAAAAAAAAAAAGGTACTTTGATCACGCTTTCTTCTGCTAGCTTCTAGCCACCAGGTAGGTCTGCCCCACAAAGAAACCCCTCCACTGCCAGCTAATGCTGACTACAGAAACCAACCTTCCCTTTGAGATGAAGCTGTATTCTTAATAATTTTCTGTACACTGAACATGTAGGCATCAAACCCACACCTCTGTTCTGCAAGGCAAGGACAGTCCCATGGGATTTCAACATGTTGCAAGCCTAAAGGATGCCCCATGGGCTCACTTTCATGTAAATACTTCAGCATTTACTTCTGATTCCCGTTTCTAAACCCACCTGTACATGATGACATGTGAAAAGAAGACATGGCACGGCCAATTCTCCAGCAGAGCCCTCAGGAGGAGTGTTAGAATGGCAACACATGGCACAGAGAGTGCGGGGCATCCTGACACACTCACCAGTCATGGTCAGACACAAATGTGCAGTGGGAGAATATAATTGCATCAAACCAGAATTTGATTTTATTGCTATATCCAGGTGACCTTCAAAAAAAAGTCAGTTACAGCACGGTCCAGGGAGAAGCAAAGACAGCTAGACCTACCACTACTGGTACTTTTAATCCCAGCAAAGACATTTCACTGAGGCCATGCCACGTGCATCTTCATCCTACACGTCCTTGAGGTTGGAAGGTTTCTCATACCACCATGGTTCCTATTGTAAGACTGAGTCAGAACTGGGCTCCTCTGACAGTACAAAGCTCCTACTCTCCAACCTACATTTATATATGATCAATTATCTCATTTGTTCTTGTGCCAAACCTCTCCTGTACCTTAAACAGATCTTCCCCTTCCTGGCAGCTACTGCCCTGGTCTCTTGATTAATAGTCAACATTTCTCCTGAGCCTCACAGCTTCGCTTCCCTAAGTATGGAGTAACCCATGCTTCAACCACTGAAGCAAACTGAAATGGCTGAAAATCTTGTCCTCTAGTGCTACTGCAAAAATCTTTCTGCTGTCAAGACTTTACAATCCAGGACTGGAATCCCTTTCTCATTTGCTGTTAAGTGGAACTCATTAACCATAAATCAATTTCTTAAACTGATTATTAAACTGATTTTCCTAAATAGTCTAAAAATCACCCTAACACATTTAATATGCGCACACGATAAGCTGTCTGACTTTAATAGTCAAGAAGAAATACTAAAAATCCATAGCATTTAAGTGGGTTTTTTTTCAGTGTTTTAAAACCTGGAAGACTGATCTCTGTAGCTCTTAATAAAATTCTGTAGTTTACTTTGGTAGCTTATCTCTTTACAGGCAAAAAGGAGGTAGTATGCTTGTCTAGTGACCAAAAAGCTTGACTGTTTTTCTGTGCAGGTTCTACACAACCTGGTGTTTTCTTGCAAAGATCTTTAATGCACTAAAGCAGAAAATGAGGATATTTCTTGCCTTTCAATGTTATCATGGAGGCTACAATTTGCCTTCCATTTAGCTCAGCTACTAATGGTGCCTTTAAATCTCTGCTAAAACAACAGCCTGGATACTTTTGTCAATATCTGAATGGTGGAAAGAGTCTTTGCAGCAGATCCAGCTCCTGGCTCTGGATGGAAAGGTAATGCCTATTTGTCAAAACACAAAAAAGATGCCAAAATGTTTGTGTTACAGTGAAACATCTCCTGCAGAGATTTTTCCCCAGAAAAATTATTTTATTTAATGCATTTTTATAATTTTTTTTTACATCTGTGTGCATTGTGCATGCAAAGTCTGATAGAGAATACCAGTTAGACCTGATGTGCCACTTCCCGCACAATGTGTACTCTCCAACCTATGGGCGTGGTGCCGATAAGCATCCATCCTCTTGAACTGACTAACCTGAAACCAGCCACTTCACATCACTTTGGATCTGGGGTCTGATGCAAAAGCTCTGGAAAGATTTCCAAGGACTTTGGGGCAGGTCCTTAGCACGTATCTGAACAAAGCTGGTAGACTGTCTTCATTGGCATTACATCTGAGATGAATTTAGTCCATAGCTTTTCCCAGAGGGTCACTCCTCTCACCTGTCTCAGTGCATTAATCAAGTGTTCCCCGCATTATATTTCTGAGTGCAGCACTTAATTATGGCTGAGTGCTTCGGGGTGAAGCCAAGGAGATGAGGTGCTAATGAAATGTTTGCATTTTGGACAGGAACTGAGGTAGGTGTTTAAATGAAACAAAACAGCTGTTAAAGCAACAGTGTCTCTTGAGACAGGCATGCCAGCTGCGAAAAGTTGGGCAGGGGAGTGGGAACTGTGGGAAGGCATGCACATGGGACAACGATTGGCCTATGTCTTTGCATTTAAGCTGAGCAGTCATGGTTTAGTAAGGTTTGGCACTTGCTCCAATGACTTTGTGGTCTGATGAAGCTCCAGCATAGAAGAAGCAGCAGTGCCAAGCTCCCGGGAAAAATCTCTCTGTGACCAGAGGAAGGAGGGTGAGCCCTGACAGAGGACCTTTGAAATGAAGAAGGCATGAGATAGGTGTGCTCAGGAGCTGATGGCGTGATAGGTTTTACCTGAGATCCCTGGTGATCCTGATTAAGATGGGGACTATTCAGAGGGAGCTAGGGAAGTTTTAACTTAGTTACAATCCCACCTCACTTTAAGAATTTAACATGCAGCCAAGTCAGGAGCCCAGATGCTCTCTAGTTTCTCTCCCCACTGAAAGTAGAAGGAACTACAGCAAGTATTATCCCTATTTAGGTGCCCAAAGTCACATGAGATTAATACTATCCCTGAAGAACGCAACACCTATTAAAGGATGCTGCATGTCTACCTCACTGAAGACCTTGTCCTTACTTCCCAAGCTAAAGGACTTCCTCTGCAGTGGTTTTCTTCTCTTTCCTTGCCTGATCCCTCTTCCAAATGCAGCTCAACTGGGTGAAAAATTTCCAAAGCACCTTTGTGAGCCTCATGCAAAGTAAAAATGTGGGGCTTGGAGCCCAAACATACTGCAACGTCACCCACAGCATGGCACCAAACCCGTGCCACAATTTCTAGGGCTTAATGAATAGACAGACATATGCCCAGGGAGAAGGACAAAGGTAACTCAAATGACACGAAGGGAAAGCTCTCACAAGACATAGCTTGCTTGTTTGTAGCCTAAGATCAAATGCAGGAGGAAGGGCATGGCAGAAGGGAATCAAGAAGGAAGACTTCCAATCTGCCTTTCTATCACAAGATGTGTAGGTGTAGCTGTATGCTGCCTGTGACGTCAGGGTACCTATACATGCAAAGCTAAACCCTCTAAATACAAGCCTAGAAAGAGCAGCCATCCTGGGTCAGAGAATATCAGACTCAGTGGACCTTTCATGTCTCCAACAGTGACTACAACTGGACTTCGAGAGAAGAGCAAGAACATGCCAAGCAGAGAAGACAAATCCCATGACGGTGATGCCTTTCATTATGTGGTTATATAGCAACACAAAGTGTACATTCAATGTAAATAAATGTTAATAAATTACAGAGGAAGATTTTTTCCCAAATAAGGGCATATGCTCATGGTTTCTTCATTTTGTCCCGAGGTTACAAAACAGAAACAAAATGTAAACCTCACTTCTCAGACACTTACAAATTGATATTAAAAAAGATATTGTCAAAAGGCAACTAATTAGGAGTCTTACAGTAATTATACATTACTAAAAGGCCAATCATACATATCCCATTGATTTCCTTTGTGTCAGCTGCTTCATCTGTAAAACTGAATTTTGCTTGTTCATTTATTTTTATTTTCTCCCCCTCTAGAAACATCTAGTGAGAATACCTGGCTATGTGACACACAGTTTAAACTTAGGAGAGGAGTATATATACAGTAATACCACATCCATTTATTTATCTCTCATTGTAACAACATCCAAGGGCACTGCTCTTTGACAAAAGCAGATTCTGTAATACAAAATCTATCTTTAACTGGGAGTCAACACTGGAAATAATTAAGAGATGTTAGATGTACTCATCTCATTACCAAATTTGGAACCAGATTGCATTGTGCTATGGTGCTTAAGCACAGCAACCCTAACCTTAGAAAACCAGCAGCTCTCCTAGAGTTAGGACCTCTCTAAACCCTTATTTTGGCCTCTCGCTGAGCAGCTGATGGAAGAACAAAAACCCTAGCAAACTTACAGCTGGAGAAAATACTGCTTCATGGCAAGTGAATACCAGCAGGCCCTACAGGAAATACTGGTTGAATCCTTCTTCTGAGTATTTTTCAAATACGCAGTTTGTCCTTCCTTACAAAGGAGCACCTCCCTATGAGGAGATGGAACACACCGTGTACATCATTTTGCATGGAACCTACATCAAACTCTTACCTCCCATAGCAGCTTTGGGAGAATGAGGGCAGTGGCACAGGGCATTAAAGCACCCTTTTGCAATGACATCTCTAATTAAAATATCTGCATTTTATAACTTTTAAAGCTCTGTCTCATACTGCTAACACTTGTCTTCCTTGATCTCACAGGAATATTTCAATGCAGTGTACTTTCAAAAATTAGGATAGAAGGAGATACAGCAACGAGGCTGTGCTTTGCATCAGTAAACTAAAATCATGGCTGGCACATGAAACAGGAAGTGTTTGTGCAGATACCCCTGTACTGAAGGTATTTGCTGGCACAGCCTCATCAAAAAAGGTTTGCTCACCCTTTCTGAGAACACCAGCACTAAGACTGTAGATTGCGATCACAGAGGCACAGCCTCAGGCTATGCTTACAGTATGAGGTTCTGGTCCTTTCTGAGGTCTCCAGGTACTGCTCCAAAACAAGTGCATCATCATCTTTATTCAAAGCATGTAAAAACATTACTAGCCCACTTTTTAATAGCAGCTCGAGGTTTTATGGCAAATCAGTAGAGAAAAAAAGCACAAAAACCCTTTCAGGTCCACAGTGCACAGTGAAAATGAAAAACCCGTCAGAGAGCAGATGCACTGAAATGTGGATATGGTTCAATGATCACAACGTTATGCTCTTTTTTCCTTTCTCCTACTGGAAAGCGGTGGTACTTTAAAAAAGCTTGCTGCTTCCTTGCTCAAGAACAGCTGGTTTTGCTCTGTATTCACATGAAACACACAGTGCTAAAACAAAACCTTTTCTCAAGCTATCAATATTTGCAAGCCTCCAAACTAATTGAGTTAAAGGCACAATCAATGCCATTGATGGCAAGGTCTGCTGGAAGTTGTGTGATTCTTGCCTGTGGCCAGAAAAAGCACCAGTACAAGAGGAAACTCTCATTAACTCTGAATGTACCTGGTGCAGCCAGAATGGGCCCCTTGGAGAAGAGGACCAGCATGAAAGCATGGAACTGGGCATGCAAGGAGCCACTTCTGGTTATTGCATTGAAAGTGACCAGCTCAGGAAATGACATCTCTTTCTAGAGTGGCAAATGAACGGCACCCCAATCCCACTACACAGGGGTCAAAATCAAACTGGAACAGTCACCCTCTCTGTGGGACTTCAGGTCAAAAATAGATGCACGTCATTTCTTCAGCTTCCTAAAGAACAAAGATGTCCTTTTGGCTAAATGATGGCGTTAAATCCTACTTCTTAGCTGAGAAGTGCCTTCAAATCTGCCTGACAAGGCTCTTCACCCTCAGATGTTTTTTTGCCTTGTCATTTATTCTTTTAGTACCAAATTAAAATTTTTCTCTGGTCAAAGCATAAGTAAGCACACTGGAAACAATTTCTTAGAGGGAAGCCCAGCCACTGCCTTTTTACAAAGCAGTAAGATCATCACAAAACAATTATTATAGTCAACGAACTGGACAAACACATATTTAGATTGAAACTAGCTGAACCACAATGGGTGCTTAAAAATAAATAAATCATTAGAATATCTATCACTAATCACTAGCCTACTACCAGAGTGGTGACTGGCAACTGATGGTATCAGTTTTGGTGAACTGAGTCAAAACTCATGGCAAAAGCAAGAGGAGATCTTCCCCAGACCTTGCAGAGGAATTGCTAAAATTGCTCCACAGACTGAGAGTAAAGCCTCTTAAGAAAGAGCATGCAACCTTCTCTTTTCAACTCTACAGCAAATGTTTATGCCGTGGCTACAGAACTGTACTGACTCAGAAATGGCCTGAATTTCAGCAGCACTGAGAACTCACTGCAGTGAGAAGAAAAGCACTGACCTTTATTAAAATTAGGCCATCTACAAAATGCTTAACTATGGAATTAATGGTCTTGCACTAGGCATGCAAGGTTTGCAATCTTGGCCTTGAACTACCAATAATCTCCTAATGGGAGCACACAAAAAAATAGGAGATCTGAGAAATAGATGAAGGTTACAAATTACAGGTTATGGTTTTGCTTTGCTTAGTATACGAGAAAGAATATTTTAAGGTCAGAAGGCATCTGTAGGACTGAAATAAAAGGAATTGATTGGGAAGAAGGAAATAACATACGATCTATTTCATCTAATGAGATCTTCCCTGCAGAATAAGCTGAGAACTGCATTTATGAATCATCTGTATTTGCTGCCCTACTGTTCAGGATTTGAGACTATACAAGCAACTGCTAGAGTAATTACACTGGGGAAGTGAGCAAAGCTGTAGCAAGAAAGGAAAATGGCTTGCAAACAAGAAACAGCTCTTCGACAGAATATCCATAGCCTTCAAGGGAACTTCTAGGGAGTCCATGAGACTCGTCCTTTCTTCCAACGGTCCAAATCAAAGGGACATCTCACACTGACCTCTACGACAATTTATACTGAGACTTTTTACCAGTGCCATGAGATTCCAGGACTGACTCAGCCTAAAGCAGAGAGTAGGCACATAGCAATGCAGAAAATGCTAGATATTATTCTCAGTTTTGCTATGTTACATGTGGGCACATAACCATAGGTGTAGCTCAGTTGTAGGTAGAGGAATATGCGGTCACCTTCCTTTTAAATATTTATGCAAAGAGTTTTGGAGTCCGGTGACAAACCCACGGCTGCTGCTTTGATCCTCCTCTCCCCTAACAACAAGCTCACCACAGCAGAAACACGCAGGGTGGGGATTTCTAGTTTCACTCTTGCTGACACAAATCAAGTGCGGGTTTCTCAAGCTGTGAAGTATATTAAGTTCACAGAGTTTTAACAAAGGGCTACCAAACTGCAGAACCCTGCTGCGAGTCACACTTCTTTCAGATGTCCTTTTAATTATATTAAATAAAAGTTTTGGGCACTTTGATGCTGATGGGCAAACATCTCGATCTCTTGAAAAAGCTGCTGAAAGTACTCCCTGTAGCTATAGTTAATATATAACATTGTATGCACACTGCTAGCCAATTTATTCCAGCCACTTTAACAATGATACCTTGCCTGACACACTGCGCAGAATAGCATCAGGAGTCGAGCAATGCGCAAATCATTAGAGGACTCTGAAAGTTGTTTGACACGCACTGCAGAGCTCTTTGTCACACAGCCAATTAAGTGACCAAACAAGGAACTCTAAAATCCTCATTAATTTGCCCCTTTCTATATAAATGGAGGTTGGAGTCTTTCTCGTCACAGGCACAACAAGAACACAAGTAAACGCAGCATAATTCAATTTACGCTTCCTCTCAGAGCTACAAGTTTCTTTCGTCTAGTCTTCACAGAAGTTGGGACCAGCCATGCAAGCAAGAGAGAAGTGGGACAAACAGAATTAATCCTCTTTAAATAGCACTAAGTCCCAGATGCACCTTATATCTGCTGAGAGCTACTAGGTTAGCAAAGAAAAAAGTCTCTTCTACTCAGCTCTAAACTTAATGCCTTGAATCCTCTGAGGAAACCCTTTGATTTTTTGCTTAGTACAGCAATTCAAACAGCCCATGTTACAAGCGTGAAGTGTTCAGGAAACTTCCAGGAGAATCAGAAGAACAACTTTGACTGCAACCACCCGCCACTGCCTGCTCCTTGCAACCTGCCAGCAGCTCAGCACTGGCTTCATTGGTGGCTCCGTTGACACCTGCACCCAGAAGCTCTTGCGATCTTCAAGAGCGGGTGGCACCTCCACAGTCTTTGCCATTTGCTGTACAGATAAGCCCAGAATTACAAAACAGAGCAAGCTGATTTACAGGACAGCCCAGAGGATGGCAGGAACCAGACCAGCAAACATCATTAGACAAGGAAAACGCTGCAAAAGCAATGCTCCCTCCTTCCACCCTTCCCACAAAGCTGCCACTCAGGCTATCTACTGTATTCACCAGCTTCCAGCTTTAAAGCCACCAGACTGGCTTTAAAAAATAAAAAAAACCCAAAAGAATGAGAAGGCTGTGAAATTTTTGTCTTCCGAGATCTGCATCCCAAACCCAGCATGCAATTTCACATAGGAAGAGGCTGCTGGCTGGCACCACATGGAAAGACATTGGCCTCATGATAACCCAGAGCTCCAGCCCACAAATCCAAGTGAAGCCAGGAGGTGAGCTCAGATTTTGCAATCAGGTGCACGTATGTGACAAAAAGACTCTTACATGCCTGGACATGGTATGGGCCTTTATTAAATCTTGTGTTTCCAGCTACTAAATCTTACAGCAAAATTCTCTCATTTTTTTCCCCATGTTTAAGTTTTCTGTGTCAATATGGCCTCACTTATTGCAATATCTGAGCACTCAGCCTTTTCTTTTCTTTACTACCCCACCTCCAATCCCAGAGGCCAGGGGAATTGTACCCATGGCATTTTAAGTTGGGGAGCTGAGAAATAGTGGCCACTTGCTGAAGGGTATGGAAAAAATCTGTGACACCAAATCCAGTCTCACGGCCCCTAAAAGACAAACATTTCATGTTTTCTACAACTCCAGTGCTTCACTTTAAGGAGAAATGCTTTTGGAAAATGAAAAAAATATCAATTCTGAAAAAATTACAGAAAATTCACACCAGCTTATGTCACACACCAGTCACCAAATGAAACTATGTTAATCAAATGCGTCACCCATTGTGACTCATTCTCCCACACGATGACTTTACCATCCCTTTCCCAAAATAGAATGCAAGAACAGTGCACTGCAGAAAGGTGGGCATGAGAGATGGAGATCTCTGCTCTCCAAAAAGCCATGCATTGGGTCCCAGCTTTCCTTAGCATTAGAGCACCTTTCTAAGGTCACTTGTTCCATCCATTTTGGATATCCACCCTGATCACCTCAGCCTAAGTTGACCCTTACTATCACGAATTAAATCCCATGTGTCAGTTTCTTAAATATCACCATGACTGAAAAATCTCCTAGCAATTATCCCATGATTATATTAATATGTATTTACCATGTCACCTGTTGGCTTGGTTCTTGTTGGATTTTTGAGACAAAAAAGATCATTTACCACACTTGCAACTAAAGGAACAACATTTGTAACCTCCACCTCCAGTAAATAAAATCCCTGAGTTTTTAACTCAATAAATATTGTGACACTGCACAAATTAAATCAATATTTGTTTTGATTATAAAGTTACCCAGAGACATGAGAGATAATCTGATGTGGCATTCCCAGTCTCATATTTAAATAACTTACAAAATTTCCAGATTCGTTTTACATATTTGTTTATATTCATTTATTTTGGGCTTAAGAGGACTTTACACTCCAATTGATACAAGGGCTCTGTCATGACTACTTAAATTTGTCAGCCCAAAGAAAACAGTAAGACTGATTTTAGCAATTAATATCTTCTCAAGCCATCCTCCTTCTCCCCCAAATCTGCCTTTTCTCAGTTGCACTTTTGATATTTACAGTTGCTGGACATCTCTCACATAAACCTTGTACTGCACTTTCCTTTGACCAGGGAGCACAGGACTGAAGGTACACTTCGAGCCCTGTGAGCCAAATTCAGCCATGAATGCTCTTCACAATAATGGGATCAGCACAAGGAGATCATGTCAGCAAGGCTGAAAACTCTGTATCTCTGACATCAGTGGCATATTTCCCAGTGACTTCCCATCTCCCATTGACTTCACAAAGTCCAGGATTTCACCATTTAAGATTCATTGAAAAATCTCTGCTAAATTGCCTTAGCGAGCCCAGGCATTTCACTGCCTGGTAAAGGACAAGGGGCCTGTAACAGGAATATCTGCAGTCACATTTAATTGCTATTACAAACTTTGCCTCGCAAGATTTTTTGATGACTTTAGCTACATGATTTTCCAAATAGAAACATACTGTATGAAAATATGTCCAGATACATTACTTTACCTCCATATAACACAAAGCAGAGCTGGAAAGGTTCAATTAGATCATCTAATTCATTCTTCAAGCCCTCCATTACAGGACTGTCCTCTTCAATATATTTACCAGGTTTGTCCATATTTATACTAAACAGCTCAGACAATGAGTTTTCATCAGTTTTTGTCTACTAAAGAGGTAGACGCATGATTAATGTTTAAACACAGAAGAAGCCTTTCCAAGTAAAAGGGAAGAAGTCCTTGAAATTAAGGGTGAAATGAAGGTTGTCCAGAATATTCAGGCTTTATTTTATCAATGCCAAGCTTTCTGCAGAGCATATTAAACTCACTATTCACTACTGTTTGAAAGAAGACAAAAAGACCAGAAGTATGCAATGACTCTGTAGAGTACGCCCATGCAGCTAGTGGAAAGGACAACTATGAGTCAGGTAGCACTCAAGGTCCCCAACAGAATCATGTGGCCCATGGTCAAACCAGCCTCACCATGTTTCCAGTGGTACCAGAAGACAAGATAGCCAGCTTGGGAGTGAGCATTGCACTGTAAACTTTCCTAAAATCCTTCAAATCACTAGTTAATTTCTCTGGGATCTTAAGATAAGTCACTCCAGACAAGGGATGTATGACTCCATAAGTCATCTTTATCCATTAATGTATACGGAAGGGAAAAGGTGACTTTCTCTCATGACCACATCCAGAGGGAAGATGGAGAGCCTACCAGCACAGAAGGGTACTGTTTTATTTTTAATGTCTTAGAAATCTAAGCCATCTAATCCCATACTCTAAATGAAATATGCGCTCACAAAATAAAGTCAATACTGATTGCAGAAAGTTGAATTTTGCAGGAAAATTCATGTATAGACAGCCCCCTCCAGAAACATGGCATTCATTTTTACACCTCTCCATGTTACACACGCACATAGAAATAATGATCAACCACCCATAAGTACAACATCCATGTTCATAAGCACAAGACAGAAATTAGAAGATAAAACATTCACATTTCTTAAAGCAGCATTAACTCACCCATAGTATACGAACAGGTTTATATAAAAGTCACTGGAGCAAATGCTATAAGGCGAGGTGACAGGATAAATAACAGAACCTGAGGCCTCACTCTGGAAAAGCCTACAAGCAGGTCTTTCCAAAACACTGGGGCTTGACTTTGTTCACATAAACCACAACGTAAGTCTACAAAATTTGGGCCACAGCTGGGTGAACTTTATGGGACGTTATGTTCCTAATCCTATATTTAGTTTGCAGCACTCTCCTCCTTCATATATGCCTCTGCGAGGACACTCTGCATTTCATTATGATCCTCCCTCCTCCCTCATGCCGATTGTTGCCATTTCAAATTGTTTCTAAATTTGTGAATGTAAGAGGGGAAAAAAGAAAACTAAGGAAATGCAGGCGGCAATTATATGAGTGACATGCCGCAAGCAAAACCCAGCTGGTCTGGAGACACCTCTGTGAGCAGGAGTTTTGCATTCATTACTTGCATACATCCATACTGCCCTGCTTATTCCGAAGGCTGGATGAGTCTTGTCAGACCTCTCCTATAGCTTTTCCCACTTACTGGTTCAGATATTTTGCCCCAGATTTCTGTCAAGTCTGAGAGCAACTGGGCAGGTAAGGGGAGATGAAGAATGAAAATTATTATCCTGTAACCTTAACCTTAGAACTTGCTGCCACAAAGATGGTAATAATCAGATTATTCACAGAGACAAGACCCACTTCACAGTCATTCAGTCAAACAACTGGACACGTGTATTAAAAACACAAGAAATACCTGGACATAGGCCCTGCAAGAGCGCTCCCTTTTCTGAAGCTGAGTCCATAAAGACAGCAGATTAAAGATGGAATAGAAAAAACAAGTTAGTGACAGAACAAGGAAAAAAAATTGAAGAAAATGCCTATGAAAAAACCTCATTTCTCTCTTAATCAGCTCCTGAAAAACAACCAAACCAAAGGAAGCATGCAAGTTAGGCAGCAGTGGAAGGCTGGAAGGACTGTCTCCAGAAATATGGGTTAGTTCTTTTCAAGTGAAGTAAAGCACAGATTGGCAACTTTGCAAGAGCAGCTGTTAGATGGTAGGAGACACTGAAGTCAAGTAGAGGTGCTCAAGACATGATGTTTGCCTTATAGCTTGTAGATCACACATGATATTTCCACATGAAACAGGACTGGAAAGGATGGGGCTGATGGTTATTCTCATAAGAGGAGGGTGGGCTCTGCAGTCAGACAGCACTGATGGCACAGTGAAGTATAACCAAGTTTTGGATGAGCAGGACCACTTCCAGGGAGCGAGGCGTACACAGGACAGCATCCTGATACAGGATGGACCTGTACGGACCCGTCCTGATACACCTGCTCAGGTCTCTGGCTCCAGGCAAAACCTCGAGCGCTCTAGCTTCACTGCTATCAGCTTGCTTAAAGCCAGCTCAGGCACATGTCGAGTGTTATAATACGTTGCACTGAAGGAGAGAGCATTGCCCAGGGCTCCTGATAGCGTAAAGGGCCATTGAAGGGGACGTACCAATGAAATGGGAATCAGATGCAATATTTCCAGCTGAGACCATTCTCTCCCCTTTGGATTTAACTGCTTCTCCAGGAATGCATTTTTCAGTCCTCTCATACCAAGTTGTGCTTTCATTGTAATTCCTGGGCCTAAATGTTTTACATGCTGAATAGCTTTTCCACAAAGAATTCCACCTTTTCCATAGGAGCCACTTTTAGGACTGTACTTTGACACACACTTGCATGCCTCCTGCCTGATAACTGCACTTCAGCGTGCCCCAAAATTGAAACAAGCACTTTGCAGGCAGTCTGCAGCAGTGAGCTAGAATTGGTGAGCTCTGCACCGGTACAACTAAACCTTGCAAAATCAGGCTGCTCAGAACCACTGGGTTTGTTGGCTGGGTTTGTTTTTGCTGATGTGCCTGGGTTGGAAATTGCACATCAATAGAGATTCGGGGTAACTTGCACTCTCAACTCACAGCAGTGCAATCCCATTAGTAGAGCTGAGAGCCAAATTTGTCCCCGAGAGTTTTGAGGCTCTGAAATAAACAAAATACACCCAGGTATCGCGAAATGCCTAATTTCAATTTCTAATTCATCAATTTGTAGCAGCAGAAATCTTCCTCTGGGTAAACTTGGCCAGTACGAAGACTTTACAGAAACAAATGGAGATCAAAGAAAGCCTTGCTGAAAATTACAGAGCTATCCACTCGGGGGTCTTGCCAGTCTGCAATAGAACAATTATTACCTTAATTAAGCCTGATCCAGTGGAAAGCATAAAGCTTTTAGTGACAGGGAAGTGGCTCCTGAAAGATGATGGCTTTTAAAAATTCTGATTATACCAGTTTATTTCAATTCATTGTACAACAGCTTGTAAAAAAAAAAAAAAAAAGTACAAAACCACACAGGTGATTACTTTCAGATCCCCAGCACATTTCCTTTAATCATTAAAAGAATATTTAATGGCTAGTGCTTACTTTATTTCTTCTTTCTGACTAAACAGCACTAAACAAAACTCTTTGCAAATGACTTTTTTTCCTTCTTTTTTTTTTTGGAAATACTCTTGATCAGTGAAGGGGAAAATGGAGCAGTAGCTCTGCTGCCTTTTGTTTGCCCAATACTACTTCCAAGTTGAATTCATGCATTCTTAAATGAACACAGAGCAGTTGCTCTTCTAAAGAATTAAGTGGGGAATGAGAGCAAGTAAATTACCGAGCCTGTCATTTGGATCACTGACTCGCATCGCTGTTTTGCAGGACTCCACGCGGTCCAGAATTTTAATGTGCAGTGCAATTGATTTGTATGAGCTGTTTGTGCAAAGCTGATGGTGGAGGGGGAAACCTGCAAGGGGAACCCCAGGACTGACAGCAGAGATGAGGAGCTCTGCCTTGCCCAGTCTTCCCTCCCCTCAGTAACTCATACTTGCCCCCATGATACAACCCCATTTCATGTAATCGAAACAAATACTGGAATGTGGGATATAAAAAGATGAAAAATATGTGCTTGCAAAGCTGAAGTGACAAAATGTTGGGTGTGGCTAGGGCATATTCAGAAGAGCAAGCAGACTACAACCATGAAACCCGTTAGTAGGTGACATTAATTGCTGGTTTTACCTGATATTGTCAGACTTCATCATTTCAAACAAAGGACCATGGTATGATTATAACAAATAATGTTATGCTGATGTAACAGTTAATACAATTATTACCTACATTGTTATAAAATAGCTGGAAGCACTAATTAAAAGCATCAGGATAACCCAATTCATAGCACATGCAAAGCACATGAGATGCAGGACTTCAACTCCCATGTGGCTGCAATCTTAAACAACCCAGAAGACCTTTGCATTTAAAACAGTGTAAGTCTACAACAACAACTTCTAAGAAAAACAACAATGTTACTTGTCTAAAAGCACTTCTCTTCAGGAGACACACATGAAATTTCAGGCTTAGCTGGGATCATTTATTCCCTGTATAACCTTGGGACCAAGTTCTGTTCTCACTTATATGGATGCCAGGGCTGTCTGAGCCAGCTACGCAGCTGAGAAGAAAATTCTCTGTCTCATTTTAACTGGGTGGCCGATGTAACCATGTGCTTTTAGCCACAGGGTTCAGCTGCTCTTTGTTCTGATGACCAGGCCCGTACAATTCACTGGCTGAATTCTATGTAAGTCCTATCCTATGTGTTCACACGAGATTCAGTGATGAAGAGGGCCTTGGACCAAAGACACCCTCAACTTTAAATGTATTCTTACGGACTCCACAGCCTGCATTTCCTCACACGACTGGCAACTTCTAGCACCTTTAGTATGTAGCACCTCCACTTAATTCTGGAAATGACAAAACAACCAATAATTCTTCTCAAATAGGGGGCACAGAAACCACATCGTTATCATACAGTAAGGTGCTTCTGGGCTAGGTCGTTACTAAAAAGGCTCTGTAATACCAAACCATCCTGAAGACCTTAAATGTAAATATGATGGTGTCTTATGTGCCTTTGGTAAACATATCTCCAGTGTAAATAAATGTTTCTGTCTGCTTTTATTTGTTTATATTCATGCATAGAAGTATTCATTTGACCTTCACATCAGCATCTCATAATGTTACAACATGAAAAAATCAAAATCCAGACACTCTCTGTCTCTTGGGACTCTAAATATTCAGATTTTTTGGATCATATTACATGGCATTTCACAGACAGATTCAGCACTGGAAATGCTGGACAAAATTCTGGTCTCATTCACACTGGCACAAGTCCAAAATAATTGCTGCGGCATCACTTGAGTTATTCTCATACTGAGCTATGAGAGCTGAGACCACAATGAAGTACCTGGAGTTCATATATCTACACATCTAAGGGTATACATTTCCCAGCACCAATAGTACACTTGGCATTTACAACTGCTTCGTTTCTCAGCAGAATAAAATACACTGTAAATGAAAAACTGCCAGGTACTCTTGTCTACTATGAAAGAATCACTGCCCTAAAATGGCAGTTGTTCAGAAAGACATTTGTAATAGCTCTCCAGGGAAAGCCAAACCCTTCTTCAGCCTCCTGTCCCTTCCCAGGCCCCTTTGTTTTTACCTTATTTAGGCTGCGTGCAGCACTGTCCTTCCCGCCTGGAGTCAGGTTTCGGAGCTGCACATCAAGCAAGTTCACCAGCTGGACCATGGCGGACACAGAGTACGTGATGTCACCAGCGTACAAGTGGTTTTTTGTGTGCTCTGCAAGCTCCCGGGCAATGTTGGCAGCCATCTCCCCTGACTTCATCTGCAATTGAAAAAGTAAAGGAAAAGGTTGTCCCTGGCTGTTAGTATGATGCTACTCCAGTCTCCTCCAGCCCCACAGTGTTAAGCGAGTCAACTCCCCACAAGAAGATGAAAAAGAGAAGAGAAGAAGAAGAGGAGAACAAGAGAGGAAGAGATGAAGTTCCCAAGAAGAAAAACTATAGCAAGGGTTTTCATGATTTGATCATATACAGCATTCAAGTATAGTTTAAACACAAGTGGTTTTTCCAGCTACGGTCACCGTGCTGGCTTCAACACAATTTCTGATCTGCTCACAGGGCACTGATGGAATTGAGGGGCAGCTACTTCTTTGCACTGCAGCAGATGCAACCAAAGATGGCATTGGTTTTCATGGGATGCCCATGCTAGGGAGGGCTTCAGTTAGCTTGTCCCATTGCCTTATATATGCCACTTGAAAAAAAACAAACCATGTAAATAGTCACTCTTGTCAAGAAAGAGCAGTTTCTGATTCCAGATTATTTGGTAGTGGAGATGATTTTTGTACAAGTCCTGTGCAGAAAAGTTCCTTGTAAAAGGAACAAAAATAGATGAGAGAACCCAGAGAACAAGAGAAAAAAGTTCACAATTCCCATCATGTGGATTTAATGATCAGGTGCTAATTTACCACTTAACATTTGCACACAGGAGACATGCTCCTTACCCCACTAGCCACTATATCTGCAATGAGACCAGTGATTCTCAGCACATAAAATCATGCTAACTCAGAAGCAAAAGGCTTAAGGCTTCAAGCAGAGGCCCACTGGAAGGGAAAACCAAGTAGGCTGTTTGACTGAATCTTCTATAAAAAGACTTTTATTGTCTAGTTGAGTCATAAAGCTCATGAATCACCTGCACTGAAATTCACTGTGTAATTATTTGGGAAACTCTTTTCCCCTGTGGCTTTTCCCCCTTTCTTGCTCTGTTTTTCTCTCCCTACCTCATGCCTCTTTCCTCTTCTATGCCATGGGGATTGGGGACAGGGCAGCTGGTCCCATCTCCTTTCTACAAGCAGCCCACTACGAAAATACTGTTGCAGGTTGCTGGTCCTTTTTTTGTTATATACCACTCTGGAATGCATATCTATGGGGAATATACCAGGGACGAGGAGTAATTACACAGCATGACATTAAAATGAAGCTCCCACTTCTCTGTCGGGCTCAATGACCAAGACTGCTGAGTTCTTCATATGATATTCCCAATTGTCTTAGATTCCAACAGTTAGAAATCAGGTATTTCTCTTGTTCCCTCAATTTTCTGTATTTATTATAAAAGCAAGAGCTTCTATCTCTCTGTAAATCAATTAGCTGAGTTATAAATGAATAACTAACTTCCCTCAATTTGACGGCAACAGCCCATCTGATTTAATGAAATCTAACTGAAGATGTTCATATGCTCATCTTCAGAGAATTAAAGCATATGATAATATAGATAAGATAAATAAAGGAGATAATGTGTTGCTCTTCCCATTAGAGCAATGATAACATACATTCAAAAACTGAATTATTTCTTTCTTGCTACAGACAAGGCTAATGCCATAGAAACCAGATCCTCTTCTTGCAGCTGTCTGCTCCCCTAAGCAGCTGAAGCAAGCCACGCATCAGCACAGAGGCTGAATTTTGACCTCTTCTGTTGGCACCCAGAACTTTAAAGAACGACTGCATCAAACCCGTTTACACAAAGAAATAAATTTCAACATGTTCCTGCAATTCATCACTGGAGCTTAGCATGTATCATGACACACGGTGTTTCTGTAAGCCTTGCAGAAAACTGCAGGAATGCAAGAGATTTTTTTACAGCTACATTAGAAAAAACCCCCGCTACCCAATATTTGATGTGTACATTTTCTCTTGGACCACGCATCTATGCAAAGTGGCATACTCAGAGCAAATTGCTTAGCTGCTACAAAGGCAAACCCAAGAGTTTTCTTCTCCTGTAACAAGCTTCTTGTTTCATTCAACTGCAGGCTGCCGTTGTTCCTACCTAACTGTAAAAGCAGTGCAGGCTGGTCACTAATAACCCCTTTTCCTTTCATCTTGGACTGATCCTAAAAACTGTAAATCTGAGAAATTCTAGGGTGACCAAATAAACACCCCAAAATAGGCAACCATGGAAGAAATGCCTGGGAAAAGGCACATTAAAGCTCAAAATCCATGAACTCCTGGGACACAGAAGTATTTACCCAAACTCATTTCACACACCCAAGTTTCCTGCAAAAAACAGAGATGTGCCATTCCCATGGGACAACATGTCTGGTTGACAGGTGATAAAGCTACTCCCCAGCACTGCCACTCATTTCCAGACCTATTCATTGTCTCTCAGAAAATGCAGATACAGTGTGCGTGATGCAAGGGGTATCCAAAATGATGGCCATATGACATCTTAATGATCATTTCCCCAGTTCCTTTGAGCATTTTCCAATGAAATTGAAGGGTCTGCTATGCAGTTCCATCAAACCCAACTTCTGTTATCAGTCCCAAATGCTGGCTGAATATTCCAGGCCTAAGATATATGTCTAGCCTCTTACAACAACAGGGCTGAGCCCCTTTTTTGGTTGATTCTACGTAACGCTCAGCAAAGCTCACCGCTGCCCAAGAGGATGCATTACTAACTTGCTTCCTTTCTATAAAGCACCTCTTCCTCTCCAGTACTGCTGCGTGGAAGATGAGCTCATCATGAGGTATTTCTTCCAAAACATGTAATACCCTCTAACCCAAACAGTGACATAGTCACATAGGAACACCAAAATAATCCTTGTTGGTTCTTCAAGGGTCAGGCTGTCGTTGAGAGGCAAGCAAGAAGTAGGGAAAAAATGTGCAAGTAACTGAGCTTTCTACTGGGACACTCAAGAACAATAAAGGGAATTAAAAATAATACATCTCTGATTTGAGACTAATTTTTTAAAAATCTTCTATCTTGATTATGAAAAACTAAATTTAAAAACCAAAAAGGGTTCTGAGATAAAAGAAAATATTCTGTTCAAACAAAATTGGGGTTCTGGTTGTTGTGGGTGGTTTTTTTACTTTGTCTTTTACAAATTGATTAAATCTAGTTTTGGAATGCTAATTTGAAGGAGAGAAAAAGCATTTCCTGCCAAAAAATGCCAACACACAAAACATAGTTTTCTAGCTCTGTCAAAAAAATTGCTGCCCTTTTCCATTTGAGCATACTGGCAGGATTCAGGCCAGATTTACAAAAGAGCATTGGCATACCTGCAATCACACTGCGTGACAGTTTGCTAATATTTTCAAGTTTGTACCACTATCTTGCATCTTCTTATGACTGAAAAGACTGTGAAATAATAGTTGTTGAAAAGGGCGTATATTTCTGCCTGTTTCATATATGCCAAGGAGCAGGGAGCTTTGTCTGGGAAGACTAACAATGACCCTCCTGCAGCATTGCTCGCTCTTTAGCCCTTTCTCTGAGGGAACCAATGGCAGAAGAGGACAGTAGAATAAAAATGAGAGGAATTGCAGAGAAGAAATATTTAGGGAAGACAATTCAGAAGACAAATAAGAAAGATGCTGGGAAGGGAACAAATGTGGTGAAACACCAGTGGTCATAAAGGCAAAAATATTTTCCTGCAGCCT
This sequence comes from Egretta garzetta, assembly GCF_000687185.1. Lineage (NCBI taxonomy): Eukaryota > Metazoa > Chordata > Aves > Pelecaniformes > Ardeidae > Egretta > Egretta garzetta. The sequence goes on from NW_009269997.1 coordinate 910,400, forward strand.
GAGGCTGACTGATACAAAAAAGAAAAAGATGGTATGAAAGACTGAATCAGGATTTTTAAAAACAGTGACATACAGATGGACTGGTCAGCTGCAAAGGCCACAGAGTTATTGCTGTTTTCTGGAGGGACGAACATCTCACAGGTTTTATCAGGCACCATGCGCTGCCAGCAGTCAGGAAGCAAGGCTGCAACAGGGGCTGTGGGCTAACTTCCAACACTGCAAAGCCTTCATGGCTCTTTTATTTCCCTGGCAGAGGTTTCCTTATACATGTGTGCATTCATAGAAAAGAGTCAGAGCATATCTACCATCCTCTATTTTTCTGGAAGACAAACATCCCATTCCATTCAACTTTGCTTTTTTGTTTTATTGGATGATACCTAAGGATATAACTAACCAGTTATAAACACTGGTTATCCAACAGACAGTTGGATTGCTGCTTTCCATGCAGTACAGCAGAGCTGGAGAACACTGAAAAAGTGGTTTTGAAACTATGGTATTTAAACAACTTAAACCACATTTAACGTCCCTTTAATAATCTGCCAACCACAGCACCTGCTCCATCCAGTACATGATGTCGCTCTGAAAACAGGCTGTCAAAACAACCTGGATGGAGGATTTCATTGTGGTGTCATCAGGACTGCAACATCACCCTTCGGCCTGGACATGACAATGTGGTGATGTCCTGCACGAAACCCCACTCCCTCTGCCAGACACAACGCAAGCAGATCTGCAAGACCTGATGAGGGTACTTTGAACCCTAAAGTTTATCTGCTTTTTGTGACTATATCATCTAAGCTGTTCTGGAGGATAATATGAATATGGGTGGCATGTGCTTTAGATCTGTGGTTTGAGGTTTTTCATGCATTCATGAAGGACACAATGCTTTCTATTCTGCCACAAAAAAGGCCTCCTCTCTTCCAGATGCTTGTGCCTATCCTCCCAGGAAGCACCCACAATCGAAAGCTGTGGCAAGGAAAATATATTTTCAGGCAAGTCACACACTGTGCCAAGGATGGTACTGATGAAAGCAAGAGGTAAAACAAACAGGCTGAGACCGAATGTATGACCTCGTGATGAGGACAATGCAATGTATCCAAAGCTGACCTTTTTGCTTCCTTTTACTGCTTGACTCTAGAAATAACCCAGGTAGCAGTGCATAATTCAATCGCACTGGCAAGTTTATTCCCCTGCTACGTTACAAGGGCATGGTAGGCACCAACAATAAAGTTAAAGTAAATGTCAGGAGGCCAATGAATTGCTGAAGCGGACATTTGTTCTGATCTTCCATCAAGCACAATAACTCTAATGGAAGCTAATAGAGGGTTGTAAAACCTAATACCATGATGCAAGCAGGCAAACACCCAATGTACGGTCTGAGCACAGCAGGAGAAAGAAAAGAAGCAAGTAATAATCCTTACTTCACTACAGAGACAAGAAAGCAAGCACAGCATTTCCCTACCATCCTCTCTGGCTTGGCTGAAATCCCTCCAGGGGACCCATCACCCTTCTTCCTGAGAAGCTTGTACCCAGCAGGTGACAGGGGATTTCTGGGAGACAAAGCAGACTAGGAACGAAGACATGCTGAGCAGGCATAAACCCTGGCTGCCAAATGAGCATTTCTACCCATTTTGTAAGCTGTGCTGAAGCTGCTGTGGGATGGGTGGCCAAGGAGGAGCCGAGCACTGGGGACGCAGGAGAGCTGAGCTGCAGGGTGCAACCACCCCCTGTCCTCATGGCATTGCTGGCTTACTGCTTCTTCTAGCTGCCCCCACAGCAGCGAGAAAAGAAGCTCATTTGGCTTAGAGGAGGAAGGCTGCTTTTTCAGGTTGAGAGATGCTGGAGCAAATCTGCAAGCTCCAGGCCAGGAAGCATCCATGGCAGGGATGTGAGAAACCAGTGCCTGATTTATGGATAAATCAGTCTCTATCTCTAAGTGCAGTGATGATTTTCAAGCCTCTTGCTTGGGCAGGGAAACCAAGTGGCTATCGGTTATTTCATAAGTCATTTAAAACTGCGTTTGCTGTAAGGATCCTACTGAATGCAAACCCCAAAGCAAGCCCCTAGGCATGCCTGGCAGGGCTTTCCTCTCCAAAGTCATTCCTGGAAAGTCTTGATGTTTTGTAGCAGCTCTCGGTAGAAGCTGGGCCACATATACCAAGATCCCAGTGGATTCCCACTCAGGCATCAGAAGTTTAGATCCAGAGTAATTTGGTAGATCCCCTTAGTCTTTCCATGGACTGATGGAAGGCTCCCAAAGCTGAATATAACTAAATTCCTCCAGAAAAAAAATAATAATAATAATAAAAAAAATACAGTCCCACTTGTAACCTGCTGGGCACTTCTGAAAACCTGGCTCTTCAATTTTAGCCTGCTTTGGAAGCGCATAACAAATTAAATGGGGCTCATTTGTTACGCAAATGATAGCTGGGGTTTCAAATAAAATAAGCCTAACCTTGATGGAGATTTCATCAGTGCAGGCTATTATTTCCCTCTGCTAATGGCTAACAGCCTAGCCATCTTCACCGAGCAGCAAGAGGTCTCCCAGCTGCCTGGGTGAATTATGGCTAGAGTAAGTAATATTAACCCCTCCAGGATAAGTACGTGGGTCATAAAACAAGAGCTGCACAGCTGCTAATGCCAGCAAAGGCAGTCTTTATTAATCAGCTAGCTGAGTGTAGGGCAGGAGAGCTGCCCACCCTCCTGTGTGGGACAGAAGGACCACGGGCTTTGTAATGGCTGCGTCATTTCACAGCAGCCCCATGGTAATTGATGTTTTCCCTTGTCTTTGTTGAGGGATGGGTATAAATACAGATCAAGTGAGATAGGGATGACCAGGGGTGTACGTGCTCATGATTCGCAGGTTATCGAGCCTCAGTTAAGATGGGGGGCAGGGAGGAGGAAGCCAGAGTCTTGTCTGTAGGATCACCCCATCCCGTTCACCAGCAAGCTCTGGCTCTCCAGGAATGCAGTGCTGCTACCGCGCAGGAGCACAGATAGCCTGCAATGCTGGGACTCACTCGCTCTGGCTAAAGGAGCAAATAAATCCCCACAAATTGCTATAATAAGGATTCAGCCCACAGACTCTGTGGCGTAAACACACATCTGGTCTCTGTTTGTAATGAAATCAGCTGAAAGCACCACTGTGCATTAATAACAAAAACGTTCAACATATTGCTACCAAATAAGCTCTGCTTTTCTTGAACTTCTATTGTCACACGTTAATGCACTTTTAACACTGATAAATGATGAAGTGCTACAAAACATTCATCAAGGGACTTCCAAGTCAAAAGATACGCATTACTGTGGCATTGCTTTCTATTCCATCAGTTCTTTTACAATTTGGGTAGACATTAAAAACAGAAAGTCAGAAGCACAATGCAAACTTTTCATATTGAGCCTGCCTTTCTTTGGTAAAGATTTCTCAACTACAGGGTTTATCCTGCGCTTACGTGGCATGAGAAAATCCTTGGGGATGCGTGAAAGGGAAAGTTTCCTTTTGACATAAGTCAGTATTTTTTGTATGTACACCCACTTCCTCCTCCCTCTTCCTCCTTTTCTTGCCACGAACAAGAACTGTCATTCGCTCTAGTTTAATTCCACTGTCCAGTCCCTCTCCTTTGCCTTTCCCTCACCCTCTTTGCCTTAATTTCCATCAGATTTTTACAATCTTGCTTTCTCTTTGTGATTCCTGGCTACTATGCATGGCTCATGCTTTACATGTCATTGTTGGTCACTTTGGGTTCTGCTGTGAAAACAACCAGGGAGCTCAGGAAGGTCTGTATGCAGACTCAGTGTGGTCAACACACATGAAGGGTTTTACCTTCTGAGTGATGTGGTTGATCCAGGGAGAAGAGCAGTTGCTGAGATCAGGTCCTTGGGACTCCCAGATCCCGTCTGGCGCAAGACACCGGAAAGTTGCAACACCTGGAAGAGGAAAGCTGCTGTGTTCAGTGTTACCGGCTGAATTTTGCCCCCGGGACCCCATGTCACAGGCTTCAATTCACAATGACAGACACCTCATGCAAAGATTGGGAGCTTATTAGTGCTCAGGACCTTGGTAGGACACTTCTGAGCCATCTCAGTGTCCTAGTCTCCCACCATCTCAGTGCTTAGGGTTCCTAAGACATAAAAGACCCATAAGGTAGTGCAGGGATATAATCTCCATTTCGCCAAATGCAGACTATGGACAGAGTGCTTTGCCTTAGGCCAGGCAGGAAAGCTGCCAGGGACTAAGAAATCAAAGCCGAATCTCAAAGGCTGAGCCAGCACCTCGAGTGCTGTGCCCCACCACTGACACCATGGGATCAGACCCTGTGCCTCGACTTCCTCGCTGCTTTACAAAGATTTTACTGTTCTGAATCATCGTTAAACCATCTGGGTGGAAACACACAAAAATTTAAATGCTACAAACTCCAAGATGTAACGCTGGGCTTTACTGTCCACCCCCAGCTTTGAAAGGAACTTTAGAGTAGAGTTTTGTTTGGCAAGGTTCCGCCCAGATCCCTGCTGCAAAAGACAGGAAAGCACCTCAGGCCCTTCCAGACATAGAGAAATGCAGCTGAAATGGTGCAATTAAAGATCTTTAAAAAGCAAGAAAGTCGGTACATGTAGACTAAAGACTCTGCATCCTATAAAATGCTCTGCCCTGCAGAGCCAAACTTTTCAGCAGAGAAGTGAATTACAGGCTAGGTCTGATGGTAGCGCCGATTAAAACCAGTGAGAGTTTGCTCATGCCTTCAAAGGGAGTTGGAAGAGGCCCACTGCTAATACACCACAGCTTTTAACAAGCCGCATGAATCACTGAAATTAGAGATGGGAAAGGCCTATTGCCATCCCCTATCAACAAGTTATTTGTTTTTTTTTTCCTTCCTTAGCTATTTTCACCCAGTCCTTAGCTCTTGTGCTTAGAAAAGGGCTCCCTGCATCCAGCCTTCATTTTCCTTTTTTATCTTTTCTTTCTTTTTTAACAGCTTTAGTTCAGACTATCCTTTCCCCTCTCTGGGAACCACATAATACTTTTTGCGTTAATTTTACCAAGTGGGGCTGGGAAAGACAGCAGAAGTATTCTTTACCTATTCTCACCACTGACATCTTTCCCTCATTTTTAGCACGTATTTTATCAGTTTGACCTCACCAAATTCAAGAGAGAATTAGTATTCGTATAAACAGGTATGAATGGCTCTCCAGGGCAATGGAGCGGAGAATTAATAGAGAGTCTCCTCTGCAAGCCAGATCCCTCCAGCCCTTATTTTCAGGCAATTTCTTCCACTTTCTGATTTATTCTTGGCAAGCAGGCTCTCAGGGCTGGACACCAAGACTAGCTTGGAAAAAAAAAAAAAAAAACACAAACAAAACCAAACCACTTTTGGAAAACTGTGGTTGTTAAAATACAGCAAACCGAACCATATGCCAAAACCCATTCTTCATTTGACTGTGCTTTAATTTGGACAGAAAATTTCCAAAAGCAACCTTTTGGAAGAAAATTATTGGGGAGAAGAATAGAAGAAAAGAAGTAAAATCCAATAAATCATTCTTAAAGATTTGGCTTTGTTTTCCCCCCTGCTTTCCCTGCTGATCACACTGAATGGCTGGCTGCAGTTTGAAAAATCACTCACACTAGTTCAGGAGTGCAATCCGGGAATACCTGTGCTCTGAAATGCCGGCCACGGCCTTTGAAATGCAAACAGTGCAGCACAGAGCTTCAAAATATAAGTTTTGTTGATTTCACCCACCCCACAAACATGCAAAGCATCGGCCATGAACACATCAGTCAATGAGCCCAGGGACTACAAATACAGGTAAAACCAGGGATAACAGGCGCATTGTACATAACTTCAGGAGGCAGAGGCTCTTACAGCACATCAAGCTCAACGCCGCAAGGTTGTTAGCTTATACTCTTCCTTCAACCAGAGCCTGGGATAACAAGATCCCGGCGCAGCGTGCTCAGCATATTGAGGGTTCAGCCCCAGCCAGCTGCTTGCCATACGTCACCAAGGTGATGCAGACCTGACAGAAGGCATCAGCACGCTCCACTTATGAAAGCACATGTGCCACAGGGGCCCGTGGGCAACTTGGTTGCACACTCACAACATCCCATGGGCAAATGGAGATGGCTTGCTGTGTTCTTCTGCCCCTCGACTCACCTATTGAGCCCATGGGACACGGCTGCTTCGCCATCTGGCCCTGCCGAGTCCGAGACCACATAATATCGCGGGCTTCCATGGGGTCACAGCTCTCTGCGCCGGCCGGCGGCAGCTGGGAGGAGGCGGGTGGGAGGTGCGTGGTCATTTCGTCAGGGATGTCAGCCATGGGCGATGGTGTGCTGGTGCTCCTGTTCCTCCTGCCTGAGGCCGAGGTAGTGGTGGGGCGGCCGGTGCTGCTGGTGGCCACCCGTGGTGTGGTGCTGGCAGTGGTGCTCCCTGGGCCCAGAGCTCCTGATGTCGATACACCTGAAACAAAGGCAGAGCTGATCAAAGGAAGGAAGGAAAAAAAGGGACTCAAGCCTAGGCCCTGAGGATGCCTCCTCTGCCAACAACGGTGGTCCGCGGGGTGTAGTTGGAGCTACAGCTAATGCAGGGCTTACTGCATAGCCACCTTTCGGAGAGAAGCTGGAGCACACAGTGAGAGAAGTACACAGGGGGGTAATGACCACTGGAACACAACTGATTTTCCAAAAGCACTAGCATCTGATGAAAATAGAGCAGCACTTTATGCCCTCACCATTTTTCTTCCTGGCATTTTAATGTAAAAATCTTATTTTCCATCTTTTAGGGAACACCTAGCACAGAAGTGCTTTTAATTTTTTAGTGTTGCTGAAGACCCAGCTGGTTAGGACAGAAAAATATTTTCCATGGTGTAATAAAAAAAAAACCCCACACACCACAAATCTATCCCCAAAACAGCAGTGCACAGAGACATGAGCAGAAGGCTTCAGAGTCACAGTTGCTGCATGTCCAGCAACATGAATTGGAGTTTGTACATGAAAGACAGCCATATGAAAACTCCAGCCTAGCCAGAAATTAAAATTAAATGCGAGAATCACCCTATTGCCCTGAGGAGCAGCCTCTTAACTACCCAGCGGCATGAGCAGACTCGGCCTGCAAGCTCCCGAGAACAGGGACTGTCCTCTCTTCTAGGTCCAGTGAAGCAGACCATGCTCACTATTTGTGCAATATTAGTTATGAATGTATAATGATATTGCTGTCCCTGGAGTTCATTCAAGTCAACCTCTTTCAAGCATAAAGATGCCTGCCTTTAGCGTAAAATAGGAGGTTTTCCATTCTGAAAGGGTTTTTCTTTGTTATTTAAGTAATTAAAGCTCATGGTGCTGTGAGCAATTCTCCTGCCCCAGAGTAACCAATAACAAGGCAGCTGAAGTACACACTCTAGTTTTAGGTAATTTTACTCCAAGCCTGCGACACCCATTCCTCAAACTTTAAAACTCAGTAGCATCACAGAATCACAGAACCACAGGATGGTTTGGGTTGGAAGGGACCTTTAGAGATCATCTAGTCCAACCCCCCTGCAGTGAGCAGGGACATCTTTAACCAGATCAGGTTGCTCGAAGCCCCATCCAACCTGGTCTTGAATGTTTCCAGGGATGGGGTCTCCACCACCTCTCTGGGCAACCTGTTCCAGTGTTTCAACACCCTCACTGTAAAATATTTCTTCCTTATATCCAGTCTAAATCTACCCTCCTTTAGTTTAAAACCATTACCCCTTGTCCTGTCACAGCTGGCCCTACTAAAAAGATTTTCCCCCTCTTTCCTATAGGCCCCCTTTAGGTACTGAAAGGCCGCAATCAGGTCTCCCCGCAGCCTTCTCTTCTCCAGGCTGAACAAGCCCAACTCCCTCAGCCTGTCCTCATAGGAGAGGTGCTCCAGTGTCCAGATCATTTTTGTGCTGCTCCTCTGGACCCACTCCAACAGTTCTATGTCCTTCTTGTGCTGAGGGGCATAAACATAATTTTCTGAGGGATCAGTATTTTTCAAGAAAACATTCAGTTTAAAAATCCCAGCTCTACCATCCCTTGGAAAATGGGATTATCTTCTCCCCCAGCCTCCAGAAAGGTGAACAATAGTGCAACAGGCACTAAACCACCTGAGCACCAGGACACTGATCTGAAATCAAGTCTCCCGAGCTCCCTGATCAGATTTTCCTCCCTTCCACTAGGAGCCCTGGGTTTGAATGTACTCCAAAAAATACAATGCAAAATCCTGCAGACATTGACAGATTTCTTCTAGTTTCTGCTCAAAGCTGTGCTAGATCACCAAGCAATGATTTCCATCTGACGTTACAGAGAGGATTAACATTTGTAGAGAACTTCAGCAAATATTATCTGTTTTTATTACAGCAGGTCTTGCCATGAGTACATATTTTATTTCATCATAATAATGATTAGCCTGGTAGATAAAAAACCTGCGGAAATTTCCCCACTTACTCATGCAATAACAAGTAATTTCCATTTGCAAGATGACCTACGCAGTGTACTCAGGCACAGAGGTATCAAGTAAATATAGGGGATGCAGTTTCAAAGCCCAAACTAGTAAACCCCCCTTAAAATCATTCTTACAGTCATTTGTGAACATATAGAAACATACAGTGAGCACCCAGGAGCTCCCCTTGATCCACACGCAGGGGTGCTGCATTTTTGAGTCTAGTTTTCATTGACAATCATTGAATATCTCACAGCATATTGGTTTTGGAATAGCTCTGGCAAGTTTACTGTAGCAGCTAGGCACAAGGGATTTAATGGAGTTTTCCTTTAGCCATAAAAAAAAAAAAAAAAAAAAAAAGTTGTTTTATCTTTCATAAATCTCTTGGCACTAGTGTTGAAATCTCTGAGGGCCTGTTCTTCCAACTTTTTTCTTGTTCAGCTGGGCTTTCTTGCTGCTTTTAAAAATAAACACCTCCGCCATTTACATAGGACAAATTATAAGAAGACATAAAAGAGCTGCCTTGAAGTGGCCTAACGGAGTGAGATGGATGGGATACCACTGAACTCAGTTCAAAGGTCTGATTACTCAATGAGTCAATTTGGTAATGAGTTCCAAGCGAACATGATCACCATGCTAACACCACCCAGTTTCATCGGCTCCAGGCAGCACCACTTGTGGATTTTGCTCACACAACTGTGTGCTTTAAAACAAAGTTAATTGGTAAGAAGGGAAAGAACAAGAGATCAGGATCATTTACATATAAATGATTCTCAAATCCAAGCAAAACCCCGAAGAGACTGCAACCTGTGCAAAATTACCTAAATCCTACAGCACAGAACAGAGATCAAACCTCCAGATTAACTCAGGCTGCCAATAAACTGTGAATTTTTAACTCACGGAAAAGCAGCATTGCAGCATCTCTTTAACAGAAGGATTCTTCAGATAACACTTTGTAATACAATCTTTGCTCATAGACAAGCAGTAACCTTTAAAAATCATCAACACTATTTCCACTAGAAATGTATAATCTTGATTATTTTACTTTTACTACTTGTTTTTACCACATGTTGCCATATCAAGAGTTTAAAGACAGCTTTTGGGTAAGACTCAGTTTTTACTCCTAGGCTCCAAATCCAAAACATTAATGAGACTTTGCAGACTTTGATTCCATGAAGCACAGCACTGGGATAGGTATTTTCACAGAACTCTCAAGAAAGAAATCTGCAGCTGTGGAAACATCTCTTCCCCAGAAACATCCCAAAGTGATACTTTACTTTCTTCTTCCCTACTCTATCTAGAGAGCTGGCACTAATAGCAGTAGACTAAGTTTTGCCATCATTCAGACTAGAGCTGCAGCTACAGAAAAAACCCAAAACATTTCCAGCATCCACAGGGGAGTAATTGCAATCCCCAGAGGAGCCTCTCTCTACTCCCAGCACACTGATTAGCAAGAAAAAGAAATTGTTAGTTTTTTCCCCTTCTTTCTTTTATTTCTCAACCTTTACACAGAGCTCAGGCCTCTGGAGAAGGAATTTTGCTTGGTAGAAGGAATATCATGGGAGGGATCTGCTCATAGGGAAAAATCTTTAAATAAGGCACTTCCTTTCTTTCTTTTCCCCCCATTTCCTCCTTTTCCTCTTTCCTGGCTTAACATAGCAAGTGCCTAACTGGCCTAAAACCAATGTTTTGTATCTGTCACTGGGAAAATCCAGCACATGTCATCTTACCTTCTGCTCTGCTCACCTCTTCCTGGTTCTCCCAGACACGGGAGGCTGCTTTTCCAGATAACTCTGACTAGGTTTTCCTACCACAAAAGCAGCTTTGATTGCAAGCAAGGCTATTTGCAATCACTACCAACCTACTTTTTCTCTCATTTTGTTCTCTCAGCACCTAAGTATCCAGGCTATGGCCTGGTGTACTCAGTAACTGAAAATACTTTTTAAGAGAGGTCATGTGTTTTCTGTCCCATGAATGAAGATAACTGGGTGTCCCTCGAGCAGAAATTGCAGACAAGATTTCCTGGGTGAGGTTTTCTGGCTTTTGCTACCTAACAGATGACATCGGTCAAATTCTCCCCCGGGGGTTGCAATCCAAAGGTTTAGCCTGATGGCTATGTGCTATGAGCCAGCGTTCACTCACATAATTGGACGGAGAAGCCACACTCCAAGTTTCATGCGCAAGGTCCAAGCAAACCATTACGACTTCACTCGCCAATGAGTTTTGCGTCCCTGAGCCTGACACTCAAGCAGATGGGCCAGGGTGCCAGCAGCCAAAAGCCCATGCCTGCTCCCAGCACTGCAGCTGGTGCAGTGCTTGAGCAACTGAGGTACAACTAATCCGAGGGGTTCAACATCTTCAGGAGGATACAGCAAGCCAAGTGCCCTCTTGAGCACGTCTGGGCTGTGTTCACAACTCTTTACACACATCGCTGCCACACTAAGACAAACGGAGTACTGCTGATTTCTGAAAGGCTGTGAGAAACACAAAACCCGAAGGCCCCTCCCTCCCTCTCTGCTAGGTTTGCCCTCTTCATATTTGGCAACCACTTCCTTTGCTCACAGCATCCCCTTTTATCATTTCTTCTTCTACTGAAATATGGTGCAAGATGTATTTACATAGCAAATAAGAAGGCTTAGGCACATCTTGAAAGAAGCAGCACAAAAACCCCCAAACCTAATACAGTTGGAGGATTATATCACAGCTGTTTTTCTCTTCCCTGACACATAAATGCATCTCATGGGAATTAGTTTTCTACAGGCATTTTCAAATGCATTTCACAACGTTTTCTCAAACTCCCTAGAAAAAAATTACTATTTGAAAATAAATATATTCCCATTTTCTTTTGCCTTTTTTTTGGGGTAGCTTTTCACTGAACTCTCCGTCAGGTGACAGAAAAAGATGACTGAAGTCAAGGAGCACCTATGTTGAGTCTTGCACACGTGGTACTGTTCCTAAGAGCTGCATAAGCAGGTATCCATGAACCCGGTTGTTAACACACCAGTGGATTGCAACGTTATACTGAGTCCACGCCACAAAAGACATCATCCTGCAAAAACATCTCATGTTGGATGTCTGCTGTTAGACCACGAGCCACATGCTGCTGCCACCCAGGAGCTGCAGGCCAGAGAATCAACAAGGTGAGACTAGCCCCCAAATTACGTACAGCTCCTTTCATGTGTTTGAAAGAAACTAGAATTTATTTTTACTGCAGACAAAGGCCAAACAGGCCTGACATCAGACATCTGAACAGGTCTCCTCTGTGCTCACACATGCCATTATTTGGGAAAGCTGAGCCAGAATCGTGTGTGAATATAGAAGTTCACACGCTGCTTTAAGAGGGGTTGTGGTTGTGGTTTTTGTTGTTGGAGAGTTATTGACTGAGACCTACAAAAGGTTGCAAAAAACATTGGCGGGAAGAGATTAGATATGCCATGGCCCCAGAGTGCTCGACACAGCACATCATCTTCAACAACACAACTGCATATAGTCCTGTGCCCTGAAAAAGTCATGATACATAGAGACACAGCTCTTCTTTTCCCTCATTCTTACCTAACATCTGGAACAGCAGAGAAGGAGGATGCTGCATCTGAGAGAAGAAAGGACCGTTCCCTTGTGGACTACTGCCAAATGGAAAAACCCTTTCTGGATTTTTTTTTTCTACCTCTTCCAGTAGGGTATCAGTTTTTGTGCCCAAGGCTACTCTGCCCACATGTGACTATTCTGCTGGGCCTGGGCAGATGCTGCAATGGATATGGGCCAGATGTTGAGTTCCTTGTAGAAACCTACAGCTGCGCTCCAAAGACATGGTGCAAACTCAGCTGTTTCAATGCACTTCAAGCTGGAATCGCTTAACACGCTGGGTTTTTTTCCCTCTGAATCTCAGTTTGAGCACTTAACATTAAACAACAAAGAATGAGAGCTAAAGTGTGCAAAATCATCGCATCAGGCTCAAGTCCAGTCAATCTGCCCCAACTCCTCCTTTCTCACTGCACCACAACTCTCAGCAAGACAATTAGTACATTCAAAGCAGCCGCCACATGGGACCAATTTCTAACAGGCAAAAATTATGTCTACCAAAGCCCTTTTGTATCAAAACTTTACACCTCTGACAATGATCAACTGTTCATTACACGTGCCAGATTACTACAGAAAAGGCATTTTGTCAAAAACATGCTAGCTATTATTGCAAACTTCAAGGCTTTGCCTGAAAAAATAAGAACCCAAACAGCAGCCTGGCTGTTTTTTGGTGAATTATCAACTCTTATGCTTTTGTCGGGCTTTTTCATGTGTGTGAGAGCACTTAATACTTCTTCTGGTTCCCAACAGCTCTTAGTGTCAGGTCCCCAATTTAGTTGTCATTTGAATAAAAGAAGCTACTTTTTTCTTTTCTTCTTTTCCTCTCTGATCCATTCTTTTCCAAGAAATTACTGGATCCCGCTTAAAATATGTATGTAACTTCAGAAACATCAGACAGCATTTTAACTGTCATTGGCATGGGATTACATCAGCATAACTAGCAATACCATGAAATTAAGTGGTACAGCACATGAGCATCAGCTGTTGTCTTCACATGGTCCTCTTCTATCAGAAGACAGTTCCTAAGGTCTTAGCTCTGTTCTCCTGTGCAGGACCTCTGCAAATCCACCTTTGTGAACCTCGTACCCTTTGGCGTCCATCCAACAAGGGCATTAATGCCATATTGCTCTTCCCAGACCTTGCAACTGATTCTGAAAGTTCAGGCAGAAATTTAAGTGGACCATCATGCATGAGACATAAAAACTGAGCAATTTTTTTCAACTTCATGCTGTAATGCTTCTAGAAATGCAGATGAACTATCCCCACAGGAGGCCTGGTAAACAGGAAAGGATTACAGAAGAGCTGATCTAATAGACAGTAGATCAGGATTTATTATAAATGGACTAATCTAATAGGTTTGAGAGTTCAGTTCAAGAGCTATTTTTAGGCAATCTAGCTTAAAATCACTCTAGTTCTCAAAAATACTTTCAGATGTGGTTGCAGTTATTTTGAATTTCTGGATTTAAACGTGTAAAATCTGACTATTATTTTTTTTTCAATCCACATGTTTTTTCACACGGGGGGAAGGGAAAAAAAGCATACAATCTCTTTTTAAGGGCACACCAGCTGCATATTATTACTGAATGTATGGAGTGAACTTCTAACCTCCTAAACAATCTCTGTCCCCTGGCGTGATTCACATCCATCAGAGCCAGTGGTGCAGAGCTTATGCACTGTCTTCCAACCCGAATCCTTCAAACTCTATTAAAGAAAAGCCTGGTAGGAATTCCCCAGCATCCCATTGTTAGAGAAATCACTTTTGATTTCAATAACAGGTGCTGTCAGTTTTTCATTCAGACCATGTTTGAGTGCAGACACATGATCACTACGCTTACAGCTTCAAGAGATTTACCGGAAGCTGAGATTGCCAGGTTTGTATTTTTTTTTTTTTACCTTTTAATTAAACCACGTATATGTTTTATCCATGCCAGCTGAAACATAGCTTTTATTTTATATGCAGAATAAGCACATGTGTAGCTGCTAAGAGGGAAAAACAATTTTTGGCAACGGATGTAACTTCATCTAATGTGTGTTTCCTGCCTTTTGCCTGCACTTCTGCATCTTTAATTGAACAACTTGCATGCGCTCTGCAGAGGCAATGCCAGATGGAGCTGGTCCTTCTCCAGCAGTTCTCCACCTCTGCATTTGCAATGAATGGAAGCAAGTGCAGGAGTCATAAAATGACTATTCACGCCCCAGCATTTTCTGATCTATCCAATCAACATGACAAGTCCTTCCGAGGGCCAAAGGCAGTCAGCTTATACCACTGTCTGAAACATTCCTTCAGTTGCAAGCTACAAACACAACTTTAATAAGAGAAAACTATCATCTTCAAATAGTCTCTGTTCATCTGCGTGTGTAATACCTCCAATCTAGATGTTAGTCAGCAAGATGGCCAATTGCATTCAGATAAATGCCTTGGACTCTTTTAAACATATCATAATCTGCCTGTGAAATGGCTGGATGGTTGCTTTCCAATTTGTGAAACGGTTCAAACGCTGTAAATAAAAAAGAAATTGGACAGCTTTCAAAAGGACAGATTAGACTTTTCAATTCCCAGTGATTCGGTGCTTCCAAGCTACACTCCTGTGATCTCCGTATTAATATTTAAAACCTGATTGTGTTACGCTGTTATCTTGAGGAAGAGGGCACAGTACAACCAAACCCAAGGAGACAACACACTGGAACTGCAAGAAATCAGCTCCCTGGCCCCGCAGCATGCATGTGTGCGAGAGGTGTGGGGGCAGAGGTGGGTGGAAAGCCACCGGGCCCTGCTTCCTCCTGTCTGGTTTGGCAGACTAAAATCACAAAGGCTGCTTTTTGCATTTACTATGCATTTCCCCTTACACCACATGCACTGTCCCTCCATCCCAGCTGCTCTGAGGCTCGGGATTTGAGGTCCCTCCTGGGGACCATTGAGGACCTCCTGTGTACCATTGCTGAGCTTCCAAATTAGCCCCGATGCCCAGTGTTTTAAGTGGAAACACACTCTGTGAATGGGTGGGTCAGCTGAAATCAAAGAGAAGAAGCAGAATAAACCACAAAATATCAAAGGTGAGTCAGAGTTGCTTATACCCTTTTTTCTCTAACCCATGTTAGACTTGACTTCATTAGCATGCAGGTCATACTGCATTCCCAGACATGAACCGGAGACCTGAAAGCAGGGCCTGCTGTCTGTACCGTAGATGTGTTATCCACACTGTACTTTCAGCAACCTCTACAGCAACAGGAATGATGCACCTGTCAGCAAAAGCTCACCTTTTATATTTCACCAAACCCATCTATTTTCCCCTCTTGCTACAACCCACTGGTTATTTCAAACCTGATTCAAAAAACCAAATCCTTCTCCAAAGCTGCCAAAGTGATTTCTCTCTACAGAGTCTCTGACTACATCGGCTTCTGTGTTATTTATTTATTTGTTCTTGCTCCTATGAGAAAACCAGCCTGAACTATGGAGAGAGCTGACCACTGAAACCAGCAGAAATAGGGAAATGCTGAGAAAAGCTGTCTTTTCTCATCCCTCGAGCATGCTCTGGTGCACCTTGCTGTGGATATGCTGTCAAGACCCCTCCTGTAAATCAGAGGGCAGGCACAGCCTCGGCCTTTCAGCCGCATCTCATTTTGGAGCTTGGATTAGCACAACCCTCTCCCCAAAATTGCAAGGAGCATTTTGCTTTCTGCCCCTGGAGTGACAGATGGAAAGGAGGGAGGGAACAAGCCTGTGCTCAACAGAAAAAAAATCTTTCACATAAGCCAACCCTAAGAAGCTGACAAAACTCCATTGTAAGAATATCAATATTCAGCTACTTTCAAAATAAAGCAGTTTCCCTGACAAACCATAAAACGCTGTTTAGCTCCCTTCCAAAACTCTTTATTACTCATGTAGAAACATCAATATTTTGTAAAGCTCAATTCTAATGGCTGTATTCATGTTGGCTCAGGGATCTGCCTAAACAATGCTTAACTACAGGACTGGCGTCTAAATTTGTTTTATAGATATCTGATGTTCTGCGGAGGGCTTTAACAATGAGAGCACCATTAATATTATGAAAAACACATTTGCTTCAGCGAAGCGAATTTATAACGAATAAACAAACTGTGCAATACACAGGGCCTTTTAAAGGTGAAATGAACTGGGTAACACAAGGATCTCCCATTTTCACACCAGACGTCGGTACTTATGGATGCAGGCAACTTGGTACACTGTCAAGTCCATGCTGGTGTCCTAACAAGCCTGGCATGCAAGCATCTACCAGCCGTGTCCTGGAGGCTATCTTTTTGTTGAGGGAGGACACCGGGGTGCTGGCAGCGATGCTGAATATGCATTCATATGCCTCAATGTCTCAAGGAAATGGCAAAGATCTCCAGCCTGACAGCTCCAGGGCTGGAGGAACTGCCATAACTAGTCATCTCAGCTGAGAAGTCACAGCAGAAGGCTGAAAGGTAGGAAGGAACAGCATCTAAAAATCAGAAAAGGAAGGTTAACCTAACTTGTTTGGCTCTGCACCATTAAGGGCTACCGGCTCTCATGCAATCAGCTTTGGCCAAGATGTAGTTTCAAATTCTTACCTGAGGGGTTGATGACAAGATGAAAATACATAAGTCCAAGGTGGAAAAACCTTCAATGCTCACTTCTAGCTTTCAGATTATTCTTGCTAATGGCTAGTTCAGACCAGCACATTGCAATGTAAGCAAGTTTCTTCTTGTGAAGCAGAGGAATATAGCCTTTGACCTTTCAGGACTTCGAGTTGGGCCCACAGAAAAGAGAGACATAAAAAACCCCTACAAGAAAGTGAACAGTAGTGCTGAAAAGCAATGTATTTTAGGTGAAAGCTGTATGCCTGCCTCCCCAGGTTTGGCATGTGGTTTTACATGCACTCAGGTGTTAAAGTTTACATGCCATGGGGAATTACTGGTCCAGACCAGTGGCACCAAATCCACAGAGGAACATCCAGGTGCTGCTGTGCCAGAATAGCTATTTTCCATAGTGTACTCTTGGCCTGGAAGCCTAAACTTCACCTGATCCACTTGGGCTACCAACAAACACGTTGTGGATCCCCATGAGCATCAGTAGAATCTGAGGAAGTTGAAAACTGGTAAAAAAAGGCAGATAGGATGACACAGAAATGAAGAAAGTAAATTGTATCCTTTAGAGATTTTTCAGCTGTGTAATCTCCTTGTCGTCGTATAATATATACACCCATAAAATTCAGTATCTGGTGTCACTGCAGAGCATAAATGTGATACTTTGAACAAAAGAATCATGTCTCTCATAAGGCAAAAAAAAGATATATATAGTCAACATGTGAAAAAAAGAGGAGAGAGAGGAGAGACAAGAGAAAGTCTGACCAATGCACATATCTTAAAAAATATACCTGCTGTCTAGCTAAATGTTAATGTATCTTCATATGACTGCAAGATTCAAAAGCATAACAGAAAACCAGGAGGAAAAAAAAGTAGTCAAGCAATTTGTATCTGATTCAGAAATACAGCAGAGACTTTTATATACTTACAGATATTACTTTAAGTATAGGATAAAACTACTGCTACAGCACAGGGCTAAAGAGCTGCTGTATGCTTCTAGCACACAGTCTAAACCTCATTTTACAGCTCTCACAGGTAACATAAAATAAATGCACCAGTCTATAGCGATTATTAATTTTCTCCCTCTTCAGCGTCAAATATGTTGAAATGTTTTTGTTTTGTAAATATTCTACAGCAGAGCATTTAGTACATGTGTTGAGACCTGTAATGTTATTAGCCTTGAGCCTTTCACATTCCATGAGTACATCAGGAAGTTTCATCAATTTGCAGGGAAGAAGTATATTAGTTTTTCTAGTCATTGCAGTGCTTTACAGGTACTAAACCCCTCAAAATCCCTAATATTTTACATTATCCAGCCAGAACTCTCATTTTATAATAATGCTAACCCAAAATCTAGTTCACTTATGTCATCAAAAGCAACTCTTCTTCCATTATCTTAAATGTAAATGAGAAAAAGCATCCAGCTGAACCAGACAGAATAATTTATAATGAGAGGAAATCTGTCAGGCCAGGAATACTAAAAAAAAAACCCAGAGCATAACTCTGAACTCATTTGGAATTGAAGGAAATAACAGACTTTCTAATACAGTGGTCAGGCTCAAGATGGGAAGGGAAGAAGGTCACCTGTGGTAGACCCCATGGTCAGCACCAAGCAAGTCAAGAAATGTTTAAAGATTCAAATAAATCATAGAATCATAGAATGTTTTGGGTTGGAAGGGACCCCTAGAGGTCATCTAGTCCAACCCCCCTGCAGTCAGCAGGGACACCGCTAACTCAATCAGGTTGCTCAGAGCCCCATCC